>NC_080426.1:88922941-89295731 GCF_029873635.1 Malania oleifera | reverse complement strand
GGGGGGGGAGGGGGGGGGGGGGAAAGAATCTCCATGAACTTGGCTACATATTGCTGCACGGTTAAGTTCCCTTGAATCAAGTGAGTGAACTCCTCCACCTTTGCATCCCTGGTGAAAGCGGGGAAATACTAATCAAATAAAGGCTCCTTGAAACGGTTCCAGGTTAGAACTGCGGGTCCTGGCCTCTGATCTTCTAGTAGCTTCACTGATCTCCACCAGTGCTTAACCTTCTAGTCATTTTAAAGGTGGCATACAACACCTTTGTTCATCTGTGCAGTGCAGGACTACCAACAACTCCTCTATCTCCTGAACCCAGTCCTCTGCCACGACCGGGTCAGCTTCTCTTGTAAACATTGGGTGATTCATGGGGGTAAATTGCTCGATAGCACAACCCTAGTCTGTAGGTGGGCTGTTATGTCCCCTAAAGTCTCACCTAATTTCTACCATAACTTGCCAGGCTAAACTTCGCAGCACTATGGAGGTATCAATGTCGTCCTCGCTAGAAGCCTCCAAGTTGTTACTCCCTCTGGCATTCATGTTCTTACCTCTGGGATCCATCCTGAAGATAGGACAGAAAATAATTTTTAGAATCCTAATGTTGGCACACAACTAGTACAACCAATTAACTAAAAACTGTAGAATGCACTATATCCTCATACTAAAATACTTAGACTTTCCCTTATAGACTTCTCCTGCACAAATAAACCAATTTAACCTCCAAGTTCTCAATTTAAGGTCTAGTCTCACTACTCAAAAACAAAACCGTCGATGGTTTGTCATGGCTTTTTTGAAATCGTCGACTGCTTCAGAAAAAACACAAAAAGCCATCGATGGATTTCTGCTTCCAGGTTACAAGACAAAAATCCACAACCCTCCAATACCTAGCCTACCCATTCCTACCATCATCATCATTCATACTTATACTTTGATAATAATCATCCCTAAAGTTTGCAAAACCTAGCAGCTTAGGCTCTGATTCCACTTGTAACGCCCCGAACTCGCAACTGGGGTCTAGAGTGTTATTTTAAATAAATCTCTAATACCACAATTATCATACAAGTAGCAGAAACCATTTAAAACTCCAATACATTACTAGAGTATTAAAACTACCATAGCCATATATGTATTTCCATGTTATATATACTACATCCCAAAATATACAAAAAACATGATAAACTAATGTCTTGCTTACACTTACAATAACTACAAAATGTAAACCTAACCCCGAAGCTTGCTAGGTTTGATTCCTTGTAGGTCCTGAAAAATGAAAGTATTTATTGAGGTGAGACACTTCTCAGTAAGACAGAATAAATTATCATCAGTGTGTGGCTAACATGAGTTTTAGTGTAGACAAAATAAAATCATTAATTTGACTTTAAAAAATTACGACATTTATAGCTGTAACTCACACCCATAATTGTAAATTATACATTTACCTGCAAAACATAACTCTAGCTCAACAAACAATCTCATTTACATAAATTTACATAACAAACAGTAAAACGATCTTCTTATTTCCTGCCAATATTATACTGCAAATTACCTACCAAACAGTATAACGACCTCCTCATTTCCTGCCAACGTTATACTTCACATAATAAACAATATAACAACCTCCTCATTTTCTGCCAACGTTATAATGCCGTTACATGCCAAATAGTATAACGACCTCCTCATTTCTTGCCAACATTATACTTCTCGTAATAAACAATATAACGACCTCCTCATTTTCTGCCAACGTTATATTGCCGTTACATGCCAAATGGTATAACGACCTCCTCATTTTATACCAACGTTATATTGCAGCCCTTTTCAACACTTCTAGAAAACCAGTATATCATAGTGATTTTCACAATCTCTATATAATTCACATTAAAGAAAATATTTTTAATTCTCTCGCATAATTTACGACATATAGTTCATTGTTTTAAAAAGCAGTTACAATTTTACAAATACAATTTTGAAACTATAGTATTAAAAGTTAACTGTTACATAATTATGGTACATTAAAGCTTATCATAACTACATATTGACATAATCTTTCTAATTTACTGGTCGTCTCACTGATTTATTTTCCTACCTTACAAAAAGCTTTGAGGAGCGTATTGAGAATTAGACATAGCAAGCACATGGGTGAGATTAGAGAGAGCAGTAAAGAATAAATATTTATATAGTATCAACTAAAAATTATTTTATGTTTTGGAATTTTCAAGAATATTAATTTTGATATTGAAGATTCTCATGTGATGCAGTTATTTAGCATTTTGATATAAAAGTTTATGTGATTTTATTTATTTATGCTTTTTCTATTTCTTATGTCACCTGTGCAATTTTTTTAGGAAATCGCGCCTTAGACTCTAACAAGTTTTAAGGCGTGACATTTTGTTTTTCACAAACTTACCCTTAATTTTAAGAGTAAAAGACATTCATTTTTTCTAACGTTTGACAAAAACATAAAAATTAACCTTTCGTAATTTTTTTTTAAATGTCACATACATCCTCTAAGATTTGTTAAAAAGACGTATTCTTTCTTTGTAAATATTTTTGTACGTACAAAAAATTTATCTTTTTTTTTTAATAAATCTCAAAATTTTTTAAAAATTCTGAAAATCGTAGGAAAAATTTATTAAACTTTTGAAATCTCATTGGGAGATTTTTTAAAATTTGATCCAACCTCAACTCAGGAGTAGCGTACTCGATGAGGTGGGGCCTTAGAGGCGAGCCGTTGTGCACACACACGTTGACTGCAGAAACTGACAATGACAAAGGTTGGAAACGCCCGAAGTGTGAAAGGAAGACAGGAAGGGGCATAAGCTAAAGAAAAGAAAAGAAACGAAAAAAAGCTGCATACTGTCATACTGAGGCGTAAGTTTTGTGGCGAAGGAAGGTCCCCCCCCTCCTCTCTCTCTCTCTCGTCAATTCATTCAACAGTTCAACTGCAACTCCTCGGCTCCACCCCCTCCTCCTCCTCATCGTCGAAGAAAGAAGAAATCTGATGGCGCCAGGAAAATTCCACCCCGCGTTGCCTCCTCACCGCTTTGCTTTACTAGAGTCTAAATCTTGAACAGCGCCACAACCTAACCAGCTGCGCTGAGGAATTTATTGGTAGTAAACGCTCCATCAGCTTCAGGAGGGGGAAGGGGAAGGGGAAGGGGAAGGTAACCCAGGTAGCGGCAGACATCAGTTATGTTATACTTGATTACTTGCATGTTGGAAGCCCGGGCATAAAAAAAAGAACAAATAAAAAAGAAGAAGAAACAAGGCGGGGAAGAGGAGGAAACCCTATCAAAAAATTGAGCAAATAAAAGTTTTTTATTTATGTTGGAGATATGGAGAAAAGCTCTGTTCAAACTGCTTCATCTACGCCAAAAAGAGCCGGCTTTCTCCACAACTTCAAGGTTTCTGTTTATTTCCCTTTTATAATTTTATTATTCATTCAAATTTCGTTTCTTTGTTTTTTTAATCCTTTTTTAATTATAAATATTAGTATATGTATATGCTTTTGTGCTATCTTCCTGTTGCGTCGCGTTCGAATTTTTGGCTTTATTTATTGTTATTATTATTATTCTTGCGTTGCGTTTCACTACAGAAGCTGTTTTTAATTCACCTGGAAATTTCTCAAAGGAAATATATATTTTTTAGGCTGGTAATCGGATTCTTTTGGTTAGTCAGTTGATCAGTAGGAAACATACAGGTAATTTAAGGATTTTTCAGCTTCAATATCAGTTCAATTCTGAGTATTTCTGTTTGTTGGGTTTGTGAATCAACCTAGGAGGTCTGGCAAAATCACCAATTCTTCATGCACCATCTCAATTCCATTTCCTCCTCATTATTCCTAAAAAACACTCAATCCTACAAGTTATCAATTACTTCCAACATTTACAGATCATGGACGAATAAGTTGCTTTAAAAAATAATTTTAATTCTGAGCTTCTAAGATCTCTGCATAACTCCTCTATCTCCTAAAATATTTTAAGTTTGGCTGGAAGGCTAGTATGTATAAATTTCCCACATCTTGTTCCCTATTCATGTGCCTGCAGCTAGTGTATAAATATTCTCTATGTGGGTGCACACAGCTAGTATGTATAAATTTTCCACATCTAGTTCCAGTGCTTATGCTTGAATTGAATTGACATTTCAGAATGCTCCTTGCTTTAGAACATCATCATCAGACTCTGGAAAAGGTCGGAGTAAGTCATCAACTATGACAGTGTCACATGGATTCCACCTAGTGGAAGGGAAATCTCGTCATGACATGGAGGACTATCATGTTGCTGAGTATAAAAAAAGGAAGGGCCACGAGCTTGGATTATTTGCAATCTTTGATGGTCATCAAGGGGATCGTGTGGCAACTTATTTGAAAGATAATCTATTCAATAACATACTTAAAGAGGTACTATATCTTCATTCTTTTTCTTTAGTGTATTCTTCATCTTTGCATGCTTCCTTGTCAAGTGCCGCCATTAATGACATTGTTGGGGAAGGGAAAGAAAGCAGTTTCCTCCTGATGTTCTATATTGTTTGGTCATCTTCCTTACACAACCATTGCTTTCATAGTTGAAATTAACTAAAATGCCATTTGGTCTGCTGTATTATTAGTTAACACTTTTGTAGGTTTTGAGCTTCCTCTCTATAAAGTTATCATTTGTTTTGTTTAATCAAATTAATTTTAGCTATGGGCCCAACTTGCCGCGTGGTAGTGCAGCTGACTAAGCTCAGAAGTATTTAGTTATTTATTTATTCACATCATTTGGATTTAGTATTTTATTTTTCTTTTTCATTTTAGACTAATTAAACTCGCTTGTGCAATGAGGAGTAAGCCTTGGGCATTTTGTTGAAATATAATTGACAATTGTTGGAAATAATATTCATTTTGGAAATATAATTGGAAATTGTTGAAGGTGGGCCTTGGATCTAGGTTAAGGTGGTTCCTTTATGACGGTTGGTCATGGGTTTGAGTCCAAGCAAATAGCCTCTCTGGATAAAACCAGGAGTAAGGCTGTGTACACTGTGACAACCCTTCTCCTACCATCGCAAAGCGGGGAGCCTTGTGGCCTAGGGACGCCTTTTATTTTTAGGAAATAATTTTTAGAGGTTTATGATACCATCACTTGGGGATAGATAAGGCAATGGTTTGGGTAGCCATGTTAAGAAAATGTTGAAAGATTACCTACCTAAGTTTGAAAAATTGCCCCAAGCAATTGTATGTTTGAGAAAAAGGAAAATATGTTGTTCGTTTTTTTATATCAAAATCTTGCTACATATGGGATTGTCATTACTTGGTAACTTGTAGGGATATTCCTCTGTTTTAATAGCATGAGAGATTTTTATTTCTTGATTTTTTTATTTTTATTCAAGAATGTGATCTTAGGGATATTCATCTTTCTAATGTTATTCTACCTAGACTCTGATAGGGAATATGTTTGTCTCTTCTAGTATTTTTCACTAATGAGTGGGAGGAGGTTTCCCTTAACATTTATTTGAAGTCTTGGCTACGTCTGTTTTTAATTGTTGGCTGTGCTTTTACAATATATTTTGAATAGGGTGTGAATGTAATTGCTAATATTTTAGGGTTATTCATCTTTCTAATGTTACTCTACCTGGACTTTGATAGGGATTATATTGTATCTTAAAGTATTTTTCACTAATGAGTGGGAGGATGTTTCCCTTAACATTTATTTTAAGTCGTGCCTACATCTGTTTTTAATTGTTGGTTGTGCTTTTACAATATATTTCAAAAAGGGTAGGAATGTAATCACTATTGTATAGGGATATGATAGTTTAATAAAAAATGGTGCTGTTCTAAATGAAATATCTCCGACGAACATGGAATAGCATAAGAGTAGACATTCTTATGGTGAGATCTGAGAATTCTTATGATATGAATTGTTTGTTCTATGTTAGATGGAATGGCACCTACTTTGTGTGTTCATTTTCCTTAGAGTGATACTGCTTTTTATTTTTCGGTAAAGTATTCCATCCCTATATAATAGCTATATTTATTTAATAGAAAGAGAAATTTATTAAGAAAGAATGGTATGAGAGCTTGAAGTCCTCTAGCTAGTATAATGAACAAAAACAATTATGAAAGAGCTGCTGCCCCCAATCGTTTTTCAAGTCATTTAAGAATACATCCATAAAATGCCTGAAACAGGGCCCAGGAAGAAACTAGAAAAATCACTCTCTCCCATAATAAATATGATGGTACGTGTGGTGTATGCTATCCTTTGGACTGTATGGATCAAGAAGAATGCGAGAATTTGGAGTCTCAAAACAAGTTTATATTTGGTATGGGACAGAGTTGTCTTTCTCACTTTTTTTTGGGCACATTCTTTTGGGAATTTTTGGAGGGATTGCAGGGCGGCATTCTTGTAGTTGTTTTAGTTGATTTCTAGAAAAATGCTTGTCATCCAGATGATGTACTTTTCGTTTGTTTTATTTAATGGAATTTACTTTGTTGTTGTTGTTGTTATTATTATTATTATTATTTTTTTTAAAAAATGACATTAATTGATCTTTAAAATTTTAGCAGTCCTCTCTATCCATAAAGTCCAAAGAATGACATCATCTCAAGTACAATTCCATAACTCATTCCTATTTTTACATCTCCCAAAAACCCAAAACATCGTCACCATTGAATCATCCATACATGAGGAGTCGCCTACACCTCATCAGCAAAAGAGATGAGCTTATTTGAAAGCTTCCAAGCCACTGGATATTGAAGAGATGAGCTTAGAAGTCAAGCACATCACACAAATAGCGGGATTGATTGCTTTGTTAGGTCCCCTTATTAAGTCATTAGTATGAATTCCATTAAGAACCAAAGTCCAGGTAAATGCTTTGACCCTTGAGGGAAGTGTAAGCGTTCCAAATTACATTCTCCAGAGGGAAAGTAGAAGAGGTCACTGATTTCAATAAATACATTAGAAAAGATTTAGATGTGAAAGTAGTAACTTTTCCATTACCACGCTATCCCATTTTGCGATCCAACCATAATGTTAGATTCCAATCCTATGAAGTGTGGTCCTACTCTTTGGGTTTGGGAACATGTGGCTAACACATCATTCCCTTGTTATGTTGTGTGAAGTTTGTCAAGTTTAGGGTTGGTAGGGTTTTGATATTAGGAGCATGGTGGCTAAATTGTGACCCAGATTGTGCTGAAACTATTAGATCATATGTGGAATTGTAAATTTGCAGAATCATGGTATGATCAGTTTTTGTAACTGTTAGATTACCACTTTACCTAAAAAGTTAAGTTATTATGTTGTGGACCAACAACGTATATCAAGCTTTGACACTCCCCTACACATGTAGACTGACAGCATGTGGAGAGATAAACACACGATATATAACACCCATTACAGGGAATATAATGATTTTTTTTCTTTAAACACCATATAATAAACATGGGCAACAAGACTAGAACTCAGGACCAGGTAACCAGCTCTGTTCCATGTTAGATTACCACTTTACCTAAAATCTTAAGCTGTTAGTTTGTTGACCAATAATAAATCAAGTTTTAATCGTAACATCATAAGATCCTACAAAAATTTATATGTTTTCCGCTTTTTTCTAAATTGCTTGGACCACAACTTTGATGTTTCTCCTATAAAACTTGTACAATAAATAGGCAACCTAAAAAATGATTTTGTTTAATTAATCAATACTGCATACAAAAGCACGAATAGTGTGACTCAATTTGTGGACAAAATTGTCCTTTCCCTTTGGAAGTAAAACAAATCATGTTTTAAGATAAAATTTAATATCATTAAGATTAACAATAAAATAAGCTTCTAAAATATAAATATTAAAAATAAAACCATAAATTTAGAAGTATTTTTCTGATGACAAAAGTCAAATTTGTTTCTCATTATCAACAATTCACTAATTGACCATTAACAAAAAAAATTGTATTTATAAAGATGTTAATTAGTGAATTACAATAGGGGTGAGCAAACGGTCGGTTCGGTCAAATTCGGGTAATTAACCGAATTAACCGAAAAATTCGGTTAAATAAAAGCATTAACCGAACCGACCGAATTGGTCACAGAAACCGAACCGGACCCGACCGAATTACCCGAACGGGTAATTCGGTTAACCATTTAAACCGATTTTATTTAAAATTGATTATTATACAAAATTGGGTTACTGGGTTACTGGGGTCCGGCCGTCCGGGTTTGCATGGCGAGCTGGTGGGCCGGTGGCTAAGAGTCTGAGACGCTGAGGACTCTGGAGAACCGAGGCGCCGAGCTGCCGAAGACGACGAAGAGGCCAGAGGGGATTTGTTGACTCCGACTCTCCGAGAGGTGATCCGATGAGTCGATGACTCCGATGGAGAGGCCTGAGAGTTCCGGCCTGTGGCTGTGCGCCGCGCGGGGCAGATCGGCACTTGGCAGAGTGCAGAGAAATTGAGAAACCGAGTCGCCCGAGCCCGACGCCGACGGCCCCAACTGCCCTATTATAAATTATATTAAAAATATAAAGTATTAGTAATTCGGTTAATTGGTTAACCGATATTTTTTTAACCGTTAACCGAACCGAAACCGATTAACCGAAAATTTATAGATTTTTAACCGAACCGACCGAACCGGATTTTTTACCCGAACCGAACCGGCCAATTTCGGCCGGTTAATCCGGTTAATTCGGTTTTCACCGAATTATGCTCACCCCTAAATTACAACTCACATATATGTTTAACTACTTCTAAGTAATTGTTATTCATATGTTATACCATGTTAATTAGCTTATAAATTAAATAAAATAAGGGCGTCCCTGGACCACAAGGCTCCTTATTTTGAGAGGATAGGGGAAGGGTCATCATAGTGTGTGCAGCCTTACCCCTACTTTTATATAGAGAAGCTGTTTCCTTGGACTCAAACCCATAGCCAACCTGTCACAAAGGAGCACCTTAGCATTGATCCAAGGCCCGCACTTAGCATAGAAATTAAATAATATTTCAAAATTCAATAAATAAAAAAACATGATTCACAAGCATGAGATACAAAGGATTAATATTATTCCTATAAGGAAACTAATTTTTTTATTTATAAAAGATTAAATTTTATGTTACCGATTGAAAGAAATTAAAATAAAATTGTCATATATTGAAAATTTCATATGCAACATATGCATTTTATAAAAATTAAATAACTACAAAATCTCATGAAAATGATAATTTGTTTTAGATAATGAAACAAATCTATTAAAAATAAGACATAATTACAATAAAATGAGCATAAGAAATCCCCCAATAAAAAGCACAAAAGAAAAGGGGAAAAAACTAATAAATTACATCATAGCTACTTCCTAATCCCTTTGAATGTCAGGTGCTGGTAGCAAAAGACCCCCCAAAACCCCAAAATAATGAGCCCAAAAAGAAGCAAGAAAAGTAACTTATTCCCAAAGCAATCTTGGAGAAGTATTTGGGTCTTTAAAAACTCTGGCATTCCTTTCCAGCCAAAAACATTGTAGTCCCAAATATCCTCTCTCTTCTTCCTGAAATCCCAACACTTAACTTTCAAAATCCTAAATTGTAGATGGAGCCACCCAGTACTCACCATAGTATCAAAACAAATTGTTCCACATGCATCTTGCTACCATACACTGAATGAACAAATGACTAATAGTCTCATTGCATAGCATGCAAAATATTTGGATTCAGGGCTATGTAAGGCCTCTTTTTTTGTAGCATGTCATTTATGTTGATCTTGTTAAAAATTAAGGTCCAAATGAAGGCTTGGACTTTAAAAGGAATCTTTGCTATCCAAACAGCTTTATACAAGAGAAGGGGCTAGGATTTGTGGATTTTATGAGATTGGAAAAAAAAAAAAAAACTTTGAAGAGAGAATGCAGAAAACCCAATTCTTCCAACATGTTCTTCAACCAGACAAGTTCATAGGTAGTGTGGACCATAGCTCTATTCTGATTCAACACTTGACCTTGCCACCACAGCTTGTTTCTTACTTTTCCAAGAAACCAAATTACCATCAACCAAGATATAGTACCCAGTGGTGGATCTCCGATCGGAAGGCGATCCAACCTAATCTGCATCTGTATATCCATGGATATAAGTGTGACCCTGATCACGATATAAAAGACCTCTCCTAGGTGCACCTTTGAGATATTTCAAGATACGAATTACTGCATCCCAATGACTTGTCCTCAAAGAATCTAGAAATTGACTCACAACACTTGTTGCAAAAGATATATCCGGCCGAGTAATTGTGAGATAATTCAACTTTCCAACAAGTTTGTGGTATTGTCCTGGATTAGGTAGCAAATCACCTATATTCAACATTAACTTGCTGTTAGGATCCATGGGTGTATCAACCGGTTTAGATCCCAACAAGCTAGTTTTCATCTAACATATTAGGAACATACTTCCTTTAAGGGGCAACAGTTCCAGTATGAGATCTCAATACTTCTATACCCAAGAAGTATTTTAATTGTCCCAAATCTTTGGTCTGAAACTTAGTCTGTAGAAAAAGTTTGAGGCTCTGAATACCTTTATCATCATCACTTGTAATAACAATATCATCCACATAAACAACAAGAAGGATCCTACCCGATGAAGATGATGATAAAACATGGAATGATCCACAACATACTGTCGAAGACCAAACTCAAGTACTACAATACTAAAATGACGAAATCATGCTTAGGGACACTATTTTTTTAAAACCATATAAAGCCTTATTGAGCGACACACTAAGCCTCATTCCCTTTGAGCAACAAACCCTGGTGTCCATATAAATTGCCTCCTCAAGGTCCACATGCAAGAATGCATTTTTCACATCTAACTGATGCAAAGGCCAGTGACAAGTAGCCGCCAAGGAGATAAACAGACGTACTGATGTAAGTTTGGCAATTGGAGAAAAAATATCAGAATAATCCATACCATACACCCGAGTGTATCCTTTAGCAACAAGACGGGCCTTGATGAGCCACAAAACCATCAGGGTTGATTTTACAGTTTAAACCCAACGACAACCAACCGTAGACTTGTCAGGAGGAAGAGGTACCAAGTCCCAAGTACCATGGTTAGGTAAACCATTCATCTCTTCAACCATAACATCCCTCCACCCTGAATGGGCTAAGGCTTCCGAAATAGATTTAGGAAGTATAGTAGATGATAGAGCAGTGACAAAACAATAATAAGAGGGTGATAAGGAGTCATAAGAAACATAGTTGGAGGTTGCTGTTGAGTACATGGGTGTTTACCTTTCCGAACACCAATAGGAGGATCAACATCATGGGACGTATGATCATCAGACGAGGAAACCAAAGGCATGGTAGTAGAAGCTAGAGGAGACTCTTCCTTGGGGCCGCCGTCCTGAATGCACTTTCAAATTAGGATGATCATGGCGATGAGAAGGTCTTGAACTACATGGAGACTCAGATGGTTGGTTGGGCAAGGACAACAACATAGAATCTGGAAGATTAGACAAAGGAAGAGACTCATTGAGTTCAGAAGCGCTCAGTGGCTAGGTGTAACGCCCCGAACCCGAAACTAGGGTCCAGAGTGTTATACGAAATATATCTCCGATATATCTCACCTATATCTGATATCATAATACTTGATTCTATATCAATTACGTAGCGGAAATAATAACATATCCTCAATAAAATATACTAGAGTTTCTATACCTATATACATCTCAAAACATAACTCAACATCCAGTATTCACAAACATCCATATACATCTCTGAAAACATAAATATATTACAACCCAAAAACATAATCAAAGTTTATACCCTCTCTTTCTACAAAAATGCTACAAAAGCCCCGAGCTCTCTAAGCTAGATCCCGTGAAGGTCCTGAAAAAAAATAAGTTCAACTATCGGGTGAGACACGTCTCAGTAAGGAAGGAATACATTAAAACAGTGTGTGGCCAACATGAGATTTGTGTAAAATATAAATATACATTCATTGTTTTCAAATGAAAACATAATTATAAAACCATTCTCTGTTCCTACTCAAACATATGTAGGGTATTTTACCAACAAGAGTTCCCAAGGATTGGGGTGATTACCTGCCCATACAAGTAGCACCCCTCTGTTATGATACTTTAAGCAACCTACGGTCACAATTAAAGCATATCAGGGCACTTACCTTACTCAATAAGCCCTTAGATTGATTAGTTTATCTCGTACTCACACATTCATGCAAAAGTTTACCGGCAGAAGTTCCTGAGAATAGAGAAGATTACCTGCCCATATAAGTAGCTTTCCTCTGTCCTAACGCGTTATGCAGCTTACAGCTACATCTGATACCTATCAAGGCACTCCCCTTTCTCAGTAAGCCCTCGGGCGAAGAGTATACCCCGCCCCAAATACATGTAATAATACCATATATAATACATTTCTTCTTTACTCTATATCTGTTATTTTCGTATCATTCATTACATTCATATTCATATTCCATATTTCTTATAATCTGTTTCCATATCATTCTTGTCCATTTCATTTCCATTTGCCAGTTTCCATATGATTCCTACCCATTTCATTTCCATTTGCCAGTTTCCATATCAATCATGGTTAAAATAACAATTATGCTTTTAGAACTCTCTATACCGATCAAAGATCGTAGTCATGCTTTTGCCCCATGACGGGTTGTGCGGCCTGAAGGCTGAACTGAACTTTGGTTGGCCTACTAGAGCTAAATCAACCACATTCTACTGTTTGTAGGTACGATTAGTTGCTCCCACACTCGTCTAGACCCCAAGGGGACACTACCCTTCCCAGCACAATCGACCATCCCGTCTCCACACTCTATCTAAGACGTGTGGGTGCACTAGTTCCGCCAAATATATCCGCAACAGTATTGTGCCCATTTTCCAGTTTACCAGAGTTCTCAAACCATACATTGCCATTTAACAATTCCAAACACATGCATAATAAACCATAACCCATTTTGATTCTCCATACATTTCCAGTATTTCCTGCATCTTACACATATATCATAGTTCAGCATAAAAATTTCCTTTTACTCATGCCACACAATTTAACAACATATAACCATACGTTTACTAAAAATAAGCCAACCATAATCATCGTTAATTCACTAAAAATATACATTAAATTTCTTATACAATTATCCAGAAAATCTGCCATTTTATCTTTCCTTTTTCGCAAATATAACTAGTATCACAGCCCTAGGCTCAGAGATTTACCATTTAAGTAGTTGGCTTTTCAGAACTCACATGAAAATCATATACATATACACATAGATTTTCCATTTTTACTGGATAATTTCACAAAAATTCCTGATTTAATATATTCCCCTTACCTGCTTTTTTGAACTATGCCAACAGGAATCCCAAAAATGATGCCTGTGGCGCTCATTCGAACCCTGGATCAAAAACCTTAGTTTAATCAGATAAACCCAAAATAACCTACTATTTCAGTACTTTCTCAACTTAGAAACCTCAAATAAACATTTAAACTCCAAAAATTAGGAATCCTAACTCTTACCTCAATTTTGGAACGTTTCCCGAAAAGCCCAGTTTAGAAATCTGCTCCGCTAGATGTGTAGAGAAACATCCCTAGGACACTGTAGCAGTCTCTATTTGTCAATTCAGGCTGAATCCAGGCCGGATTTGAAGAGCGAAGGCAGAGGAAATGGTTTCTAGAGAGAGAAAATGAAGGAAAATATGTTTTCTTTGCAGAGAAGCAACCTTGGTTCCTTTTATAGACGATATTGCCATGTGGATTCGTTGATGAGAAGACATGATTCGTCGATGAACCACAGAAGGGACTTCGTCGACGAGAGGATGCGTTCGTCGACTGAACTTAAAATCCGAAATTCTCTTACTCGGGATCTCTTCGTCAACGAGGGACTGAACTTCGTCGATGATCCCATGTAGAATACTTGTTGACGAGAACAAGATATTCGTCGACGAGATCTGCTGTTTTCTTTTCAAAATTTCCCCTTTTTCCCTTTATCCTCTATTTATCTATCCCATTTATTATTTTCCCTAATTATTTAATCATTATAATTTTCCGGGTCTTTACACTGGGTGTAGTAAGGTGTAGACTCAAAGAAGGTAACATCAGCAGAAACAAAGAAGCAATGCAGCACAGGACTATTACATTGATTTCCATTTTGAGTATACGAGTAGCCCAGAAAGACACATTTTATAGCATGAGGATCTAACTTATCCACCCCAGGAGTTAGTTGATGAACAAAGGACACATGCCCAAATATACGAGGATGAAGAGAAAATAAAGGTGAATTAGGAAAGAGAATGGAATAAGAAATTTTACCACGAAGAACAGAGGGCAGCATTCTGTTGATCAGATAACAAGCAATAAGTACAACATCACTCCAAAACACTTTAGGTACATGCATTTGATAAAGTAAAGTGCAAGTGATTTCAAGAAGATGTCTATTTTTCCACTCTGCAACCCCATTTTGTAGAGGAGTGTGGGCACAAGATGATTGATGCACAATACCAAATTGAGTCATATAAGTAGTGAATTGTGCGTTGGAAAACTCTTTAGCATTATCACTTCGAAGTATTCAAATTGGCAAACCAAGTTGAGTCTTTAGTTCAGAACAAAAGGCGCAAAATACATGAAATAACTCAGAACTATCTTTTATTAAATATAACCAAGTCATTCTTGAATAATCATCCACAAAGGTTACGAAGTGCTAGAAACCCAACTTGGACATGATCTTATTAGGACCTTCTACATCTGAATGAACTTACATAGAAGGGCTTGCAGCCCATTTATTAACCCAGGTAGCGAAAGAAACACGACAGTCCTTTCCCAACTGACAAGACTCATAATCGAGACTAGACACAGAACTCAAACTAGGAACAAGACATTTTAACTTTTCCAGTGAAGGATGACCCAAGAGACAAGTGGAAAGGTGTGGCAAGCGGTAGAAGGAGATAGCGGCTCAAAGTGAGAGAGTCCATCAGCTTCACGTCCTCCTTCAATCCTCTTCTTGGTCTTCAAATCCTGAATAATCACAGAATCAGGGAAGAATGTCATTGAACAAATCATGGATTTGTAATTTTGCTAATGTAAATAAGAATGAAAGGAAATTGGGAATATATAAAGTGGAATGAAGAGAAATAGAAGAAGTGGGATTAACAGTCCCAATTCCCTTGACTGTAGTAGTGGATCTAATAGCAAGAATAACACAAGGTAAATTTGCAGGATATTGAAGAGTGGAGAAAAAGCTAAGTATACTTGTGATATGATTAGTGGCAGCGGAGTCTATGACCCAAGGACTAGGATGAGAAGTACTGGATGATAGGCATGCTGTGTGATTACCTGTTTGGGCAAGAGATGCAATGGAAGAGAAGTTTGTTGTGACGATTGATATTGCTGGAACTTGGAATGCTCTTCCTCTGACATAGGGACAGTACGTTGCCCCCCACTAGACCCCAAAGGCGAGGAGTCGGTGGTGGTTGCATTGGCTGCCCCCAAAGGTGTGAAGTTACCGGTGGCTGCATTGGCAACACTTGAAGGTCTGCTGTGAAGATCCAGTACTGCTCAATAATTATGATTATTCCAACCACAATGAGTGCACTTGCGAGGAGTACCTCTGCCTTGTCCGTCTCTACCACTATGACTACTTGTACCACCCTGATAACTTTTGTGGCTATTTGGTAGAGAACTAGAATCACTCTGTGTAGCATATACTGCCCTCTCAGAGCCAGATGCAAGAGCAGGAGAACGCGTGCTAAAGGAAGCATGAAGGACATGAGAATAAACATCAGCAAATGATGGCAACTCGGCTCTATTCTGGGACCGAACTGCCTCAAACTGAGGTTTCAAGTCTACTAGAACAAGAAGAACTGTCATCTACTCCCTATTCTTCTGCATCTTACGAACGTCAGCAATTATAGGTTGCACGACGTTAAGCTCCTCATGAATACGCTTCATCTCTGCAAAATAATTTGCAATGCTCCTATCTCCTTGTTGTAATTGAAAGTACTCCTGGTATAAATCATACATATGTGTAATGTTACTAGAGTATAGAAGTTTGACATAATCCCAAATCTCCTTGCACGTATCTAGATGCATACACATCCGTGCAATCTATGGCTCCATCGAATTCGATAAAAGGGAAAAAATCAAGTCATCTTCCTGAACCCACACATCTTTTCTCTTCTCATCAAAAGAATCGTATTGGAGCAAGTGGTCAGATTTCCCTAATCCTACTAAATAAATTCAAACAACTTTAGACCATTGAACATAGTTCTTTCCATCTAACTTTTGAGTTGTTATTTGTGGCAGCGATTTAGGAAACAAACTTTTGGGATTCATAGATCCATCCTAACACTCACAAATCAGCAATCACACCAAAAACATGAACAATGAAAACTAATCGGGAAAATCACAAACTATGTGAAGCACCGACACAACAACGGATGAGGTGAACAACTCACCAATGGATATAGTGCTGCCACAGCACCCACAAATCAGAAACACCAAAAACATGAAGAACAATCAATAATTGGAACAATCACAAACCATGTGAAGCACCGACGCAACCACGGACAAGGTGAACAACTCATCGATTGATATAGCACTGCCACAGCCTCACAACTGAACGTATGAATGCTGCCGCAGCGCCAAAAAAACTCACAAGGAAGCCTGCACAAATGCTGAACAGAAATTAACGGAATACCGCAAGTGCATGGTTGAAAAAGGTTGAATTTTTGGGCAAAAAACGGGCCTAACAGCTTGATAATATAGTCTAAAGGAGGAATCGGAGCGTGGCAGAAGGAAACAAAAAGACAAAAATGGCCAGAACTGCTCTCACGCGCTGGCGCATAGGGTCGGCCCTGTCGGCCTTTGGCTGGTGCTGCGGTGCCCCCCAGTGATGGGGTTTTGTGGGGTGGGTCGTCAGAGGGGGGGGGGGGGGGTTTCTGATTATGGGTATATGGTTGGTTTTGTGATTTAGTATGGGATGGAGGTGGATTAGGGAAGAACAGCTGCGGGACTGGTGTTTTCGGGCGACGGCTGAGGGAAATAGGGTTTAGATAGGATCATGCTCTGATACCATGTTAAGATTTGATTAAAAATGAATGACCTAACTTGAATATAGGTCTCTCCATCTATTTATAATGCAAGTTTAAATACATTCTAATGACAATAATACCCTTACTAACTCTCACTATTAACATACTAACACACTCAATAATAATAATACTAAAAGACATGTATAACCTCTAACAGTGACTTCTAAAGAAATGAAAATCCCAAGAAAGAATGCCACCCTCAAAAGAATAAAAATCTGAAATTGTTGCATTGTGAACAGTGGAAAGTCTAAATAGACGCGACACCAACAACTCCAAGGAAGACTCACCAACCCATATGTGTTCCCAGAATTGAATTTTATCCCCATTACCTGCTTTAGGGGGCATTTGTTTCATTTGAATAGTCTTTGAATAGAGGCTGTGTTTGAACTGATTTACTAAATAAGTGCACTGGTTAGACATCAAAGTGTTTGGTGGCTGTTCTGAATTTTCTTAAAATTGCTCTAATGGAATTAGGCATGGAAATAAGTCTGTTTTGGATTCAGATGTCCCTTTTCCAATTTTATCACTTAGAAAAATGAAAATGACAAAAAGCTCAATACCCAAGTTATTGAAATTAAAATAATAAATTTTATTTTTGCACAACAATAAATTATATTATTTTTTATCTATAATTATTAATTAAATATATGACAAGAAAAATATAAAATTTAGCTTATGTAATTTTTTATTAATTTTATCAAATATTTATGCTCCTAAGCTTAGAGAATGTTAAAATTGGAAAACAACACATATTTAGATATTGGATACCAAACAGTTAAAATAATTTTGATTTTAAATTTAATGACCGGTTCAAGTTCAATTTAGAACTGGTTCACAAAATCATATTTGGTTTTGGAGTTTAGCACTTAACACTAAATTTTACCAAACGATTCCTTAACAATTGAGAGGAAGAAAAGACTAGCAACCTAGGAGACAAACTTCCAAGGACTCACTTGAGTGGCATTATCACTCCTTTTGGAATCCCATCTATTCTTATGTTTTCCATATTTACTCTTTATTACTGTGTGCCGTGGGTAATCAGATTCGAAGGGAAGCCTCCATAACCATTTCCCTATTAAGGATATGTTCTTAGAAACCACATTACTAAGCCCCAAACCCCCTTTGACCTAGGCCTCTTAACAACATACCAACAAACTAAATGGTACCTTTCATTTTCACCAACACCCGATCACAAAAAATCTCTCATAATCTTTTCCAACTTCCCATCCACCTTTAGAGGGAAATAGGGAATTTTGTAAAGGGATAGAAAATAAATGGGAATATTAGCTAAAGAGGCACTAATGAGAGTGATTTTACCCCCTAGTGAAAGATAAGCCCTCTTCCACTCCTCTAATCTTTTCCTCACTCTCTCAATCGTAGGGTCCCAAAAATCATTCGAGTTAACCCCTGAAGTCAGACCAAGATAGGACAAAGGCCAAGCCAAAGACTCGCAACCTGCTAACAACAACAACAACAACAACAACAACAACAAAACCAAGCCTTAGTCCCACTAAGTGGGGTCAGCTATATGAATCCTTTTCCGCCAATTTATGCTATCATGGACTCGCAACCTGCTAAAGATCTAAAAATCTCAAGCTCCTTACTACTCAAATTAATACTAGCTATACCACTCTTAGACAAATTTTTCTTCAGCCCCGTGGTTTTCTAAAAAACTCTAAGCAAGGTAATAACCTTATGGAATTTCATTGCATAATTTTCAAGGGACAAGATAGTATCATCAGCAAACTAAAGATTAGAGACCTCCACACCTTCCCCTCCTATAGACAGACCACTAATAACCCCCAAGTCCTAGGCACGAGAAATCATCCTGCTATGAACATCAACAACTAGAGTAAACAGGAAAGCGGAAAAGGGTCTCCTTGCCTTTATCCTCTTGAAACACCAAACCAATCCTTGGGCTGCCCATTAACAGTCACCAACATATTAATAGAGCTGAGACACTCTCTTATCCACTTGCACCAAAGATTCCCAAAACCTTTTTTCTTCTTAACTTTCTTCAAAAAACCCCAATTGACTTGTCATATGCTTTTTCAAAAACTAATTTAAAAACCACTCCCTTTTTGCCTCTCATCTTACATCCTCTACCATCTTATTTGCTTTCAAAACTGCATCCAAGATTTGTCTATCTTTCACAAAAGAAGATGGGCTGAAGACACCGTATCCCCCAAAACCTCTCTCAGCCTCCTCAAAAAAACCTTAGAAAGCACCTTATAAACACTAGGAACCAAACTAATAGGCCTAAAATCCTCCACCCTCTTGGACCTATAATTTTTTTTGGGATGAGAGCAATGAAAGTAGAGTAGATGCTCTTACACACCAGCCCTCCCCTATGAAACTCCTGAAAAAAACATCATAATGTCACGTTTCACTACTTCCCATCAATCCTGAAAGAAAGCCACTGTAAAGCCATCAGGACTTGGTGCTTTATCTTCATCGATATCCAACACTGTCCTTCTAACTTCCTCCGGATCAAAAGGTCTCTCTAACCACTTAGCTTCCTCAACCCCAATTGGACTCCAGTTTAACCCATCCACCATTAATCTATTCTACACTCGTCATTATACAAACCTTTAAAAAAGTTGGTGATCTCTTTCCCAATTTGCTTATTATCTTTCACCACCCTCCCTGCCTCTACCTCTAACTCCTTAATAAGACTTTTCCTCCTTCTCCCATTGGACACCCTATGAAAAAGCCTAGAATATTACAGTCTCCCTCTCTTACCCAACTAACCCTCGACTTTTGGCAACAACTTTGCTCTCCCCTCAACAAAAGCACCTCAAGATCGTTATTAAGGAAAACTCTTTTCTTTCTATCTTTCTCCCCCTAAAGGCCACACTCCTCCAATATATCCAAATTATTTGCCTCCTCCAAGATATTGTTTCTCTCTCCTTAATATCCCCAAACACATATTTATTCATTCCCTCTGTGCTAATATCCATTTGGGCCTTAAAAGAACCCAAATCTTCTATCCCTGTTTTCAACACTTGGCAGTAAGTTGCTCTGCCATTATTGGACCTATATTTTGTTGGTTTAGGCCCACTGAAATTGTTCATTCTGGACCAATTAAAGTTAGGCCTGCCATAGTTATTCCTATTGGACCATTTAATACCTTCGTCCCTTCTAACCATACTAGACTTGACCTGAAAAATCTTCCCGTGTATTTATGTTCGTTACTTTGATGATACCAAGAATTCTAGTGCTGAAAGAATCTTCCCTGTAATTAAACCCATTATGTTGTTGAATCCCGTAATTCTAGCGCTGAAAGAATCTTCCCCTGTAAATATGCCCATGTTGCTGAATCCCAGAATTCCAGTGCTGAAAGAATCTTCCCCTGTAATTATGCCCATTATGTTGATGAATCCTAGAATTCCAGTGGTGAAATCTCTTTCCACTCCCCCTATTCAAGGTATGGTCAATCCCTCTGGGAATAGATTCATTCCTTTCCTGATTGCCTTCACTGGAGTTCCTCCCTCTTTTCTGATCTTTGCTGGAAATGCCCTCTTCTCGCAGGTCTGTGACTGTCCCCAAACCTCTGTCAGAATGCTTGTTCCCACTGAAAATCTGATTGGTATTCCCAACCTTTGCCTGTGCATTTGTTGATCCACAGTCCAAACAACACATTATCGGTCATCATTGAAGCTCAAGCTTTTGTTTTTCTTGTTTTCTTTAAATACTTTGATTATATTGAAAAACTTTTTCCGTCCCACTGCCCCCTCCCTTCTGATATGCAAAGCATCTGTATCACACCTCTGTTTGGGATCCTTTCCAAGAATAAGAACCGACTGAAGCTGTTAGCTCTTAACCAAAACATGAAGAAGTGGTTTGGAGCTTTGAATGTCTTGACCCAAGGATTCTTTGTTTTTTAAAATAGGAAGTTATGCAACTGTTCAGAAAGCCAGTTCCTTTCCTCTCTTGTTAGGAAGATATGAAAGTTTTGGCTTCCATTTTTCTCTGAAACTTTGAGCAAGTCACCATTATCTGCGAATGAGAGCAGCTTCTTGCATAATGAGCAATTGATCTCCCCCATTCTTCGAGACCGACAAAACCTTGTTCAACGTGATGGCAGAAGAAAGGTTTTTGCCGGAGAATCAGAATCGCAGAGCAAGTCTGGAGAGTCAAAATTGTGAATAAATTTTGACAGTGGAGAGGATAATAAGCAACTTCAACGGCAAAGAGTAGAATCAGAATCGAGAAGCAGCTTTGATTGCGAATATATTTCATTGGTCGTAATCTTTTCTTTTCTATTGCCTTAGAATCAGATCGCGAAGCAACTTTGATGGTTAAGAGGAGAATTAGAATCGCAAAGCAACTTTGACAGCAGAAGCTACCTCATTACGAATATAACTGATTCAAGATTCTATTGTTGCTAAAATAGTGGAATTTGACAGTTCACTATTCAAATTGTATGCACAAGAAACTGTTACCAACTTATTCTTTGAAGAAACAACTATTAGAACCAGCACAGATGCAGAGATACTTAGGGGATCAAATTTTGGTGGCTTTGGGTCAACATATTGAGGGATGAACTCAATTTCTTATGTCCAATTTGAACCTCCCTAGGGCGCAGTTGAAATTTTGACTAAAGAGGAGGTTTCAAGTGCTCACTTAATACTATCAATCAAAAAATGATAATATATATTACATATTGTTTGTTAAAAAAATATTCTTTTAGAAAATAATAGTTTTAACATTTTCAAAGTACCTTATACATGTCTATCCCCATGTCAACATATTATGTTTATACATGTCTTTCGAGATTTTATAACTATCATCTATGTACCTAGTCGAATAGTTTAATGTGCATATACATATAGTTATATTGCAACTCAATACTAAATTTTTTGAACTTTTTTCACATCAAGAAGAATTTTCTTATGTGATATATCAATCTATACTATATAACTTTTATTTTAAAATTTGAACTGCAAGAGAAACATGGTCTATTAGTAAATATATTATAAATATTAAATAAAAATAAATTTGATAAGTATAATTATGAAAAATGTTTTTAATTTGTTTAAAATGCGCATAAACTAATACTAGATAACTATATTACAAGGTTATAAAAATTAAGAACTAAATTTTTTTTAATGTTATTAATTTTCTTAAAATGCACATTAACTAATACTAGATACTCATTACAAGGTCATGAAAATAAGAACTAGAAATTTTTTATAAGGATATCATGTCCATGTCATGCTTGCCCCATTCGTCATGCCAATACTTCAGCACACATCTGACAGAGTAATGCTTCATTGAAATGTTTATAGTTTTGAAAATTTATTTTTAATACTTAACACTTTGACACTTTTCCCTCAACACTTGAACACCCTTCCAACACTTGTTTTCATAATATGTTATAGACATATAATAATATATCATAATATGAATTTATATCATTTGATTTATGAAACATGATAATTACAAAAGAATGCTACAACTTTAATGCCACATTTGGAACTTGGAAAACATTAGGGAAAGGAAAGGGAAATATAAAGGAATAAACTTTTTCATGTTTAGTTGTCAAGGAAAGTGAGAAAGAAAATAAAATATACAAAAATCTAATGAAAACAATGACAAAAAATTATTGACATTTTCAATACAAAAAGTCATATATTGGGAATTTTTAAAACATTAAAAAGAATGAAGAAGATGCATTGTATATATTACATTTTTTATGTGATGCCTTATAAAAATAAGTTTGAATATTCATACTTCTATTTACAAACTCAAATATGATATTTTATTATTAATTTATTTTGAAAAGCATTTGAACTATATTATAAATTATTTAATATATTACTTAAAAATACCATTTGCAACATATTTACTAGTATTAACAAAATTATTAACTCATGAATTTATTTTTGTGCTTTGTTGCTCACCAAGTTCTTCAAACATTTTAACATTAATACACTAACACATTTAATGATACTAATGATGATGACAATGATGATGGTGCACGATGAAGGCATTGATGATCTTAATGATATTGATGAGGCAAATTATGGTTTAAATGATGACATTAATGTGGAGAAGCCAGCTTGATGGTATTGACTTGTTATTCATTTGAACTGCTGAGGAGTGAGTTTCTTAGTTTAGAGCACTTACTACAAAGTTACTAAGTTTTATAATATGGAAAATTTTGAAAAAATAGCATATAGATACTTTTTGATGCTAACTTTTATGTTGTTGGTAGAATCTTATGATGCTTTAACTGGTCCTGCAATCAGATCATGCTAGCCTCCTAGCAATTCTACTATGATCCCAATTTCAACAACCTTGGTTATGAGTAAGTGGAAGTTGTGAAGGTAAAGCTGAAGATGAAATTTTGGTGATCCTAATGAGACGTAGAGGAGTATTTTTTTAGAGATTAAGGGTATTGATAAGTTGGAGGAGTGTGGGTTGTTGGATGATGAGGATAGGGCTGAAAAGGTTCAGTTGTGAAATGATTTGGAAGAGACTCTCATTAGGGGGCGATATTTTAAGTAGAAACGTAAGTGTTCACTGAAGTGGATCAATTATGTTAATTGTAATTCTTGGTGGTTCCATAGGGTTGCTGATTGCAGAAGAGGGAGAATGTCATTTAGGAGTTAAGAGTTGGATTCTAGTGCTATGCTTTGAGTTTAGAGGCAAATAGATGAGGAGATCAAAGACTTTATAGGGTGTTTTTTATTGCGGAGGTTCAAGTTAGGTTGGAGGGTAAAGCTTGTTAGTTGGAGAGGCCAAAAAGTTCTTTAAAGAGGAGGGTCAAGTAAGTGGGTTTAGGGTCCAGATGATTTCACTACTGCTTTTTCCCAAACTAGTTGTGAAGTTATCGTGGTGATCTTATGGGAGTTACTCATGAGTATCATGGCAATGTCTCGTGGCTGGGACAAGTGTGAATTCTACATTTTATTGCCCTTGTTTGTACGATTGCTCGTAGGAGGTGAAAGATTCTAGGTTCATTAGTTGAGTTACTAATCTTTAAATAATATTTTACTGGGAGTGCTTTTTGGCTGCTCAAGAGAGGTTTTTGAGAATACTATCTCTGATGCCCACTGCTTTCATTCAAGACAGGATGATTCTTAATGCTGCATTAATGAGGTGATAGATTATTCTAAGAAGGGTAAAAGGGAGGCTGTTTTTAAATTAGTTTAGGGTAAGTGTAGGATAGTGTCTTGGGATTTTCCAAATAGAATTTTTGGGAGGAATGTTTTTGAGGTGGTTTGGAGGAAATTGGTTAATGTTTGCTCATCTTCCACTAAGATATATAATCTTGTTTATGGGCAACCTAAAGATTGTTTATAGCGTCTAAAGGGCTTTGTCAAGGGGATACTCTGTCTCTGTTCTTATTTAGAGTAGTGGCTGATGTTTTGAAAAAATGGTTTCACAGCCTCAAGGACTCGGTCATTAAGGTTAGGGGCTTATGATTGGTAGAGATAGAATTTTTTTTTGCAGACGCCACTATTTTTTTTTTTTCCAATTGATATGTGGCTAAATTTTAGAAAGTTCTTACTTTATTGAAATTTTGGGCAAAAAATTTTGGTTGAATACTAGTATTGCTAACAGTGGCATAACAACAGTTAATTTGAGTTTTTTTTGGGGTAGTGGTGTGTTGAGGAATTTTGTTCCTTAAGTCATTATTTTGTTCTATCTTGGCTTTTAACCTATTTAGATCTTTGTTGAAAGAGAGAAAGGAAGAGCTAGTGATATAATCCTAGATCAGTCAGTCTTTGGGATCCTGTAGCAGAGTGTGTGGATAAGAGATCAGAGGGTTGGAAGATGACCTATACTTCTTTTTCTTTCTTCTTTTGGGGTCTTTTGAGTATTCCTATTTATTATTTCTCTTTAAGAATCTTGTGGCCAAGAAGGTGCAAAAGATGAATAAAAATTTTATTTATTTATTTATTTTGTGGGCGGGGTGGGAGGGGGGGGGGGGGGGAGGATTGGGTGTGTGGGTTGGTGCAGGTGATTGTAAGAGGGATCTCTTAGTTGGGGCAGTCGATAATAGATTTTAGTTGGAAAAGGTTTGGGTCTTGAAAATGTGGTGTCTAAAATCATTTCTTTAGTGGGGAACAGGTAGTGGAGACAGTCTTTTGTAACCGATTATTGGCGGAGAGCTATAAATAGTATGGTCCTTGTCGTAATGGGTGGATGTCCAGGGACACGTTACTCATATGGGTCCTTGGAAATTTATTTCCCAGATTTCACACCTTGGGTGATAGCACTTTAATTTATTCTTGGGAGGCTCCTTGGTTTAGACATGGTTCTTTCGCTCTGTCTGCTTTGTGGGTGAATTTATGAGGGGTGAAGTTTAGGGCTATGCTAAGAGTGAAAAAGGAAAGTCTTGTTGTAGCTTGCTCGCTGTACTATTCTTTGGGTTCTGTGGAAGGAAAGGAATAGTATAATTTTAAATATCTATTTACGCCTGCTATGTCATTTTGGAATAGAGTAGTTTTTCTCACTTCTTTCCTGGTTCTAGCTTTCGGGGTGTTTTGAGGCATTTCTTTGATTGACATGCTAAGGGATTGGAGAGCAGTTCTTCTGTAATTTTTTTGTTGTTGGAGGATATCATGTTCTACTGTCTCTGTATTTTTTTCTTATTTTTTCTCAATTATGTTTTTTTTTTATATTGAAAAAAAATAGTTGATAATTACCAAGCTGTTGATTAGTTAAAATGAAATAAATATATATAAGCACCAGTTTTGGGGCTTCCCCTTCTCTGCCCCATTTTACCTTTTCACATTTTTTTTTTTTAAACTTGCTCTGATGATTGTGTTTGCTTAGTTTATCTTCTCATTCTTCTCCCTTATTATTATTATTATTATTATTATTATTTTTTTTTTTGGGGGGGGGGGGGAGAGGGTGTTGGTGTGGGTGTGTACATGTATGTATATTCCTAAGTTACAAATTCATCTTTTATTGGATAAAATAGAAGAATTTTCAAAGACAAAACTATCATTTACTATATATATCTTAAGCTAGGTGAATGCTTGGAAAGACTATTCTATACCTATTGTGTTGCACAATTGGGGGGTCACTTGGGTAGTTGAGGACTAAGGAGGGGGGGTTTGATTTTGTTCATGTGCAACAATGCACAGGATTTTAATCCCAAACATAGGTTGACAAGGATTCACTGTATAATGATCCATTCTCCTTGGTTTTCAGTTTACTGTCTTTTCTCTTTTTCTCCCTTTCTCATTTGGTTTCTCTTTATCTCTCTTGATAGGCTTATTCAAAATTATGGAGGAAAATCTCCTCAGGTCTTTGCAGATGAAAAAATCTCATCTGAACTGTGCTTGGAGAAGATTGGGGAAGGGGGTTTATTTCATTTGTGGAGAAAGCTCAAAATAAGAATGGGTGTATTAGGGTTACTTTTATTGGCTGCTGGATGGATTTGCAACTGTTTATCATTGGGGTTTTTGAGATTGGAGCATTTCAATCACCACAGGAAATTTGGGAGGATTCATTACTGGGTGGCAACCAAATCTAATTGAAGAGGTATGTTTCTTTAAATGGGTTTGCACCTGAGTGGAAAGCTCAAATGGAAAGAGTTTCACATGAATGGAAATGGTTTCTTCATGTTCATTCTGGGGGGTCTGAATTGGGGGAGTCAACAAAGTTTTGTTGGAGGTATGAAGTCAGTGATCTTTTGGAAGATGGCAGACCATTCTTAACACTCAAGCACAAGTCTATATCCGGTTAATAATGTTTGTCAGAGATGGAAAATTGTGACGGTTGGATTATCCAAATTAGGAACTCATCAGGATGGTGTTGCATCAACTGCGAAGGAGTGGCGCTGGTTTGTGATGGTCTTGTGGCAGCTGCAGGTATTGGGGGTCGGGGGTTTGTGAGGAAGTGGGTGATGTGCATGGATCCGAGTGGGATGGTGTGGGCTTGGAATGGCCTGTGCTAGGTTTTATTAATTTTACCTGCTTGTGGGTTCATCACCTGGTAACTAGGGGCCTGGTTTTGAGTAACAAAGGTCCTGGTTCACTTAAGATTGCAGGTGCATTTGAAGCCAAGCCTTTGGCAATCACTGTCAGGTTTTAAAGAGTAAACAAGTCTAAACCTTGTGCTGCCTCAAAATTGAGAGAGCCCCAACTCATAAGTTTAATATTTGGGGTTTACATTCCTGATATGGGAGACCCAGTTGTCGGCAGGGACAGCAGTTCAGTGCCACAGCTAAGAAATGTTAAGTTCAGACCAACAGACGAAGGAAGTAGGTTGCTAGGCATCAGGATTAAAAGGATGGATAAAGGGCTGGAACAGTTTCATCATCCTCTAGGTTGTGGGGGCTGATTCAAAGGTCTGGTAGATTTTCTCTTCAGCGATTTAGATGTGACCAGATTTAGGGATAAGATGTTCGAGCAGTGATGGGTTACAGTGTGACGAATCTAGGCTCTTAAAAGTTCTGGATGGGCTTGTTGATGATGGGACTCAAAAATGCAATGATGGTGGCCAGAAATCTCTTAATAGTGTTGAAAGAAAGTTCCTTGGCTGGGTCTAGCAATGCTGAGACTCAGCTTAGGCCAACGAAGTTAGGTTTTGAAATGCGCGTGGTCTTTGAAGAGCAATGCCTTCACCCAGAGATGTGAATGGGGAAAGCTTTGAAGAGGAATAATGTAAGTTACTCTTTTGTAGAGGTTCTGATGGAAGCAAGAGAAATGGGGTGATGAATCAGTGAAGAGTAGTCTAATAGTAGATTTGAGCCTATAACCATTTATTATTGTATGAATTTCAGAAACAGATGGTTGTGAATTGAACTCTTCCAACTTTGAGGATCTCGTTTCCCATGTGTTAGAGACACTTACACCAAGTTTGGAAGGAGTGAAGGTATTAATAGTAATGTTAGCTAGAAGGGTATGGTATCTTGTCTACCTCTGTTTCTCTAGAGGAAAAAGATCAATCAAAAAGATATTGAAGCTCAAGAGCTCGATGGATAAATTTGGTCTGGTGCTGTCTGCACATGGAGGAAAAGAAGTTGGATTTTGGCTTGTGGTGGGGGCAAGATGGAAAAAAGGCAGAGATTTGGCGAACCTAAGTTGCTCTATAAAAAAATATGATGGAAAAGGGATTCTTGAATTGATTGCTTTAGTTTTTTTTTTTCCCCAATATTTTTGACGTGTTGCTGTCTGCACAAGGAGGAAAAGAAGTTGGATTTTGGATTGTGGTAGGGGCAAGATGAAAAAAGAGAGTTGGCGAACCGAAGTTGCTCTATAGAAAAATATGATTGAAAAGGTTTGGAAAGGGATTCTTGAACTAATTGCATTAAATTTTTTTTTTTCTTGTCCATTTTTAGCCTTGGCCAGTTCTTATCCTTCTCTATCATCTACCTTCTTTTTGTTTGTGAAATTTTCTTTTTTAAAGAAGGAATCGACACAAAGAAATAGGCGGATATGATGTGTCTTCTTTCTTTCTAAGAAGAATGTGGTTTCAACTTATTATGTTGTTTGAATAGTGACTTCTGAAAGAAATTTTGGGTTCCATGATGGCAATGAGAATACTACATATGGTTCCAAATTAGAAAAACTGGACAGAAGGAAGACAATTGGTTCCTCCAATTTAAATTTGGCATTATATCTTTGTTATATGTTGTATATAGAAACTCATCTTTATCTATCACCTTCCCCCACCCCCCCCCCCTCCCCCAAACAAAAAAAAAAAACATTTTTTTTTTCAAAATCAGAATATTAAGTTTCATGTTTTGGTATGCTCAAATAATGTTGTCTGTACATTTTTTCTTGTTCATTTGATATTTGTGCTCACCTATTGGGTTGGAAGTTGTTTATCTAGGTGACAACCTAAGACCATACTTCAAAGCCCAAATTAAACCTCTCTGTGTGCCTTTTCTTACCTTGACTAACCCTCAAACTATTTTGCCTTGACTAACCCTCAAACTATTTTGTGTGGTCATTTATATTTGGTTTTCCATATTACCTATTTGTCACAGCCAAATTTCTGGAGAGACCCTAAGATGGCAATAGAGAATGCATATCGCTCCACTGATACATTTATCCTAGAAAACTCTATGCAATTAGGAACTGGTGGTTCAACAGCAGTAACCGCAATTGTTATTGATGGCAAAGACTTATGGGTGGCAAATGTTGGTGATTCTAGAGCTGTAGTGTGTGAACGGGGATCTGCGAATCAACTCACTGTGGACCATGAACCACATCATGAACGGAGTAGGATAGAGCAGCAGGGCGGCTTTGTGACTACCTTACCTGGTAAAATTTGTCGTCTTTTCACTTAATGGATATTCACTATTCTATATGAAATTTTAGCAAGTGGTGTTAAAATCCCAAGTGTATAAGAAAGGTAGCAAATATCTTATTGTTTCCTGTTGTAATTTTAGGTCTGGATTTCTTTCATGTAGTGGATAATGTGTATCCATATAAATGACACCAAATAATTGAGATAAAGATGTAGTAGCTTTTCTGCTTGTTGTAGAATGGACAGCCCTAAACCCTATTGAATAATTGAGATAAATGACAGAAAATAATTGCGATAAACATGGTCAATTCTTTCAGTGGTTGTTTGGATACTTAAAAGTAATAACGTTATTTCAGGTGATGTGCCCCGGGTTAATGGTCAACTTGCAGTTGCACGAGCTTTTGGGGATCAAAGCCTTAAAGCACATTTAAGTTCAGAGCCTGATGTGAGACATGTGCCCATAGACTCAAGTATAGAGTTTGTTATATTGGCAAGTGATGGCCTGTGGAAGGTTAGTTGTCATAGTATCTTATTGACAACTTTTTCTTTTCTTTTTCTTTATCATTCATCTTATTTTTTGATTGCTATGTTGCATCCCTCATTTCCAATTGTTAACCATATATTTATATATTGTTTACCTATTTTCTAGTAGCCTAGGCATTTGCAAGTAAGTGAGAGTTCAACATGATATTAGAGCTTTGGTTTTGTAAAGATTTTGGGTTTGCCTCTCGTTGGTCCTGTATGTATTTTGTCATATGTTATTAGTTTTCTACTTCAGGTGTACTGGACCTACATGTTTGTGTTTGGGCTAATGTCTGTTAGTGGTTTTTTTTTTTTACATGTTGGTTCATTTCCTAACAAATTAAGCTTTTGTGGGCCAACTGATAATTTAATATCAATGTTGTTTATGTGAATCTATTTGCTTTGAAAACACTATTAAATTGTGTTTTAAAATATTGAGAAGTGATTGTATTATTTTTATTTCTTTAAATTTCATCCATTTGTTTTTGACGATGAGTGTGTGTATACCTTTTTTTTTTGAAGGGGGGGGGGGGGGGGGTGGAGGAATGGGTTCAAAAATTATGGTAAAGATTTTTCTTAGAAAATTATCTTTATTCTATTGCTTGCCCTCCAAAATTTAATAGAGTGGCCATTTGGTTCCTAACCTTTCAATTAAACCAAGTTGAAGAAGTTGGTCATTTAGTTTGTGAGGGTGGTTTTACTGTGGTTCTAGCTAAACACGTCATAAAGAAATAGGAGGGGAGAGTAGCTGTTGTAGCACAGCAAGGGAAGAGGGGGGAGAGAGAGAGAGAGAGAGGAGAATATAAGAATAAGAAGAAGAGGGAAGAAGTGTGAGCGTGAGAGATAAAAGGGGTTGTTTTAACCTTTTTTTTTTGGGGAGAGGTGGACCAAGGGAGGGGCAGGAATTTCAAATTACAACTGCTAGATAATCACTCAATTACTCAAAACTCCAGTATTTATAATAAACCAACTCTGAAAACAAAGAGAAAACTGAAAACTACAAGTGCCTATATCAGTTTCGACTCTTCTCCTGGGGGCCCACCTGCCTACAATTCGGACTAAATCTATTGGGCTTAGGAGCCTAGAAACCCTCAAACCCATTATTTGGTATCAACCTTTAAATAGCATTAAAATGATTTACCCAATTTCTAGTTTAGTGTTGTTCATCAATTCTCTCTTGGCACTAAATCTCCACCCCAGTTGGGGAAAGGACAAAGGAAGCTATTGCCATGTGACGAATCATCTTGCTTCCTAAGAAATAAGCCAATGAAGTGCTTTAGCTTAGTCAATGGAAGATCTTGGGGTTGCATTAGTTTGTACTTCTTTGATGGAAAAGTGATATGAATTTTCAAAGACAATGATGCTTAACCATCCTTTCAAACAAAATTCACACTGCACTATCTCTAAAGTTAAACCAAGAGAATGTCACACTGCACTATTTTTATAGTTGAACCAATCTTATAGTTAAGTAGTCTCAATAAACAATGTGCACCTTCAAGATGGGATTGTTCACCTGAGCCATCTTGTATAGTTGAGGGTATGACAACCTTTGAATTTAGCTTCTTCACGACTTCTCCTAATATGGTTGAGGGTATGACACTACCTTTGGATTTAGCTTCTTTCACGACTTCTAATAGTGAATTTGCACAGCTACTGGGATCAGTATTCAGTAATCATAGTATGTAGCTGCTCCTGGCATATCATGAGTCTCAAAGATGCTAGTTCTTCCCCAATTTCCCATTTCCTTAAATGTTTTTGTGCAGTGAGCACTTGTCAAAGTGCTGGATAATATTTTTCATCCACATATTCATCTTCATCTAAGTGATGCAGCATTAATTTGCGACAACTTAATTCTCCATGCAAAATTTGAATCAAACTGATAGAGGAGCCATTTTATAGGCTTTCAATGCTTGAAAGATAAGGAAACTGATCTAAGAAACATACAACGACAACAATATACCAAGTCTTAGTCCAACTAGGTGGGATCAGCTACATGAATCCATTTCTGCCAATTTACACTATCATGGGCAATTTCCTTCGACAAATTTAGGGCTATTGGACCCTAAATATCTCATTTCAAGTTAATTTAATAAATGTAAATAAACTAAACGCTAGTTTCCTAAGTGAACTAAAATACTAGGAAACCTAAATAGACTAAGATTAAGATACTGGTCCCTTAAATGATAATACCATAGAATCTTGATGATACGACCCTAATTAAAATACTATAAATAAAAAAGCGAAAATAGAAATAAAGTACATGCTGGCTGCATCAGTCTCCCCAGCAGCAAAAAGAACTAGACTTTGAGTCAATGTGGACACACATGCTGTTAACATTACCATGTTCATCTTTATCGTCATATATTGTTCAATTGGGACGCATTCAACCCACATGGAATTAGGTGGCTTGTTTGGGGCAAAAGGTGGTTCATGTGGAACATACAGTTTCTTACAAGCATACTTCCAATACTTAATTTCTTTTTCTCAGAAGTCCGAGCAAAAGCAGCAGCTTGATCCATCGTATGAAAGTCATAGAATTATAGTTCAATGCGTAGGCCATAATGAAGTCCAAATGAATACATTGCTGTTCATCTTGATCAAAAGAGCATCGGATGAATAATTTTTGGAACTGAAGCATGCATGCATGAACATCTTTATCCTGCTGTGCATAAGCACTCAACTTGATTTCTTGCTCATAATTGACGAGAGTGATTTTTTCCTCCAAAGTTGGCACTCATTAACAAGACTATGCCACCAAGTGCATGAGTGACCCCTGATACAATATTTTCTTCTGAGAGGACACTGCTATAAGTGAAGATGTTCTCGATTTGGTTGAACCAATTGAATAGTATCTCTGGATCACCATCTTCAGTGAAATTAAGCAAAGCAACCTTGATTCCATAATCAGGCTTTCTAAAAGCTTGTATTGGAGTTGGTATAGTATTATGGACACAAATGACATTCAGATTGCTACTCGGATTGAAACTCTCCTGTTTTTTGATCCAGATTAATAAAGGATGAGAGTAGAAATTGTGGACTTGAGAGCATCAAAATTCTAATCAAATTCAGAGGCAATTTGAACTCCCTTTTGTTTCAACCCAGATCGATGAAGGAAAAGAGAGTAGAGATCATGAACTTGAGAGCATCAAACTTCTCATCAAATTTAGAGGCAATTTTATTTTGAAAACATCTTGAGAATCAAGAGAAGCTAAGTGAGTGCTTACTTCATGGATTTGCCTTTTCACCTCTTCTTTCTGCTCAAACATTTGAGTTACTTTTTTAGCAATGGGCTCAGACTGGTCCTCCATCACTATTTATTTATTTATTTATTTTTGTGTGTTTCTGGCTGGTTCAGTCTGGTATGGCTGGACCAGTTCAGTTCAGTCGAGCTGAACCGGTCCACTGCTGTCTGACTGGGCCAGTCCTGGATTGACTGGAGTGAATTGGCTGGTCTGGATTCTTTTAGGGTGAGTTTGGCCCCCCCTCTTTATACAAGACAACTTATGTTGGATTAGGAGAATATCCTAGCGCATGAAGTTGCAAATCCGATCTTGTACCATTGATTTTCTAAATATGGTTGTATTTGGCTTTTTGATCATTAAAAGTTTGGGCAGTTTGTTATTTTGCTCTATTCATTGTCATGGTCAACAAGCCTTAAAACTTTATCAAGTGGACGAGTGAACATTAAACAATAGTACAATACTTGATTGCTTTCCCAAACTTGTCATCAGTCATCACATATTAATATGGATTCGACTTTTAGCTTCCAAGCTTGAATCATGGTGACCCTTGGTCTATTACTCTGATGCTAACATAGCTCGAAGTGGAAGTTTAGTTTAGAACTCTTTAAAGTAGAAAAGAGGTAGAAAATGTTGTAAACCCAACTCTCCTTAATTCCTTCTTTCTAAACTCAGTAATCATATTGAGCACCATATTTTTCAAAGGAGCACCTAGGTGTGAGGGCAATCGTGCAATGAGGCACAGAGGCGAGGGGCTTTTAAAAGGCATATTGAGGTGTACCAAGGCGCAAAGAGTCACAAGGTGCACATATGCATGTTCACCTTATACTTTATTTCCCTCACCTTTTAATCTCAACCATCTGAGTTGTGTGTGAGATTATTAAAGGAAAAAAAAAAAAAAAAAAAAAAAAAACACACCATATAATCTCTTATTTTATCTTGCATCTATGCTAGCAAAAAAAAAAATTTATTTGGCATCTAATGTCTCCAAACTCTCAGCAATTCAGTGTCTTTAAAAAATTAACGGTTGTAGGTGTTGCGGGACGTGGGAGATGCGGGTGTTACATAACAGGAAGCGGGTGTAATGGTCGTGAATTTGTTTCATGCATGCACAACCATATCAAAATTGAAGAATAAGCATGAAATCGATTAATAGATGATTTTTAATGAATTTTAATTGCTTTTATTCAACCTACAAATGCTTTTTAATAGGCATTATGATTTTTATGTTAATTTTAGTGTGCTGTTTACAAAAAAAAGTCATGTTTTTTTAATAGTTTGCTCTACTTTAATGGGTAAAAAGTGTAGAAATGTAATTAAAATGATGAATCAATTAATTGGAGACATAAATTACTAAAAAAGAGTCAATAATCAATATACACATTCATGAATTTGAAAAATGATTGGTATCAATAGTCGAATACATGAGTACAATGTTACAATATAGAATGTCACCACAAAAAAAAAAATGAGAGGGAGGGTCTTCATAATCTCTCTATCGTGAGATTGGAATTGGGAATTATCTCCCCATCCTTGTGGGAATACATAGCTGAATAAACCCATGTTCACATTATTTCGTTGTTGATCATGAAAATCGATTGGTGGTGAAAATCCAACTGATATAGGAGATGCATAATCTCCTCCTTGAGCATATTTTGAATAATATCCATAAGTTGGGGCTAGGACTGGGGCTAGCTATAGGTCGCGTGTAGAAGAGGACTCACTAGATCTTGACCCACTAGGATATGGTTGAGATGCATAATATGGATATCATAGTGTTGAGGTGGTGGATATGCTTGAAGAGATCCATATGACTGTGATAGTGAATCATATAAACCAAAATCTCCAAAACTACCAACCACACCATATGAATCTTCAGCAGTATCATGATCTCGATGTCGGTGGCTTCTTCTAGTGCACCATGACTCCCACTAAGGCCACCACTAGTAGCACTCCTCCTCCTAGGTTGTGAAGATTGGTACTCTAGAGTAATATCCAAGTCATAATTTTCGGGTATATCATGTAGTCCATAACGACTAGGAGGATATGTATCCCGTATAAATGATGTCCTTGTGTCATACCCATAATCATATTCTGTACTGCCACCACCACCACCATTAGCCCCAACCCCAACTCTAGTCCCAGCACCACGACCACCATCATCATCACTTGGTGGGATCAAACCAGGATTATCATCACTTTGTGTACGTTCAGGGCTTGAACTTGAGTCATGCACGTTTATTGGTGGTTGATCACCTCCTTCTGTAGTTCCACCAACCTCTTCATCTAACCAATTTGAATTGTCCTGTTCGTCAGGTAATGGTGCCTCTCTCTCCTCTAACTATGGACTCAAAGGATCATAACCTTCAAAAATATAGTCCAAATTGATAGGGTTAAAACTATCTTCAGTGCCCTGTTGGCTTCTTCTCGTTATATGTCTTAACTTTAACATCATGTTGTAATGCATGAAAACAAGTTTTTGTTGTCTCATGTACTTTAGTCTATTTCTTGTTTTCGTATGGATGAGGCTAAAGCTGCTTCAATTACGCTCACAATTTGAAGCTGATGTGGTTTGACTAAGAACTATGATTACTATTATTTGTAGCTCAGGAGCACACATGCCATAATGAATCCACCATTTGGCTGCATAAATAATTAAAGAAAAACATATGTCAATATAGTGTATTTTTGAAAAGTCAAAATTGAACATAAAAATGACAAAATAGATTCATCCATCCATTATTTAGCTACATTTACCAAGATTTATTTGTTTCACTGCCCTTTGAGCTAATGGAGTTTCAAATGTCTCCTGCCTATCCTGATATAGCAACAACTAAAAAATGAGGATTGTGAATTATAATTAATTAATTAGATATATATTATAGAAAGTATGAAAAAATGCTAAAATAATTCATTATTCAATAGATCCAATACTTACTTCATTAATAGCCTGAATTTGAGTGTCTATATCGGGTACCAACTTGGTTATCACTTTTTTAACCCCATCCATGACTTCTTTAGTAACTTCAGGAGAGGGTGGGCCACCATAAAGAAATTGGGGATTCAACAATCCTAAAATTAAATTTACAAATATATTAATCAATAATAGTGTACTAATGCAACTATGCATGATTTAAAAGTTGAACTAATAAGAAATTGTATTTTATTTACACTTACCAGCTGCGTGTAAGTCTTTGGTGCAATTGAAAACTCTACCGGTTATTAATAATTTTTCAATATTTTTTGTAGAATCAGCAATCTTTCTGAATCGCCAACTTTGCCCAATCAATTGCCTCGTATATGAAACCCATGGTTGGTTTTTCATTACCATCAACCAATTTAAGAACTTTCACTAAGGGTTCTTGTACTTTAATTATATTGGATGCCCTTTGTCAAAACTCTTTCCCTAAGATAATCTTCTTCACATCATATGTTGGGCCTGATTTTGCCTTCCCAAACCTTGAGTTTTTCCAAGTATAAGATGCGAACATTTCCCTCAATGATTGTTTATGCATAATAATGGTCTCCAAGACATGAAATTCACTGTCCACGTGTGGTTGTAAATAAAAGAGGTGATTATTTTTGCATCTTCTAAGATCTTCTTCACATTACTTTTCTTACCAATGTCTTCAAGAATAAGGTCTATGCAATGAGATTCACATGCTGTCCAATAGAGATTGAGCCTCATTTGGATTAATAATTTCCCTCCCACCTTCATTGCAGTTTCATTATCAGTAACTAGTTGGACAACATTTTCCCCTCCAATTTCTTCAACCACCTTGGCCGTTAATATGAAATGAAATTATAGATGTAAAAAATACTACTAAATTAAAAATATATAAGTCATCAAGTACTGAAGTCAATCAAAGTTGGAAAATTACCAGAAATAATATTCAACCGTTAACATTAGAGGCATCAACTGGATTGTGGAAAACAGTGCCTCTATTGCAATAAACTAAAAAGTTTATTATGTGTTTTCTTGTGAGCCTTGACCAATCATGACACATAATGGTTATACTTCTTTTCTTCCAAATGCCAGCAAAAGAAGATATATATATTTTTCTTTTCCTGATACTCTTGCTCCAATTATATTTTAGAGACCTCATAGGGTGATGGGCCCATCACTCCCTTTCCAACCTCTGCAGCAACATCAAGCATCGGCTGCATAAATGGAGAGTCAGCTTCCATGGAATTCGATTATAAATTAGGAATTTGTCCACTGCTTTTCCTCATTTACTCCTTCAACCCTTCAGAATTTTGGTATTTATTTTTGGTTGCTTGACACTCCTACTTCTTTCTAGAGTAGGATCCATCGCCCTTAATCTAGCTTCAGGGGCATTAGGGTTAATCCATTGTCATCCACTACCTCCAGCTTCTTGAACACTTTGTGACCGAGCTCTACCAAAACCACTGGTATTGCCACTACCAGAGCCACTGCCCTGTTCGTAATATTTACCACGTCCACCGGTTCTTGCCCTAAATCTTTGCCTCTCTTCCCATTCTTGTTGTGCTCGTATGTTTTCTTGTCGAGCAAATATCATTTTTTCCTCATCTGAATCTTCTTGTTTGCTCAAGTTGTCAAAATCTCCTCTAATTTGAACTTCTAGTTGCTCTTGCCTTTTCTATTTATCTTTCTTCTTCTCTGCATATTGTTGTAAATGTTTCATTATTTTTTCTCTAACCTGCGTGGTTACATTTGGACACGAAGACACTTGACCTTTTTTATGTGCCAAGTATTGTTTCAATCGTGTAATTCCTCATTTAAGTGTCTTTCCACATAATTTACATAAGACAACAATTCTACTACCTTCCACTGGAGTAATAGAATTCCAACCAATGTCTTCACTAGGTAGCTCTTCACTTCCTTTTTTATCACGCAACATCTTGATGTTTGATTAGATGACTTGTACACAAGTAAAAATAAAAAGTTATGGTCCTTATCCAAGAAATTAAGAATAAAATGGTACATAATTAGCTAATTACATAACAATATGACATAAATGATGGATTAAATTTAAGACTTTAAGTTGCTAACTATTAAAAATTTTAGTTGATTTATACGTATATAATACCATTATTTATATTACAATTTAACAAAATAAATATAGAATTGTAGATCTTAAAATTTAATTTTTTAAAAGGTAGTGTACTTGAGTCACTTGACTAATTTTGTAGAAATTAGAATTTATTATAAATTGTAGATCTAACATTAAATTATTAATTGTCATGGTATTTAAAAAAATAAATATGCAGATTTATAATTTGCAGAAAATTGTATATTAATTAATAATTTTTTGCTAAAATATTAATTATAAATTTGTACTCTATAGATTCTATATTTTATACTAATTTTTTATATTAATTAATAAAGTTTACTTATACAATTATTTATAAACTTACATATATAAAATAAAATAAAAGTAATTAAATAATAAGTAAAAACTTAAAACTATAAAATAAACTAAATTACTAATTTTATTAGTAATTTAGTAGGCTACAGAGCCTACAGTAGTATTGTATTAGGTGGAGCCTATGTTGCTTCAAATTAAAAGAAATAATTTTTTTCTTTAAAAAGGAAGACTAGAGTCAGAAGAAGACATATACCCAAGTCGGGACTCTTGATGGTGGCCGAAGCTGCGAATGGAGTGAGTTTGAGCTGCAAGCCTCCAAATCCTCAAATTTTTTCTTGATTTCAAGATTTCCTTGTAGAATCTACCCTAAACTTTGCCAAATATGAAATAACAACAATTTGCCGACAAGTTGTGAAAATCTCCACAAGTTGAAAGTCGACTAAGTGGACTTGCGGAGCACAGCTTCAAACAACAAATCGAAGCTGATTTTTGGGGTTTCGAAGCTTCAGATAAGTAGATCTAAGCTGGATGAAGGTGACGAAGAGGGAAGAAGCAGCAACACATGAAGAGAAACAAAAAAAAATGCAGCAGATTTGAGGAGATAAGGTGTCGGTGCTGCTGGCATCTGTAACGTGGTGTAATGGCTGTTATGGGCCATAACGTATGTGTAATGGCCGTTACAGGTCATAACATACCGTTACGAACTGTTACAGCCGTGAAGCCTGTAACGGTATTGGAGGCCTGATTTAATACCATGCTCTGTAGCTTTGATTGAAGGTGACTCTCGTTCTTTTTATTTTTATTCTTCTTCTTCTTAATCGGACAAAATCAATGATTCTTCTAGTATGAGATTCTTGATGAGAGTTGGTGTGACCCCTCTTGATTTTTCTCCCTTTTTCTTCTTGTTATTGTTGAAAAAATTGGGTAAAATGGAAGACCAGCAGAATGATAGGTCTCACCCTCTAATTTTATTATATGCAAGTACATGAACAGTGACCATATTACCCTTACTGATTCTTACTAACACAGGACACAATAGTAACACTGAATAACTAGTAACTCTCCCTCTCAAGCTCGAGCATAGATATGAGATATCATATGCTCTTAGTTTGTGAGAAATGGACTTTACCTAATCACATCCCAATTCTTTAGTGAATAAATTAGCAAGTTGGGATTCGAATATCACTTAAGTCATTGTAATGAGCTTTTGCAGAAGTTTCTTTCAAACAAAGTGACAATCAACCATGGTCTTAAATATTCAAGAAATTGTTGAAATTTTTAGCATTTCACCACCCTCAAAATTGAAATGGCAATTGATTTCTTTCTTACACATCTAAATTTAAATTAATAATCTGGAATTTTAACAAAACTTGTCAAAATTTTAATTAGGGAATGAAATTTCCTTAGAATTTAAATGTGAGATTTAGACAGTTTCTCTATTTTTCTTATTGATACAAAAAGATTATTAGAAGCACTTTTGAAATTAAATGAAAAATTAAACTTACCAGAACATTATATTTAGCCATTCATGTCTAAGTTATCTTTACTTGTATAATAAAAAATAGTTAATTGTTTTATGAATTTCATTTATATTAACCGAATATGTTCAATACACATGATCGTAAAATATGCTTAATATATACTGTATTACAGCTTACAACTATTGCACCTTATACACAACATAGATGTACTTAATTCATAATATATTAGGAGTAAAACTTGCATTATTATATCTATTAACCATTTCTAACGTTTTTTTACAAGAATTCCATGTTTTACTTCTAATTACCATCATTTTTTAAAATCAAAATTGAAATTGACATGGAAATCGAAATTTCTATCCTAATTTTTGTACTTTTCGAGCATTAAAATTTTAGTAGAAATAGAAATTTAAGACCCTGCAACCAAATTCAATGTGTTTTGTTTGCTCATGGAAGACTAGGTTCAAGGCAATATAAATAGTGATTTCCAAGTTCTTCTAACATGTTCTTTAGCTAGATAAGCTCACGTGTAGCATGGTTCATGGCCCAATACTTTGACTTAGCACTTGATTGGGCGATTGTTGTTTGTTTCTTACTTTGCTAGGATACCACGTTATCACCACCACAAATACCACTAAATTACTAACAACAATAAACCAAGCCTTAAGTCCCACTAGGTAGGGTTGGTTACATGAATCCTTTTCTGCCAATTTACACAATCATGGCAATTTCCTTTGAAAAATTCAGGATTATTAAATCCTCATTTACTATCTCCTTCCAAGTTATTTTAGGTTTACCTCTACCCCTTCTAGTACTCCTCATGGTAACTAGCTCACTCCTAACTAGTGCACCATTTGGCCTATGTTGAGATGCCTGAACCATCTTAGCCACCCCTCCTTATCATATCTTTTACAAGAGTTACACTAACTTGTCACGGATGTGTTCATTCCTTAATTTATCTTTTGATGTTATATCACTCATTCACTTTAGCCTTGTTATCTTGAAAATTTATACTTTTTGATATGTTGTTTCTTAGTTAACCAACATTCTAATCCATATTGTATAACTGTTCTTGCCCTGGGGCTAAGACTCATTAGCATAGGCCCATGTCAGAGCCAATAGGTCAACTAGAGCCTACAATAGGGGCATATTTAACTGGCTGTTCTTTTATAAGGGAGAGAGGACACCCCTCCCCCAACATATTATGTAGCTAATGTGGGACAAATACCCTTACGGTTTTGCCCACCTTGCACTTGCATAGTTACATGATTGCACACACTTGCCCTTCTTGTTGACTGTGGAAGCAGTTCTTCTTGTCCCACGTATATTAGAGAAAATTCCAAAAATGTGAAGAAAAGGAATATGTTTCAGTTATTTGGATTTTTCGGTTTGGTGTAATTCTGGAACCGAAACTGAAACCAATAATTGATTTTGAGAGATATGGGAAATCAAAACCAAAAACCTTAGCTAAAAAACCAAAAAGAAATGCGAAATGGTTTAGTTTTGGTCTAGTTTTCAGTTTTTTTGGTAATTTTTGTACACCCTTAATTCTAAATTTAAGCCTTCTACTTGTGTTTTAGTGAATAGCTTACTAAAAAAATTTCGTCATCTTTCTTTTATATCTTCTTCCTCAAGCAAGACAATATTATCCTCACTTTTTTATACTTTTTACATTACCTAAGTCCTTGCTATTTCTTTCTCTAGTCAAGCGTGTTTAAATATGTCTCTTTTCTCCTTCTTTTGTACTCAATCGAGCATATGAATTATTATCTGATCAATGTTTAGCTTCGCTAAAAGCCCTTTTAGCATCTTTTCTCATTTCTTTATGCTTTTCAAAGTTTTCCATATTTCTACATTTTCGCCATGTTTTATACCAAATTATTATTTTCTTTACGACTTGGACATCTTGATCCCACCACCAAATTATTTGACACTTTATAGTGAGTGTTGTGTTACTTTTATTGTTTCCGTTGTAATTGGGTGGCATCCTTTTGATGCCTTTTAATAATATTTCTCGTTGCTGATAAAATAAAGTCATAATTCAACTTCTCAACATGTCTTGGGTATTTTGCATCTGGCATTAACTTCTTGTCAGGATCCATAGGTGTATCGATAGGTTTGGATCCCAACAAGGCAATCTCATATAAAAGGTATGGAACTTCCTTTGTGACAAGATGCCAAGACAATCTTTGTGGCTGCATGAGATCTAGATACTCTATGCACAAGAAATATTACAAAGGCCCTAAATGCTTGCTTTGAAGTTTAGTTTGCAGAAAATGCTTTAGAAACTGGATGTCTTGATTATCATCATTAGTAATCACAATATCATCCACATTCACAATGCGCAAAACCCTAGCTAGAGTAGTACGATGACACTATAAAATATAGAGTTATCTACTACACACCATTGAAGATCAAACTCAAGTACTTCGGTAATCAATCAACCAAACCATGCTTTGGGAGACTGCTTTAGACCATAAAAGGATTTCTTGAGTTGACACTAATTGTGACTCCCTCTGAGCAAGCTTAGGTGGTAGCTCCAATGTAGACCTTCTCTTGAAGATCACAGTGTAGGAAGACATTCTTCACATTTATTGGATGTAGAGGCCAATGACACGTGGTGGCTAAGGAGATGAGCAAATGAACTAAGTCAAGTTTGGCAATAGGGATAATGTGTCAAAATAATCCAAAGCATACACTAGAGTGTTTCCTTTGACAACAAGATGGCGTTCACGTCTAACTGATGTAGAGGCTAGTGACAAAGAGTGGCTAATGAGATGAACAAAGGCAAGTTTGGCGAGCATGGAGCCTGTGTCGAATAATCCATACTATACACTTGAATATATCCCTTAGTAAAAAAGAAGGCCTTCAACCAAGCCACAAAACCATCTAGATTTACCTTTATGATATACACCAACTATAGACTCATCAAGAGAGGAATATGAGGGTGTCAAGAAATCATAACAAATAAAAGTAGAGATTGGATGCTAGGTATAGGTGTATTCACCTTTTCGAACAAAAAATAAGAAGATCAACATCTTGGGGAATAGGATCATTAGGTGAGGGAACTAGAGGCATAGAAGTAGAGGTTGGAGGAGGGTCTCCTCCCTTGAGTCGTTGTGTGTGCACTTGAAAATTGGGATAATCCAAGCGATGAGAAGGACTCAAAATGGGCAAAGATATAGGAGGACTCGATAGAGATAATAAATTAGGATTTGGAAGCCTAGGCAAAGGAAGGGACTCATTAAGCTCAACAAAGCTCACAAAGGTGGCATCAACAGAGGAAAAAAATTAGTTTAATAAGGCTATAGCATTGATTCCATTTTGAGTACAAGAGTAGCCCATTGATAATCCTTTTGCATACAAGAATGGCCTAGAAAATACATTTGATAGCATGAGGATCCAACTTATCCACACTGGGATGTAATTGATGGACAAAGGACACAACCAAATATATGTGGAGGAAGTTAGAACAAGGGAACCTTTGGGAAGATAACTGAATATGACATTTTACCACCAAGGACAAAGGATGCTATTTTATTGACAATAGAGCAAGCAGTAGAAATCATTCCAAAAAATGTTAAGGAAATTCATTTGATACAAAAGGGTATGAGTGACTTCGAGAATGTGTGTGTTTTTTCGCTTTTCCATGCCATTTGTTGTGGAGTGTGGGCACAAGATGACTGATGGATCATACCATAGTTGATCCAGTGAATTGAGTACTAAAGCACACCTTAGGATCATCACTACAAAGTACCAAATTGAGCTCTTATTTGAGTAAAGAAGGCTTAAAATATTTAAACAACTTATCTTCCATTAATTACAACAAAGTCATTCTAGAATAGTCATTGACAAATGTAACAAACTATTAAGACCCCAATTGACAAGACTCGGATTGAAGATTAGACAAAGAATTCAAGGTAGGAACTATCTTTTGTAACTCGTTTAATAAAGGATGACCAAGACAACAATGGATTTGAAGTGGTGTAGCGGCAACACCGTAGGCAAAAAGCGGAAAGAATGAATCGAAGTAGTAAAATATATGCCCTGGCTATGCCTTCGTAACTCCAAATACCCGGATTCGTTATAATGCCCCCTATGATACTCCAACCACCCCATGAAGTGGTTATACCTGAACAAGTCAAATTCCATTGTTTCTCGTCCCAATGGAGTCATTAAATGTTGACAAAAAACTTTGGGCAGTACCAAACAATCATTTTCCCCAGGTGCTGCACATGAGCAAGTAAAAAAGGTGAGTGATAATCAGACAAAAAACATCACCAAAAATTTCAATATGTTTATGGAGGGATTTGATTAGAGCAAGAGCAACTCTGGCCAGAAACATACCTGAAAGGACCTTCACGAGCCGGTGCATGGGGTCGGCCCTGCCTGCTTTCAACCAGTGTGTGAGGGTGCACGGGAGGAGCTCCAGCGATGGAATTTCAGTGGTGGGCCACCTACCTGTGGGTGGCTATGGTGTTGGTTTTGCAAAATCTAAAGTGGTTTTTATGTTCCTAAACTGACTGTGTGGTCCAGAAAATTTCTGGCGACTGCTGTGGGTTCTGGCAGTTGCTGGATGTTTTTCAGGCCTGTGGTGCTGCTGGCAATATTAGGGTTTAGGTCTCACAACCATGCTCTGTTACCATGTTGAAGAATGGGCTAAAATGGAAGACCTTATCACAAGTACACAATATAATTTATGCCAAGTACATAACAATGACAATGTTACCTGTACTACACTCTTAACACATGCTTATTTACTCACAATAACTCACAATAGGAGCAGCTGCAAAACTAAATAACTAACAACAGTTATTTTGGAATTTCTGCTAACTTTTCCTGAAATTTATGTTCTACTGATCGTGTTTCTTCTTCTTCTGGTCTGCTGTGCTGCTGTTAGTCAGAGGGCTGCGACTTCCCTTTTTTATGTTTTTGTTCCCCATTTGGTCGTTTTGGAATTTCTGTTGCTTTTTTCCTCAAATTTCTGCTCAGCTTCTCTCAGTTGTCCTCTTTCTTCTTTCTTGTTCATTTGAACTGCTCTGCTTTTGGTCAAAAGCTGCGTATTCTTTGTTCTTAGCAGCCTTCTCAGCTTCAGAAGTACCTGTAGAAGCCCAACACGGCACTAGGACTCATGAATGAATACCTGTTCAAATTTATGCAATCTTGGCTGGCAACTCTTATAACATGTAGATGGAAGATGTTCTGCTTGGTCTTGCTATATAAATCTCATCTAAAATAGACAGTCAGGGAGTGAACAATAAAAAGCTTGATTACTTGAATTTCAGGGTGCATGAATGTGCCAGATCAATTTGAAAAATGAAACAGCATGTCTAGCTGGAGCTCTTTTTGACTTCAGGAAACATCTTCTTATCTTTGGCTGCTGTTTTTTCTTGATGACAGCTATTCTTCAATTTTTTACGAAAAAATATAGCTGAACCAGGCAATTGGAAATCATTTTTGACATATCAAAAAGCAGGAAGATGGGGAATCTATGCTTGATTATGATCTGGCATTGATGTGATTCTCAACATACATTTCGTACTATCATCCTTTCTCAATTGTTGCTTGTCTGAGATGGAATGAGAAGTGAAACTCTTACAAATAAATTCTTCTGGCACTTGAATTCCCTTTCTAGTGTTAAGTCATTGGTCTCCTTTCTTCTCTTGATTTAAAAATGAAGAGTGCTTTGGTATTTTGACCACTTAGTTTGGGGTCCATCTATTATATATACGCCCCAAGGGATCTGTGCGTTGTACAAACCCCTTTAGCCTCCCCAAGGGGGGTGCGTGTCATAGAATTTTCTGTTAGTTTGAGATGCGTATACAATTTGGCAATGATTGGTTTTGTGATACTCATGGGTAACAGATGATGGATGTCTAAATGGGTTGCACGTTTGTGCTACGTTAAGTTCACAGTTTCATGTATAGTATCCAGGACTACTCTCTGGACACTGGCATAACGGGTTCACTCTTTTTTCCTTTCTACTCTAATATCAAGATCTTATCTAAATTGGAATGTTGTAATTCCTGATATTCAAACCCTGGTGCCTAACTGGGAAAACATCAAGTTTACTAGTTGAGCAACCTTTTGGGTTGTAGTTTTTAATACTAGTGTTAGCAGTAGTTTCATAGACCAAGTCCTGTCTTGAGAGGGGGGAGGGAGGGAGGGAGGGAGGGGGGGGGGGGGGGGGTTATTCCTTTTCTCCTTGCAAAATCTTTTTCTGATTTTTTTGTGATTAAGATTAATGTAAATAAAATATGAATTAGTTCAGAGGCCTGTCTGTATTGTAGTTTCCAGTTTGTATCAAGAGAGCTTGGGTGTCTGGCACGCTGAAAGCAATGACCCATGTTACCAGCATCTCCATACTCTTTTTTTTTTTTTTTAAACAAAAAAAAATTCAAAATTTTTGTGAAATGTGAATTAAATTGCCATATTATGGGCAGGTGATGAAGAACCATGAGGCAGTTGAAATGGTGAAATCCCTGAAAGATCCTCAGGCAGCAGCCAAGTGTTTAACAACAGAAGCACTGGCAAGAAAGAGTAAAGATGACATATCATGCATTGTGATCCGTTTTGGATGATGCTACTGGGAAAAATATCATAATGACAATCAGAACCAAAACTCTTCTTGTCGGTGTTTTTTCATGAACTTTGAACTGGTTTGTTCCATGTGCAGGATGAAGTGGACTGTATCTTTCTTTGTATTGATGCACGTCTTAAGAGCATAGCAAGGTAATTGTTTGATGCGTGTATGTATGTTAGCAAGGGGTGAGAAACTCATATTAATGCATGAATAGCACATTGTACATGTGGATTCTCACTGGGTATTCTGGCTGGAGGGGGTGCAACTAGTGGAAGTACTCATCCAGCACTGCAGAGCCCGGGGAGGGGGGGAGGAACCAATGGATTCGCATCCGCTGTGTATACATTAATGGAAAACCAAAAGTACATTTGGGTACATTTGTATTATAATACAAGCATGCTGGCTTATGATATGTAGTCTCCCACCAGAAAACAGAGCTTGCTCGTAGTTGCTTATTGTGATCTAGATTCTGCATGTGTCATCCAGCATGCTTATCATGGCATGGGTTGATTTTTTTGAACTGTAGAAAACGCAATCGATTGGAAGGATTGAGAGGTGAAACCAGTAATCTATTCTCAGGTTTCATTTTTGCATACCATATAATCATAATTGGTGATTGGCATTCCAAAAAAGACGTTCTACTGTTTAAGGCTCCACCCCACGAAGGGCATCTATTCTTTTTTTCTTTTTGGATAGAGAAAGTTTGCTAAAGGAGAAAGGAAAGAAGAATACAAGAGGTGGAGGAAGTTATCCTCGTAAGATCTAAAACAAAAACAAAAATAGAAATAACAAACTCAATTTCATCAATCCTTTCCAATAACGCTGGATGTCTAACAACATTCCTTGAAAAGAACCAAAAGAATGAGCCTAGAAGGATGGCAAAGGCAAGGAATTTGTCTCCAAAATGGCGTGAACGTCTCGAAAGGACTATTACTTTCTTATTCTTTTCAGAACCTGTGTATTGCATCATCAAAAAAGGCTTCAACAATTTGTAACATGTCTAGTTTTCCTCGAAAATTGAGCAAAGATTAAACCAAAGTTACTTAGCACTCGGTAATGAAGAAATAAGTTATCAAAAGGGACATCTAAATCATCAATGAAGAATCTGTTAGCCATTTACCGTATTGATTCACCATTCTTGCTAGGCAATCAAATCCACTTGTAATTTTGATTAATCTTGAGCAAATCGATTTTTTGAATTTGGTTAATTTTCTCCTTAAATTTCTAATAACATGTTTTGTAAATAGAAATATAATGCAATTGGATGAAATATAGTTGAGTTTATTACTTGATTTCTTTATGTTATTTAAAGCTTTATTTCAATTCTATGTCTACTCATTTACTTTGCAAACAAATCATGTAAAAATCAGAAAAAAAAAATCCATTTATGATAATAAAATTTGCCACTAATTCCCCATAATTTAGGAGAGACCTTAAAGCGAGACATACATACACACACACACACACACACACACACACACACACACACATACGTGGCATCCAAGGTCGAGTCTATGTTATATATATCATTCCCATGCATGCTCATTTTCTTAAAAAATGTCTATTGAAAAGAGACTCATATCAAGAAATTCTTTGGTTTGCATGTATTGTGTACTTGATTTATTATCATCTGAATCTCGTGTGGGAATCCATAAAATGAAAGATGGTAATGTGTGCACTGGTCAAGTTATATATACACATGGCATCCAAGGTCGAGTTTATATATCATTCCCCATATGCATGCTCATTTTCTTTTTAAAAATGTCTATTGAAAGGAGTTTGAAATTAAGAAATTCTTTGGTTTGCATCGTACTGTGTATTTGATTTATTATCATTTGAATCTCGGGTGGGAATCCGTAAGATGAAAGATGGTAATGTGGGAACTTGTAAAGTTAATGGTGGTGATATATTTTGATACATGATACTCGCCACATCCAAGGATTTGCCATCCCAATTCCTTTTTGGAGGTGCAGTTGAATGGAAATCTTGAACAATACTTTTTAAATAATAGGTTGACCTATTTCTTGGAGACATTAGACATGACTTGGCACCCTAGTTTAGGGATGATTGCTTGATTGAAGAGTTCTGAAACATTAGCCGCGCAAGAAGCAGACAACTATCTCAAGCTTACAGAACGCATTTCTTCTATTCTTCACCCTTACCCCACAAAAAAATTTCTTGGCATTTTGAAGGAGTTCATAGCATAGGCAAACATTGGCTCGACTTTATATTAGTGAAATTGTTAAAAGCCGTGTTCTGACCATGGGTCTATCTGGTAGTTAGAACACACATATACTTGACAATTTGCAAATGGACAAGGAAATTATGGATAGAGCATTGTTGTGTGAGAAATCATTTATCAAAATTATTTGTGAACTAAGTTTAAGGGTTCATGACTTATGAGCAATTAATCATGTCCTAAGATAGTCATATTCTAACTTACACGTGTGTTTGAGACATCTATTTGCTAAAGTTTTAATTCTTCCAAGATTTTCAATTCTCCCTCTTATCATTTTTTCAGAAAAAAAAAAAAAAAAAAAATTATAAGAGTGGGCGAGCCATCCTATTGAAACAAAAAAGTTGGAGACGCATAATTTTTTTTTCAAGTTATTCATTTGAATTTCCTAAGGTTTGATCTCATTCTTTTGGGCTTTACCATTATAGAAGCCCACTACCAATTTACCATGTGTTAAACTGGTGTCATTTGACATGATCCGCAATAAATTTCATGCAAACTTTTAGTTTCCTAGAGGCTCTTAGCCGCTAACGTTATGTGTTTAGTTTTGCACCTTTGACTTTTACTCAGTTTGAATATGTTATTATTTATGCAATTTTTGTGCACATCTTGTAAAGTGTGACACAAGAAGGTCATGTGGCATTTTGGAATGGAAGCCACTAACCTAAGGCTCAGTGTCTCCTAAGTGTATGGTTGCCTGAGTGAGTTGGATTAGATCTCAGCCATGGCATTAGGCAATCACCTTAGTGCGCAAAGCAACTCACTTGTCACGCACTTTTCCTCGGAACTAAAAGGGAAGGTCATCTAAGTGAGGTGAATCATTTATTGCCAACCCTCAAAGGAATTATAAGTGGCCACCTGGATGAAAGAATTCACCTAGTCCTTGAGAGACAAGGTTGCTCAGTCATTAGAAGGTAGAGGTTGCCTAATTATTAGACAATAGAGCACACAAGCATCAGACATCACCATTTATGGCATGAAAGTTTTTTCAATTGTAATAAATAGACATCACCATTTGTTTTGTTTGTTTGTTTTCTTGTTAATAATTAGGCCCTTTAATGTTTATAAATAGCTTGAATTTATGATTAGTATTAATGTGTACAAATGTTCCAAATTTAAGATTAGGACTAATGTCTTGAATTTGTGATTTATAATAGTAAAATTAATGTAAGTTTGACCTAAAAAAAAGGTATAAATATGTGTTATTGCTATTGTAAGAAGAACGTTAACTATTTTTATGGACATAATACAACTAGCTAGCTAGTGCTAAATAGGTCCAATGCCTTTTAGTATCTCTCTTTCTACTTAAACATGTTCTTCTCTTTCTTATCATTGATCCTCCAATGAGTGCCCAATTGATATCAGAGCCATGGAAACTTAAAGACTCCTTCGGAGCCTCCACTACTCCTTGAGTGATAGATCTCTTTGATCACAATAAATGTTCTTATTTTAACTCAATATGCTCTGTGGTTGCCACATTCCATATGGATCCTCCATATCAAAGTAGTGATGAGCAATTTTAACTCAGTATGTGTTGTGGTTGGCACATCTCGTGTGGATCCTCCACATCAAAACAATGATGACAAAGCCAGACTAAACGATTCATTCTAAGCAACCCTTTCCATTGAAGTTATTAAAGAGTAAGACCAAAGGTGCCTTTGACCTATTAAGAGGCTGCAGAAGGTTGTGTTTTGGTTGGGCATAACTAGCTTCTTTGGTGATAAATAGGGAATATGAATACTTAGGTTGATTAAGTGCTTTTCTATTTCACAAGTTAGGCATGAGATCTAATCATTCATAGGTAGTGAGAAGAGGTTCTGAATCTGTTAATTAAGACATTATGTCTTCAAGAACCTTGATCACTCTGTCTCCATCCTTAATCACTTCCCCTATATTTTCATGTGTTTAACCTAGATTGTTTTGATTACATGTATGAAGTAGATTATGTCCTATAAGATGGTCTAGTTCCTTAAACCAAAAATCCCTAAATCAAAAACCTATACTATGCCTATGACAAGACCAAGTATCCTTAATACCTTATGAATAAAATCACTGGCAAGACAACCCCATACCAAGAGGTGTTAAGGAGTTTATTGAAGCCTCACCCTTTGCCTCTTATCAGCTTTTGGCAATTGAAGCAGAACAGTTTGTAATCCTAAAGTTCTCCCTGGATCTTTAAATGTAAGTATCACAACCAGGGATACACCCATATTTATAGAAGCGTATTCAAGCTATATCTTACCTTCCATAGGAAGAAAAGTCTTCCTGTTTGCTCCATAATTGCTCTCCTTGACTCAAAGTTCTAAAAGTACGAGCATGCTTGCATTATCACTATGTAAACAATGTTGAATGCGAGAACTATTAGCTTCAAAATCTTCCCCAACTTCCATATGCACTTATTTGACCCAAATATGAGAGCTTCTCTCAAAGTTTAGATCCAAATTATTGGAGCACCCTAGATCTAATTCTGTAGTGGCCACTATTCATCATCAGATGGTCTACAGACTCCAAAACCATTCCTTTGATCTGGCAACTCCTTGGGAAAACCAAGACACTTCTTTTGTTAGTTATGATACCACTCTCATCCCAATCCATGTTCATATCCCAAGGCAATTACCTAGAGAGGAGCTAATCAAGATCTTCCTAGAGTTTTATGTTACCAAGTACTAGCAATTGTATCATATCCCCAAGCCAATCATTCTCCATGATTCCATCTACAAAACCATGCAGAATGGGGATGCTCACATCTCTTTCCCAAAGGACTAGGTTTCCCCATAAAGCTCAACTTTCCAACATGTCTTTCCTACTATGACGATTAAACCTTACCATAAGTGGTAGGCTCGCCAAAGCTTGGGTCCTTAACTACCAAAAATAATATTTATAACCTAACTAAGCCCAAGTTTAGTAAAACAAAGAGTGAGTCGGGTGTCGATCTTTAGAGACTCAGTGCAGTGGTTTACCAGTTTTAGTCTAGTTTACTATGCTTTGCATAAAAGGAAAAAGATGAGATTTTTGGGTTGTTTTCTATACTACACAAGTAATGAAAGTAAATTATAATTAAAGCTACTCCTAGAAGGCAAGTCTCAAATCATGAATCCGGCTTAGGCAGTCGTTCGTCATAACTATGTCCGGTCAGCTATCTGTATTAGGTTAGACGATCAAGTGAGCCATTCGAGTGGCATAGGGTAGCGAAGGGGCACCAATTTTCTGAAGCATGATTGGGGACTAGGATATACCCTATCCAACGAGCACGGGAACACTCTATAGGAATTGTAACCTATTACGTATAAGTGACTGAATCCCTAGCTATGCTATCCTATCCCCTAGGATTTCATCATAATCAGAGAATTAAATGTGCATGGAAATTAAAGACATGGTATTTAAATTGTAGAATTGAAATCAAAGCAGAGTAAATAGACAAGTATTGAAAACGACATCAATTGAAGCTCGAAGGCCTATCACTAGCAATCAGGATTATAATCGAGAACCAACTAATTTACATGGCAGCACTTAGAACTCGAAGGTTGTACAGGCCTTCGAAAAATCCAAATACCAACTAGACGTGGAATTGAAAGAAAGCCGTAAATTTAATCTAAATGACACCCAAAGAAACTCTAGGTTTGTCACTAACCAAAGAGGGGCCAAACGGGAACCCTAATCACCTAATCGAAGTTTTTTTTTTTATACCCAAAAGGGTTTACAAGCGTTTGAATTCAAATCAGGAAAGTTTTGTCAAAAATCTCGTGAAATGGGTTTTGGGTTCAAGCACAGTTGACCAGGTCGTACCCTAGTCTTCTCTTGGTTGAGACTCTTGGGAATTCTAAGGTTAAATCTGCAAGCTTCCTTGACCTAGTAGCGCCTAGAGGATCTCTTTGAAACGCCCCGAACCCTTAATCCCGGGTCCGACGCGTTATACCTGATCATATCCTCATAAATCATATTCCAAAACATATGCGGCGGAAACACATGATCATAATCTCCATATAACATAATACCAGACTTTACTAATTCTAACTATAATCCATATTAAATCATCCAACACCTACATTTCCATAATTACATATATCTCCAAAACATTTCAGTATGGTCACAACTTTCTTTTCTCCATAGACTTAAAATATAAGGACGTAAAACATAAATATTTGCATCTCATAATTAATATAGAAATATACCATTTTCTTTTACTATTTCCCAATAATGTTATAGAACCTCGAGCTCTCTAAGCTCGATCTTGATGAAATCCTGAAAAAAAAAAGTATTCATAATCGGGTGAGACACATCTCAGTAAGGGAAGAAACCATATATTAAAGTAGTGTGTGGCCAACATGAGTTTATATATAACATAATATTTAACATTTAAAAATCCTTAACATAATTTTCAAAAGCATTTCCTGATCCTAATCAAACACATGCGAATGTTTAACCCACGAGATTTCCCGAGGATAGGGGTGATTACCCGCCCATACAAGTAGCACCCCTCTGCTCTGATACATTTGGCAACCCGAAGGTCACAATTTAAGCATACCAGGACACTCACCTTACTTAGTAAGCCCTCAAGTGATAAATTAATCTCGTACTCACGCATTCAACAATAGTTTATCGACAAAGGCCCTAAAGATAGGGAATTCTACCCACCCATACAAGTAGGTTCCCTCTGCCCTAGTACGTTATGTGGCTACTGCCACATCTGTAGCTACTAGTGCACTCGCCTTACTCAGCAAGCACTCAGGAGAAAGGTACGCCTTGCCCAATCGTAACATGTTCTATGTACATACATACTTCTAATATCATAATACATCATTCTTTCTATCATTATTTAATTATCCACATCTATTCATATTCATGACTTAACATTACATTGTATTTCACTTTAAGTGACTCTTTCCCATTTTACATTGTTCACATTTCACATTTCATTTCCATTTCATTCATTTCCCTTTTCATTTCATTTCATTTCATACCCAGCATCTTTTAGCTGTTTTACCCAACATCTTTAAGTTGTTTTACATTTACCCAACCACTTTCAGCTGCGACACATTTACCCAGCCACTTTCAGTTGCGACACATTTATCCAGCCACTTTCAGCTGCGACACATTTACCCAACCACTTTTAGTTGTGACACATTTACCCAGCCACTTTTAGCTGTTTTACCCAGTATATTTCAGCTGTTTACCCAACATTTTTCAGATGTTTACATGATTGCATTAACACACACGGGCAACATTGTCCATATCATATTTTATTTTCATGGTTTTACTTAACCTGCATATCATACATTTAACATATATTTGCACAGATTCTCATGCCACACAATTTAACAGTAAAATTCATACACTGCCTGTAAAATAAGCCAACCAATATTTAATGTTTATATATTAAAAATACCTTTCCTTTCTTACTTAATTATCCTGAAAATATTTCCCACTTTCATCAGTTCATTTTTGCATATACATATCTAATAAACAGTCCTAAACTTAAAAAAATATATAATTTAAACAGCTGGCATTTTACCCATACTGAAAAATTACACATACATAAAACACAATTTATTTTTTCATTAAATTCATAAAAATTCTGATTTAATATATATTTTTTCCCTTACCTGGTTTCTTGAACTACGCCAACAGGGACTCCGAAAAATACCTGTGGCGCTCACCCGGACCCTGAAATTAAATTCCTAATTCCAATAAATTATTCTTGAATAAAATATTATTTAAATATTTCCTAGGGTCATAATTCCTAAATAAATAAATATACCCTTAAATTTAGCCAAATTGCCAAATTTCCCAAATCCCACTCTCACTTTGGAGTAAGGCCTAAAAAACCCCAATTGACAAATTACCTACGTCAAAATGACGATAAGGATGACTAGGACCCCGTGGTGGTGTCCGTTCGTCGATTTAACCACATATTAACGGCAAAATTGAGAAAATGGAGAAAAATTACCTTTCCCCAGAAGCAGTGCCTAAGCTGTTCCCATGAAAAATCTGCTTTAGTAGAAATGTTGGCAGCGGAACCAGGAATTCAACGGCACCTTCCGTTTTTCGATCCGCTACCAATTCGCCGAGTAATTGAGAGAAAAAGAGAGACGGAGACAGAGCGGCCGCATGTAGGAAATAAAACATTCAGGGGGGGGGGGGGCGGCCGCTGATTCTTCTTCTTCCTTCTTCTTCTTTCTTCTTTCTTCTTTCTTTCTTCTCTTCTTATCTCTTCCTGTCAGATAACTTAACTTTACATATATATATATATATATATATCTTATTTTAATTATTATTTTTTAAAAATCCAATGTAAAAATATTTAATTTAATAAAAAATTATTTAATTAATCTTAATTTAATTTAATTTCTTTAATTTTAATTTTTTTTCTCTTTTCCTATGTCATTCCTTTTATTTATTTATCTGTTATTTTATTTATTATTTTTTTTTTAAATTTTTTTAAATTATTTTAATCCTTTTTAAATTTTCGGGTCTTTACACTCTTGGTCGTGCCCTGGTCAAAACTCTCAAGATCTTTGCTTCAGTCAGGCCTATGTACAGCCGACCTGGTCACCCCTCAGGGCCTCTTAGTCGTGTAATTGGTTGAACCTCTCAACGTCTCTACTTTAGTCTGCACTTTGGAGTCTTCATTTTGTGACCTAGTCGCCCCTTGTGTTTATTGGTCGCACCACATGGTCGAGGAAGGTCTTATTTTCTTTGATGAACTAAGGCTTTGGGGACTTGGTTAAGCACCTGGTTGAGCCTTGTGCTTCCCAATTACTCCTTTGGCTTTTTGCATTGCTTAACTCCTCAGTTTTAACTTCATTTTCCTACAAGATGAATGAACCACGCATAACTCCAAACTATGACAAGAAAGGGTAAATACAAAATAAATGAGAAAAAAAAAAGAGTAAATGGGGGCCTAAAATAGTGCATTTAACGAATACATCAAGAAGTCATTGGCACCTCCAAAGGAACATAAGGTGGTAATCAAACCATCCACTACTGCCATCAACCTAGCTAATCTAGCATCTCTCAGATCTCATGTCCCAATCCCATACTTTTGAGGAGATGACTTTCCAACATACAAATCCATGACCAAAAGCAGCCACAAGTGGATCGATGTTGATTGCACGTGCAATGAATATTTAAATGATCCCTTCAATGAGTTTGATGAAGAAGAAGTTAGAGGAAGGCATAAAAAGAAGAACAACACCACCCAGTAAAAGCTTAGGAAAAAATATGATGATGGAGACCCAACAGTTGGCTTTCTAGGAGAACCATTAGGAAAATTTGACTATTATATCAAATATGGAGAAAAGAAGGCACATAATGGTGATGATCTTCCCTATATAAACATATTGAGACCCTCAATCTATGATGGTGATTTCCCACCATTAGAGGATGAAGATATGAGATCAAGAACCAAACATTCTTTGAAGATCAGAGATCCAATTGTCGTCAGCTCAGATTGATATACTAAACAAGTCTCTCCAGCTAAAGCAACTCTAAACTGGCAAACAGAAAATGCCCTTGCATAGAACAGGATAATGAAACAAATTGTTGACAACCAAAGAGAGCTTTCCAACAAAGTTTGTGAATCTCTTCTTCTATTGATGCCATTAGATAGCATTCTTTGCTTATGGTTTGGATATGGGAACACTCTGAACTTGGATTGACCTGATAGCTCTCGAAATCTTCATCTTCTTCGTTTGAAGAGTTTTTGCTGGAAGGCAAGAACAAATTCTTCATTTTTCTGATCATCCATAAAGAAAACAAATATGATATTGTCGCATAAATCCCAATATGAGACTTTATGCGGCATCTAAATCAGTTTGATTCTCTTTCATTTCCAAGGAAACTTCTATCCATAATGTCCCTTTTGGTTGTAGGTGTAACATAGGTGATCTTTTAAGTCCTTCTTGTGCTTCTTCTTTCTTAGATATTTCCAGCATTTCTCTTCGTGTTTGGATTTTCTACAAGATAAAAATATTCTCTTTCTTTTGTCAAACAAGAGCACTACTTGTCTCCTTTGCATTTTATGAGAAGATCTTTTATCTTACATTCTTTGGTTATCTTCATGCCTACTTTCTGGACTCTTCTGTATATGTCATAGTTTTTGTAGAGTTCATCTAGATTCATGTAGAGTTTACTAAGAGAATTTATTTTGAGTCTTTTTTTACTTATTTGAAGTTCTTAAAGAACTTCTTCTCCTAGTGGATTAGGCAAGATATTGAAGTTGATGTCATCTAACCCACAAAGAGTGTAGTCTCTTTTAGAGATAAGACTATAATTCTTCTCAAATTTTTTTCTTTTAAGCGAACAACATTTAATCTTCATATACTTCTCCTTGGCTTGGGTAACATGGTCTTCCTAGGTGCCATATTCCTCAATGATTGTGTATATGAAGATATTGAGATTCGACACTTGTGCCATCTGAAATTATCGATGATCTCCAAGGTTATCCACTATATTTTGAATCTTATGAAAAATTTGGAAACAACCCTTCCGATGACTTCTTTTAGCATAATCCCTTTAATTCAAATAGGCACAATTACAATTAAAATATTTTGCATGAATAGGGAATAATCAGTTTTTTAAAACAATCTAAATTTATTAGTAAAAAACTATGAACTACATTTAAAAAAAAAAAAAAGGATAGATGCTACCAAAAATTTGAGAGCCATATACACCAGGTTGTTCTCTAGCACCTATTTTTTAATGAACAATTTAATGTTGATAATAGTATAGATAAAAAATGATCAATCTGACATGCACATTGAATATGGAAATGTAGGTGTATTTTAGGTTTGAACGCTATATGTTGTTTACTTACATAATGTTTGCATAGATTTTTTCTATTATTATAGAATTTAATTTGCACATAGGTGCTTTTGCTCTTATATGTTTGTCATCATCAAAAAGGGGGGAGATTGTTGACTTTTTGAATTCGATCCCTGTTTTAATGCTGGCAAAGCGCTTGGAACTAATGTGTGTGCTTAGTACTTGGACAGGCTCATATTTAATCTCACACATAAGGACAAGAGAAATGAAAGTAGTACGGGACTTAAAGACCACCTCATTTCCGCATATTCCATTGATGATCAAAGAGCAAAGAAGAAGACATGTTATTTTCATCTGTAATTGCATTTAGTTTCTTTATTTGGTCTGTAATAATGCATGACATGCATGATATGAATGCCAAGCTCTGTAATGACTATAGATTGACCTTAGGGCACCCAACACTGTCAAGAAAAACCTTTTCATAAAAACTAAAATCATACAAAAACGTTTAAATCATTTAGGGTCAAAATCATGGCCAAACACAAGTTTTATAAAGACCTCGGTTGATCGACCCTCTCAAGCTTAAAATGCCTCAGTCGACTGACCACCTTAGCTGACCAGCCTCGTTTATAACTATAATCCTCAGGCGACCGACCTTTGGTTTTTGGCTTGCTTCTAAAGGATAGCCAACTGGTCACTTTAATTCAAAAATGGTCTCAGCCAACTGGCCTTCAAGGCTTAGCAGACTGACCTTAAGCCTCAGTCGACTGAACCTATGAAGGAATGAGGAATCACTAGGGTTAGCCAACCGGGCTCTTCCTCAGTTAACCGAGCCTAGCAGATATTTGAATTTTTGGCTTGGTCAGCCGACCAACGCCTTGTGTTGACTCTTTGAGTCCGTCTCCTGTTTTGATTATGACAAACCATAGTATCTCATCTGTGTGTTAAACGTATGAACATGTTTACTTTTCTAAGCATGGATGACATATGAGAAATGAAGCCTAGAAGCATGTAAACGAGCACATCATTCGATGCATTCTATGGAAATGTAGAGGAGTAGAGCATGAAGTCCTTATTTATTTCAAGTTGTATTATATAGTTTCATATTTATCATCTGGGTCTGTAATTATAATCTAACGTCAGTAATAATTAATGCATGACATGCATGGGAGGGACTATAAGCTCAAGACCATAGATTGACCTTAGGGATCGTTGATTGACGCTAGATTTTTGGGTTTAATTTAAAAGCTTAGGCTATAGATTGACCTTAGGTCCCCAAGCACCTCATAAAAGTCCCCACTTTCACATATGCTATCAGGGGAAACTTTTGATTTCAATCTTGACCTAAATACACACTTTTAGTGTGTTCGGTCGACTGAACCCAAACCTACATAGACTATTTGGTTGACTGAACCTGCTAGGGTCAATCGGTTGACTATTCGGTCGACCGTTTTAAAAATGAACTTGAACTGTCTGGACGACCGAATTGGCATGTGGCTGATTCCCAACGCCCTGGTTGACCAAACTTCTAGTTGAAAATGACCTGATCGACTGAACCTCTGAATTTGGTCAACCGAACTTGCTCTAGTCGATCGAACCTCGGAGGATTCAAAATCGCCTTAATATGGTCGATCGAAACCTTAGTTCAAAAATGTCATGGTCAACCGAACTTAGTGATCTGGTCGATCGAACCTTAAATATGGTCGATCGAAACTCTCGGGTTGCTCGATTTTACCATGGTTAAATAGGGTTATTTTTAACTAAACATGTTTAATTTTTTTCCAAAATACCCCACGTGTCCCCAACGGTTATATTTTTGCCCAACTCTATATATACCCCCTCATTACTCATAATTAGTAAGTATATTAGCCCAAAAATTCTCTTAAAGTTCATGCCAAAATTTTTACTCTCTTTTATTATTCTTCTGATAAATCTTACAAGAGAGCATTGTTTTTGAGCATTTACTTTTACAAATCATTTAACTCTCTTTCATTCTTTATTTGAAAAATCTATTTTGGAAGAGAGGTTTTATTTAGGGCATTTTTTAAAAGCATTTACTCTCAATATTCATACTTTGAATATCATTTCTTTTGAGAGTAAGCTTCTGGAATCTCCCATATATTTTATTAATAAATATTATTGGGAGAAAATCTATATTGGTTATTTTGAAAGACTTGAGCACATTTATCTTGTGCTAGGAAAGTCTTATTGCAATCGTGTTTACACACGTACATATTATTTTTGCAAGTTTATTTGAAAACAAAACCCTAACTTCCTTTGAACAAGTTTTTTGAAAATCTTTTGGGAAGAGATCTTTGGGGTTGAATCTTTGAAATATTCACTGCATACATTTTACTCAAAAATTCAGATAAATTATTTTGAGAAAAATCACCATACTCACACTAAACTTATTTTCATATCATACGTGAGTGCATTTTTGAGTTGTAGTGTTGTACACATCTGCTTGTATTAGAAGCACATTTGGTTGTACAAAATATTTCATTTGAATATCTATTGTATTCCCGATGTATGATCGGAAGAGGGAGACTAACCCTATAAATAGTCTCAGATTGGCTTTGACCAGGTTAGAAAAACTAGGTGCACCATCCTGTTAAGGTGTTGTATTAGGTGCCGCTCCACCCACAAGTGAGCAACCATAGTGGAATCCTCTTACTTATGAGCTTAAGGAGGGGACGTAGGCTTATTGACCGAACCCCAATATCATATCTAGTGTTAGATTTATTTATCTGCAATTTATTTTTTGCACCTGTATGATATTTTTCATTACTCTGATTATACTTTTTATATATTTAATTGGTATGTTCTAGACAGACCCTAGGTTGTGGTATATTGCTACTGGATTAGTTATACCTAGGAAGAAATTTTTTAAATACCTAATTCATTCCCCTCTTGGGAATACACCAATTCTAACACCTTGCTCAGTCGACCAACCTTCTCAGGTTTGGATATTTTTCAGTGCTTAAACATGCTTAATTTTTGATTAAACAAATTAAGAAATACCAAGCATGTTCCTAATAGTCATATTTTTCCCAAACTCTATAAATAACCCCTCATAACTCATTTTTTAAGATATGATTAGCTTGCTAATTCTCTCAAAATATTTGTGCTTTATTATTCTGTTTTTTTTTTTTACATATTCAAGCAAGCAATCATACTCTCTTACTCCCATTCATTTGAAAAATTATTTCTAAGAGAGCTTTTATTTTCTTTCACTTCTTTCATTTGCATATTGATTGCATTTGAGGATTGATTGAAAGAAATATTTATTTGGGCATTTATTCATTGTTTTTAAAGTACTTACTCTCATTTAGTTCATCATTTTTGAAAATCATATTTAGAGAGTAAAGTTTGAGTTTCTCCACATATTTTGCTTGATAAATATTTTTGGAGAAACATATTCTTGCTTGGTAATCTTTGCACATATATTGCAAGATTTCAAAAGCTCACATATTCTTCATTGCAAAAGTTATTTTGAGCAAAAACCCTTGCTTCCCTTGAAGTATTTTGTTTTATCACTGTTGGGAAAATTTCTTAAGGGTTCAAGATCTTTGAAACATTTATTGCCTACTCATTTTTCATCAAAGAACATATATATATTTGGGCAAAAATTTCTTGAAGGCAAAACCCTAGGTTCTCCTATTATCCTTTGAAAAATATTTCTGGGAGAAAAGTTTTTTAAGGGTTAAATATTTAAGTCCTTATAATATATATCTTTACCCAAAGATTGCAAAAATTTCATTGAGAAAAATACATACTCACTTGAGCTTTGTTTCATATCTGTGTGAGTGCATTTTTAGAGCTTCATTGTGTACAAACCTTGTTTTTTGAGAAGCACTTTATTTGTACAAAAAAATATTATCTGTTGTATTCCAAGCATGGCCTAAAGAGGGATACTCGCCCTGTGAAGAGTCTCAGTTTGGCTTGAACCTGGTTAGGTGACCTAGGATTTGCACCATCCTGTAAAGTGTGCACAGTTAATTTGGCTCAGCCTTGTAATTGAGGTGAGGTGTCTCCTTCTCGTAAAGAGAATTGGTTGTGGCTCAGCCCCATAATTGAGCTAGGGAGTCTCTGCCCCATAAGTAGAGTGTAAGTGGTGTCGCTCCACCCGGTTAAAGTGAGCACTTAGTGAATCCTTGGGCTGCTGGCTAAGGCGAGGACGTAGGCAGGATTGACCGAACCCTGATAACAAATATTGTGTTTGCTCTTTATTTTCTCAATTTTTAATTTCGGTACATGTATGTTTAAATTATTTATTATCTTGATTATTTTACATACGTACTTTGAATATCTGTGGAATTGGTAATTGATTAGATAGACCCTAGGTTATGAAATACTGATAGGGGATCTTAAAATAGAGACAAATTGACCTAGGAAGTTTTAAATTTCCAATTCACCTCCCTTTTGGGAATACAACATTCCTCTTAATGTCCCCAGCAGAGTTGTCAAGCAATCACAGCTAGCGTCCAGATAAGGGCTCCGAAATTGCGAGGAATAATAATGTTAAAATTCGATGGAGTTACCATTGACCTGTTATTTACCTAGGTGCAGTTAGTTCACCTAATTACTATCTGTTGATTGGTCTCCTAAACTAATCCTAGGCTAGGGAACTAGTAGCCTTAGTCTATTTTTATGAGAGTTGGGATCAGGAGTTCAGTTATGTAAGGGGAAGGTATCAACACCCTCTACACACCCGTTCCATAAATGCTACCTAGTTAATCATGAATTATCTCTAAATTGAATATAATGGTCTTTGTTTAACTCCTTTAAAATAAACAACAAATAAATAAATAAATATATAAATAAATGTAATTTAGGAATATCCAATAAGACCTCCAAATGAGGGGATCTTGTTAGATAAACACCCCCTCAAAACTAATACAGGTGAGGTCTAAAATATCTCATTACCCTTTGTTAAATCATTGAAACGAAAACACATAAAAATGAAGTAAAATTATCAAATTTTGAGCAAAAGAGTCTTTAAAAGCATTCCCATATTTTTCAAAAATTTTGTAGAATTTTTCTGATATTTTCCAACTTTTTTATAAATTTTTTTGGGATTTTTAAAGACTTTCTCCTCATTTTTGGCTTTTTTTTTTCCTTTTTTTTTATTTGGAGTCAAAATAATTAAATATTTTTCCTTATATTTCCCAATTTTTAAAAATATTTTTCTTGATTTTTTCTAATTTTTTTCCCAAATTTTAAAAAATTAAGAATCAATTTAAAATTAAAACTAAAATAAATAAATAAAAATCAGCAGTTTAGAAAATCAAACTATTTCAACCAATTTAATCCGGGCATAGCCTAGTTGAGTTTAGTGGGCCACGTGTCCACCCACAGTGGTGACACGTGGCTCACATTATTTATTTATTTTTATTTCACTATAGTAGGGTGATGTTAGCATGACATCACCTGCCACATGGCAACCTCCGATTTTTTTTTTTGAATTTTCAGTAGTAGGGTGACGTCACCTGCCACCTAGCAAATATTGAGTGGCCTAAAATTTTTGTGACAAATTTCTAACATGGCAGCAATCAGGTCATCCAGAGAAAATACAAATTGGACTGGTAGGATTGCTCCACGTTGCCCCTAAAAAACGACTCTGGTTAGTGCCACGTGTCATCGTACGGACGGGGACACATGTCCCATTAACCCCCATATAAATTGTTTTTTTTCTCTCTTTCCTTATTTCTTTCGCTTCATTTCTCTCTCCTATTTCTTATTCTCTCTCCTTTTTTTCTTTTCCTCTACTCTTTGCAACTCTTTCTCTCTATTCTTCTCTGTTTCCCACTCTATTTGTTTCCCTTTTCTTTCTTTCTCTCGCAGACTCTCTCTCTTTCGATTCCTTTTCTATCCTAGATCTCTTTCTTTATCCTCTCTTTCCTCTCTTTTCTTCCTATTTCCTTTTGTTTCTTGTATATCTTCTCTTTCTCTCTCACTTATTTCTCTCCCGATTCTCTTTGCTATTCTCTAATCCTTTTTGTTTTCTCTATTTTGTAGGCACTGGAGATTGCAAAGGTTAAGCTTTCTGCCCTATGGTTGTACCCTCGAACCTAGATCACAAGGAACCCCAGAGATAAGTCTACCCTCCCCCTCCTTTCTTATTTTCTTTACTTATTTTTCTTTTGGTCTTTATTTACTCCATTTTTCTGTTTTTCTTAGTGGACTTTCTCATAGTTTTTGGTTGTCCAAACAGGATAATGAGGTTGATTCAATTGACATGAGTTGGGGCTAGGCTGGTTTAGGGTTTGGTCTGGGCTGGGGGATGGTTCGAGTTAGGTTAGATTTGTAGTGATCCCAAAAAAATAAAATAAAATAATAATTAAATTAATTAAATAATAATTATTAATTAAATAATATAATATAATAATATATTATATATATAAAGTAGATAACAACTGAGATTGAGATTCAATCTTAATCTTAGATTCAGCAAGTTATCTCTCTCTCTCTTTCCTCAATCCCTCTCCCTCTCTCCTCAATTTCCTTGGCCACACGTGCACCGATCGAAGAACAGAAAATACCCTTGGATTTTATTCTTGACTATCAACATTTTAACCGGAGTGGATTTATCGTAGCAGCGTCGTAGGCACCACTCCTGAGGTGAGGTAAGGGGAATAAATTATGTCAATAATTTTTATAATTTAACCGATTAAATTATAATATGAAATTACAGGAATTATATGCACGTTTTTCAGAATATTTTGGTATATAAAAATTGGATTTTGGATTATTATTATTATTATTATTATTATTATTATTATTATTATTATTATTATGAGTTTATTAAATGGGTGTTTGTGAGCTTAGGGATTTTATAATAATTGTCATTTTACAGTTGAACCGATTGAATTAAAGTATTTGATTTTTGAATTATTGTAATAGATTTTTTGAATGATTTGGTCAGTTGAAATTATTAATTTGAGTTGTTAAACATGTTTTGGTAAAAGATTAAAGTGAGTAGGGTTAGTTATCTCTGTTTTTCCTTTAAATATATATTTTGAGTTATATAAATGATGGAGATAATTAAACCGGCATTTTCGGTAAAGCAAATATTGGGTATAAAATTTTCTATTTTCCAATAGTTTATATCATTATAATTATTGAATAAATTGTGTGGCATGTGGTTTAATTATATTTTACTGCATAATTAAATATGAGTATTTTTGTGGTATTATCATTAAAATTTGATTTGGACTATTTGATGGAAATACTGGAAATGTGTTGATATATATATATATATATATGTGTGTGTGTGTGTGTGTGTGTGTGTGTGTGTGTGTATAAATTTCTAGAATGGTTGAAAAGAATGCATGTATAGTAAATAATTATGGTGGCATATAGACCATGGGTAGTTGTATCAAATTGTAGAGTATGGTTTAAGAACTCCGATGGACCATAGATCGTTTGGTACCGTAACTATAGTAATGAAGAGTTTAGTGCAACCACACGTCTTGCGGAGAGTGTTGGTATTGAATAGTCGAGTGGGCTAGTGAAGTGTATAGTTCCCACCTGGAGTCTAGACTAGCTATGGGATGACCATTCGTATTAGCAAACATACAATATAGTTGACTTAGCCTGGTGGCAGGCCGACTAGGGCTAAGTCCATCCTACGGGCTGCACAACTCGTCATGGGTGGAAGCATGTCGTTTATCTATTCAGGATTAAGTTATTATATTCATATTTTTAGATTTAACTAGAGTAAAATAGATTATATGGGAACAGAGCATATGAAAACAGAGTATAATTGCAAAATATTTACAGTAAACAGCTTATGGTTGCAAAAGTATTAACAACTTACCGTTTATAGTATAGGTGTGAGTATGTATGTGAAAGTTATTTATAGTAAATTATTAAATGTATTTTATATTGTGGTATTACATGTGGTTGATAAGAGGTAAACTCTCCACCTAAGGGCTTGCTGATGGGGGACGACGAGACGTAACGCCTCATAGCGAGTGTCTGGGTATGCACCAGATGTGGTCCCTCGAAGATAGAATTGCTTATACGTAAACATGATCCAGAGAATGAGGAGATAGAAATATTGGTTTATGGAACTATTAGTTGTTTTATATGTAAACATGAATGTTACAGTATGTTGACTCTTTGGGTCATACCCTATTTTTGTTATGACAAATACTCAGGTATTTAATATTTGCCAAGTTGATGTGCAAGTTTATCTTGGCAATATCCTATGATGGCACTTAGAGACCCGGAGGAAAACGAAGACCCTGAAGACCCTAGATGTATTTTATGTGTTGTAATTTATATTCGGGTTTGTATTATTTAAGTAGGAAAGGTCTGTAATAGTAAATAGGGCTTTTATTGCAATAATTGCATGCATCACCTCCATGGTTTAATACGTAAGCTCTAAATGAAAATGACCTTAGACAGGCTTTAGGGAACACCCTTTGGTCGACCGACACCGGATTTTTTCGGTGCCCTAAAAAGGATCTAGAAATGACCTTAGGACACTCACTCATGCATACACATCTTTGATTATTTGGAATAGAGTCTTTGTTGCATGAAACAGGATCGAAATGCACAAAATGTGCACCTTCGATCGACTGGCACCTCACGTGTATTTTTCCCCCGGTCGACTGAACTTGGTCCAAGTCAACAAGTTGACCACATCGCGGTCGACCGACCTATGCAGTTCATTTTGGCCCCGGTGACCGAACCCAGTCCGAGTCAACAAGTTGACCATAGCCCGGTTGACCGAACTATGTAGAGTTCATTTGGTCCCGATCGACCGAACCTCCTAGGAGTCAACTTTTTGACCACCTGGTCGACCGAGCCCAAAATATACTCTAACACTCTGGTCGACTGAGGGTCCTCGAGAGTTGTCCCAACGGTATGGTTGATCGAACTATCCAATTCAAATATTCCTAGTCGATCAAACCATGCTAATTTGGGAAAATCGCCTTGGACACACTTGTCTGGTTGACCGAATCTGTAGTTCATTTTGGCTCGGTTGACCAAGCCTCAAGAACTTCGGTCGACCAAACCCATCCTGGTCGACCGGTGCTCTTGGGTTGATCCGAATTTTTACTGCGGTTAACTTTTTTTTAAAAGGGGTTAAATAAATTAAATATCGTTAAAAATTTTCTAATTATTCCACTTATGTCCCTAACAGTTATATTTCAAGGGTAGTCTATAAATACCCACTCATTTGGAGTAATTAGTGTGAGATTAGCATTCTTGATTAGGAGAAATTCTCTGAAATTCCCAAAACCCATAATACTCATTTTTTAGCCTTCAACACTTATTCTTACCAGTTCTTACTACTCAAATATCTTTTGTAAGTGTGATTTAAGTGTTGTTGTTCCATAAGGATTGCTCTCTTAAGATTGTTGTTGTGTGAAAATATTTTATTTGAGAGCACATCCTCAAGTGTTTTTAGGGGGCTTTATTAATAAGTCTTTCCTAAGAAGACTTCATTGGAGCTTCTGAGTATTGCACCATCATTGCAATATCTTGAGAAGCTTGTATTTGATTTTGGTTGCAAAATTTCTTTTCAAATCACTTTCAAATATCTAGTGTGTTTTTATCTTGATAAATTTTTGAAGAGATATTTGTTTATGTGATAAAAATCTTTGTTGCAATATTCATTGATTTATATCATTTGTTGAATACAAAGATTAAACTCTTTTTGCAAACCAAACATATACTTTACTTGAGCAACATACGATTGAGCAAATTTGCTGATTGAAATATACATTTATATTGTTTGGCTAATATCTTTTTGAGCATTTAGATTGAACATCCTGTAATAAAAAGATCATATAGGTTTGCACTTTTACGCACTGATTACATAGATAGCAAATATTTATTTGAGAGTTGACATATTGTAAACCACACTAAGCTTACATTTTATATCATTTGGTGGTGTATGTGATTGCGCGTAACTGGGTACATATTTGATTTACATGAAAGCCTAATCACTATACCATTGTATTGTATTTCAAATCTATTGTATTTCTAGGCATGTGCCTGAAGAGGAAGACTAGCCCTTTGAAATAGTCCCTAATTGGCTTAGACTCGGTTAGGAAACCTAGATGCGCCATCCTATTAAGGTGTGTAGGTTGAGGTCAGCTCTACTATTTGACCTGGTTGTAAAGGTTGAGGTCAGCCCTGTGCTAATTGACCTAGTTGTAATCGGTGCCATTCCACCCGTTAAGTGAGCCTTTAGTGGAATACTCGGGCTTGTGAACTAGAGGCGGGGACGTAGGCACAGTTAGCCGAAGCTCGATAACATATCGTGTGTTTGTTTATATTTTCGCACTCTATATTTACCACACGTGTATGTTATGGTGTAAATGATGCACATGATTTAAATTTCCGTACATTATATCTACTTGCGCATTTGGGATTGTATATAAAGACCCTAGGTAGCTAAATCATATTGATTTTTGATTTAACCTGGGAGACAAGTTTAAAATTCCAATTCACCCCCCTCTTGGGAACACACCAATTCTAACATAGTATTAAATGTTATTTATATATATTTGATACACTAAAACTCATTGGCCACACACTGATAATAATTTATTCCATCCTTGCTGAGAGGTGTCTCACCCCATCATGATTAATTATTTTTCAAATGACCTGTGGAGTATGACAGTAATCAAAGTAGCACAGAGGAAATGTGGGTGGGACTAGATAGTGAGATTTAGAATAAATGTTAATTTTTTTATTCTAGTTTATCTTGAAATTCCTAAGGATGTATTAAATTGATTTTGGAGATATTGTTGATATTTTATTTATGTTTTGATGAGTTCAAAACCTTACTGTGATATTGAAATATTAATTGTAATAAAGAATGATTTTTAGTACTATGGTAAATTGCTATGGAGATCTTTCACTGTTATTTATGTGGTATCAGAGATTTAATTTAGAATAACCCACTAGGCCCCACTTGCGGGTTCAGGGGCATTACAAGTGGTATTAGATTTTTAAGTTGTTATGTTTTGCAGACTCTAGGGTGGATTAATAGTAGAGTATATGTTCGAGTTAGGATGAGGATAGGAATGAGTAGATTAAGATACTGATAGGAATTTTGAGTTTTGTTTCGTAGCATGGAGGGAGAAATCCCTTGACGGACTTCTGTGTTTTTCTGAATGAGTCGATGGGTTCAGAAAACCATGGTAAATCCATCGACAGTGATGTTTCCAAGCAAAAAGACTGGAACTTGAAATTCAAACTCAAGGTTAGGTTGGTTGATTTATGGGGATAAGCTTCTGAAAGAGAATTTTGGTAATTTAGGTGTCCTATCTTTAGGAAGGATCCCAAAGGTAACAACGTGGATGCTATAAGGGAAAATGATTTAGGGGCTTCTAGCAAGGATGAGATTGAAACCTCCAGATTGCTACGAGGTTTAGCTTGACAAGTCAGGGAAGAGATTAAGCGGGACCCTGAGGGATAGAACTACCCACTTGTGAACCAGGGCAGTTCGATCGAGCAATTCACCCACCTAAAACCCTCTGCTTTTGTGGGTGTGTCGACCCAATCATGGTTGAGAATTGAGTGCATGAGATGGAGAAGATATTGACAGTGCTGGGTTACACTGAGGAGCAGAAAATTCTCTTTGCCACCTTTAAGATGACAGGCGAGGTTGAGCAGAGGTGGCTAGCGGAGAAGTTTCTAGAAGAGCAGCGAACGGTACCCACAGTTATGACATGGAGTCGTTTCAAGGAGGTTTTCTACTACCGATACTTTCCCACAACCACTAGGGATGTGAAGGTGGAGGAATTTATTAACTTGACTCAGGGGCATCTCACCGTTTAGCAGTACGCTGCTAGGTTTGTGGAGCTATCACGCTTCGCCTCGTTCATGGTCCCAGATAAATACCAAAATGCAAGGAAGTTTGAAAGGGGCTTGAAACAGAGGATCCACAAGAAAATGGCAGTTCTGTAGGTACAGAACTTCTCGAAACTGGTGAATAAAGGCACCATTGCAGAGTTGAGCTTGTAGAGAGGTGCAGAGCTGTCAGAGCAGAAGAAGAGGCCCATGCCTTCAGGTTTCTCCGCCAAAGCCAGTCAGGGTTCATGGAAGAGAGGTAGGGATAACGTGGGCCCAAGGTAGGAGATAAGGGATCGAGGCTATCAGGATTATTCGTCATACCCTCTATGCCATAAATGTAATAGAAGGCATCGGGTTGACTGTCAGGTTGGGAGTGTGAACTGTTATTGGTGCATTAGGCCAGGTCATATCGTACAATACTGTTATGCACTGCCGATTAACGCACCTGCTTTTGGTCAGTATCGGGGGAACAATCAACCACCCCGAGGTGGCTCGGCACGTGTGTATACACTAATCCGGATTGGTATAATGCTCGTGGCGTAGGAGTAGGTAATATACTTATGTTATAAGGCAAGCAATGATTATTTTTGTTCTAGAGTAATGTATTTATTTATAGTTGTGGAGTATACTGGAATTTGTGGTATGAGGATGATTAGGTAATTTTATAGTTAGGTAAAATGATTGATTATCGAATTTTGAGGACAAAATTCTTTTAAGGATGGGAGAATGTAGTGATCATAAAAAAAATAAAAAAAAAATAAAAATAAAAAATAAAATTAAATAAATAATAATTATTAAATAATATAATATAATATAATATAATAATATATTAATATAACATATTATAATATAATAATATAATATTATAATATATATATATAGTAGATAACAATTGAGATTGAGATTCAATCTCAATCTCAATTTAGAGAGTTATCTCTCTCTCTCTCTCTCTCTTCAATCCTTCTCCCTCTCTCCTTGATTTCTTCGACCAAACGTGCACTGATCGAAGAACGAAAAATATCCTTGGGTTCCATTCTTAGCCACCGACATTTTAACCAGAGTGGATTTGTCGTAGGAGCGTCGTAAGCACCACTCCTGGGGTGAGGTAAGGGGAATAAATTATGTCAAAATTTTTTATAATTTAACTGATTAAATTGTAATATGAAATTATAGGAATTATATACACGTTTTTCTGAATATTTTGGTATATGGAAATTGGATTTTAGATTATTATTACTATATTATTAGTTAATTAAATGAGTGTTTGTGAGCTTAAGGATTTTATAATAATTGTTATTTTAAAGTTAAATCGGTGGATTATTGTAGTAGATTTTCTGAATGATTTGGCCAGTTGAAATTATTAGTTTGAGTTGTTAAACATGTTTTGGTAAAGGATTAAAGTGAGTATGGTTGGTTATCTCCGTTTTTCCTTTAAATATATATATTTTGAGTTAAGTAAATGGCGGAGATTATTAAATTGGTATTTTTGGTAAAACAGATTTGGGTATAAAATTTCCCGTTTTCCAGTAGTTTATATAATTATAATTATTGAATAAATTGTGTGGCATGAGGTTTAATTATATTTTACTACATAATTGAATCTGAGTATTTTGGTGGTATTATTGTAAAAATGTGATTTGGACTATTTGATGGAAATATGGAAATGTGTTGATATATACATACATATATATATATATATATATATATATATATATTTCTAAAATGGTTGAAAAAAAATACATGTATAGTAAATAATTATGGTGGCATATAGACCACGGGTAGTTGTATCAAATTGCAGAGTATGGTTTAAGAACTCCGATGGACCATAGATCGCTCGGTACCGTAGCTATAGTTGTGACAACCTGATTTTTCTACCATGATTTTTTTTTCTAATAAACAATAATAATTAATCAATATCACAAACATCTCTGATACCACATGTCAATATGACCTGACCCAAAGTGGGGTATCGGGTGATCAGTCTATCACATATAGGTATACCTAACAGTGAAAGTCCATATGTATTCACCATCCCAAATACAAATACTAGAGCACTAAACCATCACACATACACATATACATATCTATATACGTCCCCAAAATCCACCAAAATACTCTAGGAGTTACAAAAAACACATTCTCAACTCAAAATACTTACCCTAACTACTAGGGTACCAGCTCCCCTCTTTCTCGAAGCTTTCTCTACTTGTCTATACTGATTACCTGAAATGTTTAGATTCTAGGTGAGACACCTCTCAGTAAGACGGAATAAATTATTTACAGTGTGTGGCACATGAGTTTAATTATATCATAATACATTCCATTTTAATAAATATATCAGCTGGGAAAAATATATACAGATATGTACTCATAGTTTCAAAAACTTTCATTTCATTTTCATAATCATATATACACATACTTCCAGTTCTCAAATCATACACATACCCATTCATTCTCGTGTCATATATATACTCATTTGTTCTCATATCATTTACATACTTTCTCATTCCTCATAATCATATTCATATTCTTTCATGTCCCATATTCATATTCACATTTCCTAGCCTATGGGTGTCCACCAGCATATAGCACGTCCTGTCTATAACCCATGACTGTTCATTTCTCATACCAATTTCACATTCTTTCATTTCTCATATTCATATTCATATTTTCTAGCCCATGGGTATCCACTAGCCTATAGCACGACGCGTCTGTAACCCACGACTGCTCATTTTACTTTTCACTTTTCATAACATTTTCTAACTCATGAACATCCACTAGTATATAATACATGTCGCGTCTGTAGCTCATGGCTTCCCTGAGGATATTCACAATGTCATGTATTCATCCCACATGACCAGGTTGTGCTGCCCTAAGGATGGACCTAAACACGGTTGGCCTACCCAGTTAGATCAAAATGGGGAATGCGTCTGTAGTACGATTGACCTACCCAATCTCGGTCTGGACCCCAGGAGGTAACGCAACCCTTCTTAGGCCCAATTGACCATCTCGCCACACTCTGTACCAGATGTGTGGTTGCACTAAAACAATGCTAGCAATGCTACTGTGTTCTGAATACTATAGTCCTTTAGGGTTCTCATTTTCACCATTATGTACTCATATTTCATCATTTCTGTATATCCCATCATATTAATAATATTCTCAGCATTTTATGTATCATTCTCATCATATCAATAATATACTCAACATTATATGTTTATGACAGCTCTGTGTATATCATATATATTATTTTTTTCTAGTAAAACATATCTGTATAGCACATTTTATCATATCTTTGTAAAACATAACTGTATATCTCATATTTCATTATTTCTATATACATCATATCCATATAAATCTCATGTTTGTATCAAACATATCAGGGTTTCTCACATTATCATTTCTGTATAAAAACATCTCCACATAACACACACACACACACACACACACACACACACACACATATATATATATATATATATATACTTTCCATTTTATCGCAACCGCAATATAAAATATTATTTCACATTCCTCATGCCACATAATTTTGTCTGATATTTACAATATAATATTAACAGGGAAAATATCATAATATATAGTTCCCTAGGAAATTTTTCATATCACTGTTTCCCCAAAACTATACTCCAAATTCACATTTTCACATATTTTACTCAACCAGTAATTTAAGAAATAATTGTTATAATTTATTCCTCTTACCTGACTTTCTGAGAGGCCTGCTAAAATTCCTAATTCCATACCTGTGGCGTTCGGAGCTCAAAGCCTTGAAATCATTTTTCCCCAGTTCAATCAACTCAACCCCAGAATAATAATTATTTTAATATTTCCTAAGCCCACTGTAATGACTTGAAAAATTTAATTAATAAAAACAATAAAAGAAAAGGAAAGGAAAGAGAGAAGGGAAGAAAAGGAATTTTTAAAAGAGTATCAGCGAGGCCTCGTCGATGAACCAACTAGTCTCGTCGACGAACGTTCTTCCTTGGGCCATCGACGAGGGCACATGTCTCGTCAACGAGGATTAACCGAGACGGTTTGAGATATTTTAAAACTCGTCGACAAACTCATGGACCCATCGATGAGTGTTCTTCTTGGAATTGTCGACGAATCTACGTATCTCGTTGACAAGTCCCTGTCTATAAAAAAAGTTTGCTTCAATTTTCAGCAAGAAAATATTGCATGTAGTCTCTCTCTCTCTCTCTCTCTCTAGAAAATGGCCCTCTCATATTCTCTCTAGGTTTCCGGCCTTGTTTATCCTCAATTCGATGATCGGAAGCTACCACGAGACTCTTAGGAAGATTCTTTGTAACATAGGCGGAGCAGATTTTCGGTTTGGAGTACTTGGGAATCATCCCAAAATGAGGTAAGTGAGATATTTTAGGGTTTTATTATTATTTTGAAATATATGGAACCTAGAAATTATTAAATGAATGTTTTTATAAGATTTGAGTAAGTTGATATTTTTGGAATATAGGGTCTTGTTCTCGTTCGGTTTAGATAGGAATTTGAGGAGCAGGTAAGGGGAAATACATTATAGCAGCATTTTAATTAATTTTTGAACCAGTTAAATTCCAGTATGTATATATAAGTTTAATTTTATGAACAATGTAGACTTTGAAAATACTGTTTTTGTATATATGTTATATTGGGAAAAATTCATGTGAAATAAGAATAACTTTGATAAATAAATGGTTGCGGGTACTGCTTGATTTCGACTGATATTCTCTTGTGGTTACTATTTGGATTGCGAATTCTATTTGGTTGTGATACTGTTTGGATAAATAAATATTGTGAATGGGAATGTAATGGTGTGTTTACCTGTATTGAATGTGTATTATATTGTGGTTCATGTAAATTGCAATATAGCATTGACAATGGTATAAGGAGGTCGTTATATCGTACCTGATATAACTTTCATATAACATTGGCAGTGGTATGAGGAGGTCATTATATGTGCATTTATATTAGGGGGTAAAACATTGGTAGTGGTATGAAGAGGTTTTTTTACCTATTTACCATGAACATGGTGGTATGTGTGTAACCTGTGTGGTTAAGAAGATTATGTATTAACATGTGTGGTTGACAGTCTTGTGTGGACCATGTTATCTCTGTGATGTTAGTCTTATGTGGACCGTGTGTTCTATATGAATGAGAGTCCTGTGTGGGTTGTAGTTACTATGTGAATATGGACCCCGTGTGAGTGTGAACGAGGTATGTGTACATCTTGTGTGGATTGATAGTGATATGCATGTACTTGTGAAACTTGGTGAAGTGAATAACATTAGGTGCATATAACTTTAATTGCTTAATTATTTATGGTAAAATAGAATACCTCGCCGAGGGCTTGCTAAGGAAGGCGAGTGCTTTGGTAATTATCTGTGGGTACCAGAGCAGAGGGAAGCCACTTGTATGGGCGAGTGACCTTCCCTATTCTCGGAAACTATACTTGAATACATAACCCAAGGGTTTAGTGAGGAAGGTGAGTGCCCTGATATTAGCACTAGAGCAAAGGGAAGCTACTTGTATGGGCGGATAGACTTCCCTATTTTCAGAAATTATCATTAAAGATAATTATGTATGTGTGTATGTGGTTGGGTGACAAAGTAGTCAATAGTGATGTGATTAAGGATGCATTTTCTCAGTTGCTATTGATAGTGAAACACAATTGGATGTATATTTTGAAATTATATATTAAACACTTCAGCCACACACTATTGTAACCTATTTCTTCTTTACTGAAAGGTGTCTCACCCCGACGAATATTTAATAGTTTTAGGTCCTCTAGGCGATCGAGCTTAGAAAGCTCCAAAGCAGGGTTAGTTTTGTGAGTAGATAAAAGAAAAGATATATATATATATATATGTATGTATGTATATAGTTTTATGTTTAATTATTCTGCTCATGTAATATGGAGAATGTGGTTGCACTTTTTATGGGTTTGAATATGTATATATATAGCACTTTGGTATTTTATTTGAGGTTAATTATTTAGTTCTACTGCGTGAATGGTATCAAAGATGTATGTATGGTCTCATAACACTCTGGGCCCCACGTGGTGGGTTTAGGGCGTTACAGTTTGTATCAGAGCCTAACAGTCTCGCAGACTTAGGAGGATTAATACCAAAGTATAGGTTTGAGTTGAATAAGGGTAGGAATGGGTAGATTAGGGTACTGACATGAGTTTGAGTTTGTTTCGTAGCCTGGAGGCAGAAATCCCTTTGCGAACTTCTGTGATTTTCTGAATCAGTTGACGGTTTTAGAAAATCATGGTAAATCCATCGACGGTGATGTTTCCAAGCGGAGAGACTGAAACTTGGAATTTGAATTTGGAAGTTAAGATGATCGTGGATAATTGAATATCAGAGGTTTAATTGAGGATTTGGATACTAAATTGGTTTCTTGTTTTATGATTTTGTCAGATATATTAAGATGTAGAGATTCTAAACTTGCCTCTGTTATGTATATTTAGGATGGATCCTATAGGAAGGCGTGGATGAAGGAGGAGGGAGCGAGTTGGGAGCTTTTAGCGGAGATGAGATTGACACTTCCCGACTATTGTGAGGAATAGCTTGTCAGGTTAGGGAAGAGATGAGACGAGACTTCGGGGGATCAAGCTATCCACTAGTGCACCAAGGTTGCACGATTGATCAATTTACCCCGCTTGAAACCCTATGCTTTTGAGGGTGGTACCAATCCGATCAAGGCTGATACTTTGATGCAAGAGATGGAAAAGATATTGGCAGTGCTGAATTACACTGAGGAGCAGAAAGATCTTTTCGCCACCTTCAAATTGGCAGGAGAAGTTGAACGGTGGTGGCATGCGATGAAGTTGTTGGAAGAACAATGAGCAGTACCTATAACAATGAACTGGGGACGTTTTAAGCAGCTATTTTACAATCGATACTTCCCCATTATCACCAGAATGTGAAAGCGGAAGAATTTTTCAACCTGACTTAGGGGCGTCTCACTATTATGCAGTGTAATGCCCCAACCCTCTACGTGGGCCCGGAGTGCTACTAATCCATTCATTTACGTGATAATCTACATTCTAATATCATGTACGCAACGAAAAACATAATTATAATCTTCCAACAAATATACCAGAGTTTTCTAAATCTATCTACATACTATAATAAACCATGCATCCACCTGTATTCCTATATATACACATATCTCCCAAAAATATTCAGTATTCACAATACCAGTATGTTTCATAACCATTCATAATATCTAGAAAACTTGCATTCCCAAAAACATCATTAAAATGTTTATATTTTTTTTCTTATATCTCCTAAAAATACTATAAAACCTCGAGCTCTCTAAGCTCAATCTCAAGGAGGTCCTGAAAAAAAATACATTTATATTCAAGTGAGACACATCACAGTAAGGGAAGAAATAATATATTAAAACAGTGTGTGGCTAACATGAGTTTATATAACAACATATTAATAATATTTGCAAAACACTTCCATAAACACTGAAATCATTCTCTGAACCTAATCAAACACATGTAAAGTTTTAACCCACGAGATTACCTATGGATAGGGGTGATTACCTGCCCATACAAGTAGTACCCCTCTGCTCTGATACTTAGGCAACCCGAAGGTCACTACTGAAGCATACCAAGGCACTCACCTTACTCAGTAAACCCTCAAGTATTAAATTAACCTCATACTCACACAATTCAAACAAAAGTTTACCAATGAAGGCCCTAAGGATAGGGAAATCTACTCGCCCATACAAGTAGGTTCCCTCTACCTTAGTACGTTATGCAGCTACTACCACATCTGAAATTATTAGTGCACTCGCCTTACTCAGCAAACCCTTAGGCGAAGAGTATGCCTTACCCAATCGTAACATGTTCGAATAGCATAAATACTTCTAATAACATATTACATTATTCTTTCTGCCATTATTCAATCATTCACATTCATTCTTGTTCATAGCTTAAACATAGAATTACATTTCACTTTAAGTGACTCTTTCCATTCATATCATTCACGTTTCACATTTCATTCCTTTATCATTTCATTGCCCTTACATTGCACTTTCCTTTCTTTCCTTCGTACTACAGTTGGTCTTTAGCCATCAGCAGTTAGTCTACAACTTCTTTTAGCTGTCATTAGTTAGTCTACACAGAAGTGTGTTAGAATCTACTAACATGACTGTCTTTTAGCTGTCTTACATTTACATGGTTGCATTTAACATACACAAGCAACATAGTCCATATCATATTTTATTCTCAATGCTTTACTTACTTAACCTGCATCTCGTACATTTAACATATATTTGCATAGAAATTACAATTAATCATGCCACACAATTTAGCAGTAAAATTCATACATATTCTTGTAAAATAAGCCAACTCACATTTAACATTTATATGCTGAAAATACATTTCATTTCTTACATAATTTCTCAGAAATTACTTTTCACTTTCATTCGTTTACTTTCACATATACATAGCTATATAAGCAGTCCTAGGCTCAGAAAACATAATTTTACATGGTTGACATTTTATAATTCATACCAAAACATACATATAATGTAACGTAATTTGTTACCTTTAATTTTATAAAATCTGATTTAATATATAATTTCCCCTTACCTGCTTTCTTGAACTACACCAACAGGGACCCGAAAAATACATGCGGCAACGAGTCCTGAATCAAAAATCCTAATTCCATTAAATTAACCCTAAATAAAATATTATTTTAATTAATTTTTTTTGGGTTATTACATTCTTCCCTCCTTAAAAGAATTTTGTCCTCGAAATTCGCTACTCGATCATTTTTCACATTTCTAAAATTTATTAACTAACTATCTCACACAATCTAATACATATCATTATATAGATTTCTACATTATCCATAATTAAATAAAACTATCATTTATCTTAAACATAAACTTATACCCACTCGTGCTGGTCCGCCTCTTTCTAGTAGTACTTGCTGATTTCCCTCGATACCATAACCTCTGAAATCAACTAGCCAACCTTATACCACACATTTTCATATACTCCAATTTAAATATCAAACACCCAACTTGACCACAAACTATTAAATCACATCACTTAAATTATTCTCCTTCAAAGATTTTCCTTTACAAATCAATCAACCTAACTTTTGAGTTCAAATTCTAAGTTCTAATTTCTCTGCTTGGAAAAATCACCGTCGATGGATTTACCATAATTTTTAGAAGTTAGCTACTTCTTCAGAAAAACACAGAAGACCATCAAGGAATTTTTGCCCCCAAGCTTACGAAACATAACTCAGAATTCCTAACGGTATCTTAATCTACCCATCTCTATCCTTATCGCAACTCAATCCTATACTCTGGTATAAATCATCCCTAACCTAATATTCTAATATTTCCATATCCAAGTGATGTGAATTTAATCACGCTTCTAGCTGGATAATGCTCTGATACCATTTGTAACGCCCCGACCCTCTACGTGGGCCCAAAGTGCCACTAATCCATTCATTTACCTGATAATCTACATTCTAATATCATGTACGCAGCAGAAAACATACTTATAATCTTCCAAAAAATATAATACCAGAGTTTTTTAAACCTATCTACATACCATAATAAACCATGCATCCACCTGTATTCCCATATATACACATATCTCCTAAAAATATTTAGTATTCACAATACCAGTATGTTTCACAACCATTCATAATATCTAGAACACTTAAAACATAAAACATAAAATATTTGCATTCCCAAAAACATCATTAAAATGTTTATATTTTTTTTCTTATATCTCCCAAAAATACTATAAAACCTCGAGCTCTCTAAGCTCGATCTCAAGGAGGTCCTAAAAGAAAATACATTTATGTTCGGGTGAGACACATCTCAGTAAGGGAAGAAACAATATATTAAAACAGTATGCGGCTAACATGAGTTTATATAACAACATATTAATAACATTTGCAAAACACTTCCATAAACACTAAAATCATTCTCTAAACCTAATCAAACACATGTAAAGGTTTAACCCACGAGATTACCTAAGGTTAGGGGTGATTACACGCCCATACAAGTAGCACCTATCTGCTTTGATACTTAGGCAACCCGAAAGTCACTACTGCAGCATACCAAGGCACTCACTTTACTCAGTAAGCCCTCAAGTATTAGATTAACTTCGTACTCACACAGTTCAAACAAAAGTTTACCAGCGAAGACCCTAAGGATAGGGAAATCTACTCGCCTATACAAGTAGGTTCCCTCTGCCGTAGAACGTTATGCAGCTACTGCCACATATGAAGTTATGCACTCGCCTTACTCAGCAAGCCCTCAGGATAAGAGTACGCCTTGCCCAATCGTAACATGTTCTAATAGCATAAATACTTTTAATAACATATTACATTATTCTTTCTGCCATTATTCAATCATTCACATCCATTCTTGTTCATAGCTTAAACATAGCATTACATTTCACATTAAGTGACTCTTTCCATTCATATCGTTCATGTTTCACATTTCACTCCTTTATCATTTCATTGCCATTACATTGCATTTTCCTTTCTTTCCTTCGTACTACAGCTGGTCTTTAGCCATCATCAGTTAGTCTACAACTCCTCTTAGCTGTCATCAGTTAGTCTACACAGAAGTATGCTAGAATCTGCTAACATGGCCATCTTTTAGCTATCTTACATTTACATGGTTGCATTTAACATACACAAGCAACATAGTTCATATCATATTTTATTCTGAGTGCTTTACTTACTTAGCCTGCATCTCTTACATTTAACATATATTTGCATAGAAATTACAATTAATCACGCCACACAATTTAGCAGTAAAATTCATACATATTCCTGTAAAATATGCCAACTCACATTTAACATTTATATGCTGAAAATACATTTCATTTCTTACATAATTCCTTAGAAATTACTTTTCACTTTCATTTGTTCACTTTCACATATACATAGCTATATAAGCAGTCCTAGGCTCAGAAAACATAATTTTACATGGTTGGCATTTTATAATTCATACCAAAACATACATATAATGTAACGTAACTTGTTACCTTTAATTTCATAAAATCTGATTTAATATATAATTTCCTCTTACTTGCTTTCTTGAACTATGCCAAAAGGGACCCCGAAAAATACCTATTGCGCTCACCCGAGTCCTAAATCAAAAATCCTAATTCCATTAAATTAACCCTAAATAAAATATTATTTTAATTAATTTTTTTTTCGAGTTATTACAAGCAGTATGTTGTTAAATTTTTGGAACTTTCTCGCTTTTCACCGTCCATAGTTTCAGATGAATACCAAAAGCGAGATGGTTTGAAAGGGGCCTGAATCAGAGGATTCACGAGCACATGACATGTTTGTAGATTCAGGATTTCGCAGAACTAGTGGAAAAAGCCACTGTGGTGGAGTCAAGTTTGCAAAGAGGTGCAGAGGCGTCAGAATGAAGAAGGAGACCTGTGTCTCCCCGCCCCAAAGCAAATGTCAGACAAGGGTCGTGGAGGGGAGACAGAGATGTTGTAGGTTAGGGGTCAGAAAGAAATGATCGAGGACGATAGGGCGATTTGTCATGCTCCCACTGCCCTAGATGTAATCAACGACATTGGGGAGAATGCTAGAGTAGGGGTGTCATGTGCTATAGATGCGGCAAATATGGTCATATAGGCTAGGAGTGTCGAGAATCATCGAACAACGCACCTGCTCCAAATCAAAATCAGAGGAACAACTCGATGCCCCGCAGCGGCGGTGCCCCGACACGTGTTTATATGTTGGGTACACTTGAAGGGGACAATGCTAATGGTGCATGTAATATGTTTATGTTAGCATGAGTATTAATCTTTTTTTGACTTTGTATGATTCGATGTTGCATATGTTAGAATTGATTGAAATGTATGAATGTGGTTAACTAGCTTTTTAGTTGTGAAAAATGAGTCATTAACGAATTTTGAGGATGAAATTTTCTAAAGGAGGGGAGAATGTAATGACTCAGGAAATTTGATTAATAAAAATAATAAAAGAAAAGGAAAGGAAAGAGAGATGGGAAGAAAAAAGAATTTTTAAAAGAGTATCAGCGAGGCCTCGTCGATGAACCAACTGGTCTCATCGACGAATGTTCTCCTTGGCCCGTCGACGAGGGCACATGTATCATTGACGAAGATTAACCGAGAGGGTTTGAGATATTATGAAACTCGTTGATGAACTCACAGACCTGTCCACGAGTGTTATTCTGGGAATCGTCGATGAATCCATGTGTCTCCTCGACGAGTCCCTGCTTATAAATAGAGTTTGCTTCATTTTTCAGCAAAAAAAATATTGCATGCAGATTCTCTCTCTCTCCCTCTCTAGAAAGTGGCCCTCTTACCTTCTCTCTAGGTTTCCGGCCTCGTTTCTCCTCGATTCGACGATTGGAAGCTACCACAATACTCCTGAGAAGATTTTCTACAACATAGGTGGAGCAGATTTTCAGTTTGGAGTACTTGAGAATCATCCCAAAATCAGGGTAAGTGAGATATTTTAGGTTTTTTTATTATTATTTTGAAATATATGGAACCTAAGAAGTATTAAATGAGTGTTTTTATGAGATTTGAGTAAGTTGAGATTTTTGAAATACAGGGTCTTGTTTCCGTTCGGTTTAGACAAGAATTTGAGGAGCAGGTAAGGAAATACATTATAATAACCTTTTAATTAATTTTTGAACCGGTAAAATTCTAGTATAAAATTATATATATATAGGTTTAATTTTCTTAACAATGTAGGCATTGAAAATACTGTTTTTGTATATATGTTATATTGGGAAAAATTCATGTGGCATGAGAATAACTTTGATAAATAAGTGGTTGCAGGTACTGCTTGATTTAGATTGATATTCGCTTGTGGTTATTGTTTGGAATGCGAATTCTATTTGATTGTGATACTGTTTGGATAAATAAATACTGTGAATGGGAATGTAATGATGTGTTTACCTATATTGACTGTGTATTAATGTAAATTGCGATATAACATTGGAAGTGGTATAAGGAGGTCGTTATATTGTACCTGATATAACCATCATATAACGTTGGTAGTGGTATGAGGAGGTCATCATATGCGCATTTATATTAGGGGGTAAAACATTGGTAGTGGTATGAGGAGTTTGTTTTACCTATTTACCATGGACAGGGTGGTATGTGTGTGACCTGTATGGTTGAGAAGATTATGTATTAACCTGTGTGGTTGACAGTCTTGTGTGGACTGTGTTATCTGTGTGATGTTAGTCCTTTATGGACCAGTTCCTGTGTGAATTATGTATTCTGTATGAATGAGAGTCTTGTGTGGGCTGCAGTTACTGCATGAATATGGATCTTGTGTGAGTGTGAATGAGGTATGTGTACATCGTGTGTGGATTGATAGTGATATGTGTGTACTTGTGAAACTTTGTGAAGTGAATAACATTGGGTGTGTATAACTTTAATTGCTTAATTATTTATGGTAAAGTAGAATACCCCGCCGAGGGTTTGCTGAGAAAGGCGAGTGCTTTGGTAATTATCTGTGGGTACCAGAGCAGAGGGAAGTCACTTGTATGGGCGGGTGACCTTCCTTATTCTTGGAAACTTTACCTGGATACATAACCCGAGGGCTTACTGAGGAAGGTGAGTGCCCTGATATTAGCACTAGAGCAGAGGGAAGCTACTTTTATGGGCGGGTAGACTTCCCTATTCTCAGGAATTATCAGTAAAGATAATTATGTATGTGTGTATGTGATTGGGTGACAGAGTAGTCGATAATGATGTGATTAAGGATGCATTTTCTTAGCTGCTATTGATAGTGAAACACAATTGGATGTATATTTTGAAATTATATTATAAACATTTCAGCCACACACTGTTGTAACCTATTTCTTCCTTACTGAGAGGTGTCTCACCCCGGCGAATATTTAATATTTTCAGGTCCTCCAGGTGATCGAGCTTAGAAAGCTCTAGAGTGAAGTTAGTTTTGTGAGTAGATAAACAAACAGATATATGTATAGTTTTATGTTTAATTATTATGGTTATGTAATATGAAGAATGTGGTTGCACTTTTTATGGGTTTGAATATGTATATATATAGCACTCTGGTATTTTATTTGAGGTTCATTATTTAGTTCTGTTGCGTGAATGGTATCAAAGATGTATGTATGGTCTCATAACACTCCAGCTCCCACGTGGCGGGTTTGGGGCGTTACACCCACACACTCCCAATAGCTAATTAAACTTTAAAAATAGTTAATGGATATAATTTCATTATCCTTATCCTAGCCTTGGAGTGGTGCTTAGGAAACTCAAATTAAAAATCTGCTCTAATTAAAATGACGAGGATTGACGCTAGGACCCTGTGGTGGTGTCCGATCGTCGATTTGGCTAAAGATTCGAGAAAAATTGAGGAGAGAGAGAGAGAGATCCCAGGAGTGGTGCCTACAACGCTCCTATAACAAATCCACTCCGGTTAAAATTTCAGTGGCGGAGAATGGAACCCAAGGTATTTTCTGTTCTCCGCTCGGGCACGTTTGGTTGAGGAAATCGAGGAGAGAGAGAGAGAATGTAGAGAAGCTCTCTGCACATTCAAACTTTAAGTTTCTCGAACTCTCAAGAAACTTTAGTTTACATATATATAACTTAACTTATATTATAATATAATATATTGTATTAATATATTAAAATATTATATTATATAATTTAATTAATAATAATAATAATAATTTAATTAAATAATTAATTTAATTTAATTTTAACTTTAATTTTAATTTTAATTTTTTTTTTGGGATCCCTACCTTTAAATATTTTTAGGGTCGTTACAACAGTAATGAAGAGCTTAATGTAACCACACGTCTCGGGGAGAGTGTTGGCATTGAATAATCGAGTGGGCTAGTGAATTGTAGAGTTCCCACCTGGAATCTAGACTAGCTATGGGATGACCATTCATACTAGCAAACATACAGTATAGTTTACTTAGCTTAGTGGTAGGCCGGGTAGGGTTAAGTCTAGCCTATGGGTCGCACAATCCGTCATGGGTGGAAGCATGTCATTTATCCATTCGGGAGTCAGTTCTTATATTTATATTTATAGATTTAACCAGAGTAGAATAGAGTATATGGAAACAAAGCATATGAAAACAAAGTATAGTTGCAATGTATTTACAGTACACAACTTATGGTTACAAAAGTATTAACAGCTTACTGTTTTTAGTATTTATATAGGTATGAGTTATAGTATGTATGTGAAAGTTATTTATAGTAAAGTATTAAATTTATTTTATAATGTGGTATCACATGTGGTTGGGGCAAGGTAAACTCTCCACCCGAGGGCTTACTGGTGGGGGACGACAAGACATAATGCCTCTCAGCGAGTGCTTGGGTATGCACCAGATGTGGTCACCAAAAGATAGAATTGCTAATACGTAAACATGATCCAGGGAATGAGGAGATAGAAATATTGGTTTATGGAACTGTTTAGTTATTTTATATGTAAACATGAATGTTAGGGTATTAAATATTATCTATATATATTTGATACACTAAAACTCATTGGCCACACACTGATAATAATTTATTTTATCCTTACTGAGAGGATAGTGAGATTTAGAATAAATGTTAATTTTGTTATTCTAGTTTATCTTGAAATTCCTAAGGATGTATTAAATTGATTTTGGACATATTGTTGATATTTTATTTATGTTTTGATGAGTTCAGAACCTTATTGTGATATTGGAATATTTATTGTAATAAAGGACGATTTTTAGTATTCTATTAAATTGTTATGGAGATCTTCCGCTGTTATTTATGTGGTATCAGAGATTTAATTTAGAATAATCCTTTGGGCCCCACTTGGCAGGTTCTAGGGCGTTACAAGGTTAGGTTGAGGGGCTCAGGTTAGGTTAGGGGTTGGACTGAGTTAGGTTAGGCCGAAGTGGGTTCGATCTTTGATTAAGCTGATTCAAATGTTTAGGCCTAGCCCATGATTGGGTAGAAGGACAATTGGGTCTAAGACTTGGGCTTTGGGCTTGGGCTTTGGCTAGGTTTTATGATTTGGGCTTAAGTCAACTAATTGGGTTGGGCCCAATTTCGGGTTAATGGAAAATAGACTTTGGTCCAATTTGGAATGGGCTTGGTTTACTAGGTCGAGGCCCAATTTGAGAATGGGCCAAAGTCCAATTGCTTGTGGACTTAAATTTGATGGGTTGAACTCTTTTAACCCTTAGTTAGGCTTTGGGTCTGAACATGATTGGGCAGTGGGGTTTTGGTTATGGGATTTAGGCCTAGCCTATTAGGGTATTGGGTCACCTTTGGGTTGAAGGCGGAATCAATGGTTAATGGACCCAGGTCTAGATTGGACCTGGGTCTTGGGTCATTGGGTTCACTAGTCAAAGTGGGTCAGATATGATTTTAATGGGTTGGGTCAATGGGTCAGCTTCAGTTTAATGGGCCAATTCAATGGATCAATTTCAGAACTATTTTCACTTTACTAGAATTATGTGATTGAATATAAAAATGAAGCTAAACATAAGAATAAAAAAGAACTAACCTTAGACCTTCAGCTTCTTTAGTCTTCTTGTCCCGCGTTAGTTCTTTTCTGCTCCTATTTGCTCGAACCTAGTCTCTTACTCTATGTTCCTTGAACCTCTGACCTGAATCTTTGCCCTGAAACATTTTCTGGCCTTCCTAAATTTCATCTGTAGGTTCTCCTTTCTCTAATTCTTTAGCAATCCAATCTCTCAACTTACATTGGACCGACTACGTCTACTCCTCCCTCAGTCAAAGATCTCAGATTTCCCTTACGATTGCCTATGCTCTCTCTATGATTGTGTGTGTGTAATCTCTGTAATTGCTTGTGAATGTGTGTCCCGTGTCCCTCGAAAAACCTCTCTTTATAGGCCCAGGGGCCTTGACTAGCATTAAAAATAAATCAAAATGAATCAATAAAATTAAGAAGCAGATCAATCGATCTTTATTGTTGATTTCCTAGCTAATTGTCGATCCTTCCATGTGTGTCCTTTCCTTCTTAAATAAAACTTCCATTATAGGTTTGGGAGCATTGAAACTTGATTTTATTTCTAATTTCCTTTCATGTGTGTCTTAGGGGCATTTAAACTTGTGCGTGTGTGCAGGTTCCAACATGAAAGTGGAGAATCCAAATTTTCCTTTTTTTTTTTCCTATTCTGCATATTTTTTTTTTTATATTTTTGCTTTTTTCAATATAAAACTATTGTATTCAGAATTTCCTTGTATTTCATTTTTTTCTTGTATTTTTCTTTACTTTGTACAGTTTGTTATATATATTCGGCCCCGGACAAATTGGGAAGTCTATAATAACGTAATTTAAAAACTATTGAACAAAAATTATAAGAGATGATAAAGTTCTTTTTTTAAACTCATATACACAAAACTTTAAAACTCGAATCAAAATTGTTGATAACACAAGTATGTTTTGGATTACATTGTTTGAAAAATAGAGCTGAAATTTTTTTTAACACAAACATCATAGACTTGAAAAATCTAAAGTTTAAAACAAATAACTATATTTATATATCCAAAAAAGAAAATATGAATGCTTCTTTCTTAGAATAATAGCAAAAATCCTTTTTTCAACATTTTTATAAACAGGAACCAATCATGGTAAATTTCTTGAGCAAGAACAACCTGTGGAAACCATACATTTTTGCAATATGAAAATCAACTTCAATATTTAAAGGCCACGAGATCAACAATTATGTGTGCATTGCTGTAGAAGAAAAGATGGAAAAAAAAAAAAATACAATTTCTTAGAAACAATTTAATACGTAAAGACAATATCGTGTGGTGAATAAATTTGTTTTCTATAGGGTGTTTTGTTAATATTATATGGTTTGTTGAACAAGGTTCTTCTACCCTCATTTTGAAGGTAGAAATCTCCAAAAAATGATAATTAATATCTTCATGTTTAGAAGCATATTTTGTGCCTTTGATTAAGTTTAGAGAATTTTTAATTCTAGGTTTTAAATTTGGATAATAGGTAAGCTTTTCATCTTATCTCGACTCAATATTCGAATCCAAGACTTTTGATATGAAAATTCCTTTTTATTTTTTTATTTTTTATAAAAAATTTGCGATTATTATGAGAATTGATTCACATAGGATGAGATTAAATCGAATCACCAATTAATCATATTATGAATTAACAAATCAGTTCTTTTCGGTTTCGAGTCACGAAATCACTAAATCAATATCTTCAACTTGATTCAATATTTAGTAATTGAACTTAGTTGTCCAACGAACACTCCTTAAAAAACTATAGTAAAAACAAATATGAAAGTGACATACTATAAAATAAAGCCTGTTTTGAGAAAGAATTCATCCAAAAGTTTCAAACACTAACATCCAAGAGGCTTACAATTTGTCATGCAAGATGCATCATCTCCATTGCTTTATTAGGCAGTCACATGCCTCTTGTTCCATTTATATATATATATATATATATATTCTTCCTTGCTTTTGTGGGGAGCTAGCATAGAGAATAAAAATTGTACATGTAAAGCTTACCTATCATTCAATGTTAGAGTTGCTGGAGTATGGGCATGTGATTTGGCTTGCTAGCTGCCAGCGTATAATATGTAATTCTTAATATGAATAGCATTTAGATTGGATGTTAATATATATTAGAGAAATATACACTTTCCATTTAGAGAAATATACACTTTTCATTTTTTAAATTCTCTCATATATATATATATCCTTGTAATCCTTGTAATATGTGTGAATCAATAGAGAAAAATTAATTTTCCTCCAAATTTAACATGGAAACCGAATTTTTTTTTCTCTTCTTTTCTTTCTTTCTTGCCGCGCTGCCCTCACTGTTGCAAGTCTCTCTTGCCGTTGCCCTCTCCAACTTCCTCTTCTTGGCTAGTCTGTCTTCTGCAGCAGCTTCGGCGGTCTCTCTCTCAGTCCCTCTCTGTTCCCAATTCCAGCAGCATCTCTTGGGTCTCCTGGCACTGAAGCCATCGTCGTGGTCATTCGTAGCTCTCACAACCGTCATTGGTAGGAATTCTTCCCGACAGCACCGTCTCTGAATCACTATGGTTGTCGTCTACAACACCGTGTCTGAATCTCTGCACCAAACGCTGCGAGCCTTTTCTCCTTTACGGCGTCATCTCGACTCTTTCCAGCTTCTCTCTACTGTAACTCTCGGTACCCTCTCGTCTCACTCTGTCTCGGCTCTCTTTCTTTCCGGCATCGTCTCGACTCTCTCTCTTTTCGGTGTCTCTCTGCTGCAACTCTCGGTATCCTCCATCACCATCGAAAGAAACTCGATTGCTCCGGCACTCTCTCGTCATCTCCTTTGGGCGATTTCTCATTTGGCGGAAACTTCCATACGCTAGAGGCTTAGATTTATATCCTTTTGTGTCTACACATATTTGTTTTGTTAATTGCAATATTTGAAGATTTTTCATATGCGGATTGTTTGATTCAATTTTGATTGGTGATGCTTTGTCTCGTTGTGGGTACCTCAATCTGCAAGCAGTTTGATTTGATTCTTCTTTGTTTGTATCTAGAAAAGGAGAAATCTTAGTTGGATTGAATTGCATTCGATTGCAGAAGTTTCCATTTTAGTGGAAACTGAGAAACGCCTGCGAGTTAGTGGCTAGCTTGGTGAATTGTGTTCTAAATTTGTCAAAACTTAGGTAGTTATTTTGATGATTTCGTGGAATTGAGGAGTGCATCATATTCTGGGGGAAATTTAGCATTATTACATTTTTTTGGTTCATCTCAACCATGTCTGACATCACATTAGCGGAGGCCTCCTCATCCAAAGCAACATCCTCATCAATTCTAGATGTGTCTTCTCCATATTTTCTCCATTCTGCTAATCACCCAAGTGCCATCCTCGTGTCTACTCTTCTCAATGGTGACAATTATCCTACCAAAAATAAATTTGGTTTTGTTAATGGTACCCTTCCCAAACTAATGTCCTCCTCAACAGAAGCTCAATTGTGGGAATGTTGCAGTGATATGGTCTTATCATGGATCCTCAACTCCATTGATCCATCTATTGTTCACAGTCTGATCTATCATGAATGTTCCCATGGTGTATGGCTGGATCTTGAAAATCGTTTCTCTCAAAGCAAAAATCCTCGTATTTTCAGGTTGAAGCGTGACATTGCTAATCTTACCCAAGGTTCCATGACCATCTCTGTGTATTTTACAACACTTAAAGGTTATTGGGATGAACTCCCCGTGCTTGCCTCCACACCACAGTGCACTTGTGGTGTCTTAACCGAATTAATCCGAATGCAAGACACTGTGTAACGACCTGCCTATTTTACCATAATTTTTTTAACATTAAATTTTTAATCCTAATATTCTATTCAGTTGATAAAACATAATCAACCTGAACCCATGGGTACTAGGGATATACCAAAAATATAACTCTGATACCTAAGCAGCAGAAAACATAAATCATATACATATCAAGTCATCCGACCAACACAATACCATAGTTTTACCAAACCTGTCATATACATATACACATCCCAAAAAAGACCAAAAAGTACCCTAGGGTCATAACCCAAAAAGCCATCAGACCCTAACATAACGACTGACCTTTCTGACAGGGTAGGACAGTCGACCTCTAACGCTGCAGAGCTCTATCTGCTCTTCTATCTGGGGCTCTTGAAATGTTTATATAGCTGGGGTGAGACACCTCTCAGTAAGGGAAATAAGCTAACATCAGTGTGTAGCAACATAAGTATTTTCGTGTTATACATATAACAGTACATAAATCATATTTGATAAAACTACCTATATCATATCTGAATATAACATAATTTATCATAACATGACATAACATATTGAGTTTCTATACATGAAAATCATCTTATATAACTGTACATGAAATAACACATTGGATGGATAGTGGGCTGGTGCCATGTCTTACCCCCACATGACTAGGTTGTGTGGCCCGAAAGTAGGACCTAGTAATGGCTGGCCGACCATGCTAGATCAACATAAGTCTGTAAGTACAATGAGTCTGCCCCTTCCGGTCCAGATGCCAGAGGGATGCCTGCACTACCATGAAACCACATCGACTTCCGATCTCCCACAATCCCTTACGACATATGGTAGCACTAACATATATATGATCGTGATTATAAAGTTACGGTACTGTGCTTTGTGAAAGTCTAAACCAAGCCATCCGGGTTCTGATAACACATAGTAAGTTTCAAATAATGATACATGACTATTTCATAATAATATCTATCATGATAATATTTTCATAAATTTTTGCATAACATATCATATAAAATCACGGCCCTTACGTCAGCATAGTATATCATGTAAAATCACGGCCTTTACGCCAGCATAGCATATCATGTAAAATCACGGCCCTTACACCGACATAGTATATCATATAAAACCATGGTTCTTACGCCAACATAGTATATCATGTAAACATCACGGCCCTTACACCGGCATATTATATCATGTAAACTCACAACCCTTACACCGGCATATATTTTAACATACATAGTTTGAAATCCCTGTATTGTTTCAATACCATACTTTAAACATATTTCCTGTAGTTTTCATCATTTTCTAGAAAACTGAAATACATGCTTATTCCAAGAAAATCACAATATTTTGATATAATACAATTTCATGAAAATTATACTCATGCCACACACATATGAATAATATTTTTAAGCATAAAACCTGATTTGAAACCATATTTCTTGATAAATAACAATCTACTTACCCAAATTTTGGGATGGTGCCCAATTTGGCCTAACCAACGATCTACTCCTATAGATATGAAGATAAACTTCCTAGGAGTAGCGTGGTGGCTTTGGATTGTCGAACCGATGAAGAACCAGCCCAGAAACCTAGAGAGAAGGCAGAGGGGGTTGGATTTAGAGAGAGAGAGAGAGAGAGAGAATTCCTGCATGTTTCTTGCATGAAAAATGGATTCTTGACCTTTTATAAGATGCTGGTCCACGTGGCCTCGTCAACGAGTCACATCTCCTCGTCGACGAGTCCAAGCGATAGTCTTGTCAACAAACACCTTTTTCTTGTCGACGAGTTTCAAGCTCTGGAAGAAGTTCTCTCGGTAATTTCTCATCGATGAGGCATGAGTTCCCATCGATGAGCCGAAGAGCCCTGCTCATTGACAAGCACTTTTTCACTCGTTGACGAGATCCTGTTGAAATCCCTTTTGAAAAATCCTTTTCTCTCTTTTCTTTTATTATTTAATTACTATAATCCTTTCGGTCTCTACACACTAAGTGAGTTTTTCAGTTTTTGATGGGGCTACATGACTCATATGCGTCCATCCGTAGCCAAATTTTGGCCATGGATCCTTTGTCTTCTATCACCAAAGTTTATTCAATTTTGCATCAAGAAGAGAAGTAGCCCCTTCTTCATATCTCTAGTGTTCTAATAGAATTTGCCGCCATGGCGGTTCCTCGTACTTTTTCTCATTCTTCTGATAGCAAGGGGCGAGGGTGTGGTCATCCAAAATGTGGCCATTGTGGTCGTGATGGTCATTGGAAAGAACAATGTTATAAGCTGCATAGTTTTCCCAACAACAAGTCTTAGTCTCGTGGAACACCCAACAAAAAACTAGTTTCTTCAATGGTTGCAAATAATTTCACAGGTCCTTCAACTTCTTCTGAGATTGTTGTCCCTGGTCTCACCAACAAACAATACCATCAGCTCTTGGATCTCTTATCGCCCTCGAACACCAACTCTGCCAACTTTGTTGGTAACTTTGCATCTTGTCATGTTGCTTTTTTTTTTCTTCTAATACTGAATGGATTGTTGATTCATGTGCCTCAAATCATATGACTTCCAATTTGTCTTCTCTTGAAAATATTCAGCTCCTTAATCAACCATGCCCCATTAAGCTTCCTAATGGTGACATTGTTCCTATAACTCATACCAGCACTATGCTTTTTTCTCCTAATCTCTCTCTTTCTAATGTTCTTTATGTGCCTTCTTTTAAATTTAATTTATTGTCCATCCGCAAACTCACCACTGATCTCAATTGTGTTGCTATATTCTTTCCTACTTTTTGTATTTTTCAGGACCTATCAACGAGGAGCCTGATTGGACAGGTGAAGTACGAGATGGACTTTATCACTACAAACCTCTCTTCACCTCCATTTTCCACTCTCAGCGTGTTTCTGACACTACTATTTGGCATCAACGGCTTGGTCACCTTTCTATTTATGTATTCCAAAAAATTTAAATATTTCTTGTTCTCATTTGGCTTGTGATGTTTGTGCTAGAGCAAAGCACATTCATTTATCTTTTTCTTTGAATACACATAAGAGCACATTTTGTTTTAATAAGATTTATTGTGATATATAGGGTGGTTATCCTACAACTTCACTTTTTGGTGCACATTATTTTTTAACAATTGTGGATGACTACTCGCGTGCTATATGAGTCTATCTTATGCGCATGAAATCTAATACTTTCACTTGTTTTAAAAATTTTTGCGCTATGGTTAAAAATCAATTTTAATGCACTGTTAAGCATGTGCGCACTGATAATGGTAGAGAATTTCTATTTACTCCACTTTAAACCTTTTTCCAAGATCATAACATTTTTCATGAGCGCACATATGTAGATACACATCAACAAAATGGTGTTGCTGAGCGCAAACATCGTCATCTTCTTAATATGGCTCGGTGTTTACGTTTTCAAGCTAATTTTCCCATCTCTTTTTGGGGTGAATGCATCCTCACAGCAACTTATTTAATTAACTGCACTTCTTCTCCCAACCTCAATAATAAGTCCCCTTTTGAACTTCTTTTTCAGAAACCACCATCATATATACACTTGCGAGTGTTTGGGTGCTTGTGTTATGCCCAAACCGCTCGCCAACATCGCGATAAATTCTCTTCCCGTGTTCTTCGATGTGTTTTCTTGGGTTATCCTGCTTATCATAAGGCTTATCATGTTTATGATCTTGAAAACAAAAAGAATTTCATCTCCCGTGATGTCATTTTTGAAGAAAATGTTTTTCCCTATCATCTCATATCTCCAACCCCTATACCTTCTCCAATCCTTCCTCTTCCTATTCCTGATATAAACCTTTCCTACTCTCTACCTACCCAACCCACCACACCTAATCCTAGCCCCTCATCTCTCCCTCCTTCTCCTTTGGTCTCCTCACTGACACCCTCACCCTCACTCCCTTCCCCACCTCCCCCTCTCCCCATCTCTTCACGGCCCAAACGAGCTATCACACATCCCTCTTACTTGGATGATTATATCTGCCCTATTTTACCAAAGTCCTCCACGACTTCACAAGTTTCAAGACCTTCCTCAGTTATGGTTCATTGTCTCTTCTCTTTTTTATGTTATCATCATTTTTCCCATCAAAATTTGGCTTTTCTTTCTATTATATCCTAGCATCCCGAACCCACCTTATATTCTCAGGTTGTGCTACACCCACATTGGCGTGATGCCATAGCTTTTGAAATCCAAGCTTTAGAAACCAATCATACATGGGTTCTTCAACACCTTCCACCTGGAAAAAAATCGATTGGCTGTAAATAGGTGTTCAAAACAAAAATTCGGGCTAATGGATCCATATAGCGACACAAAGCTCGCTTGGTGGCCAAGGGCTACACTCAGATAGAATGTTTGGATTATCATGACACTTTTGGTCCTGTTGCTAAAATCATTACTGTTAAGTGTGTTCTTATAGTGGTTGCAGCTCAGAATTGACATCTCCTTCAATTGGACGTCAACAATGCTTTTCTCTATGGTGACCTCGATGAGGAGGTTTATATGATCCCTGCATCGAGTTATTGCAAGCAGGGGGAGACTCGTGTTTGTCATCTTTAGAAATCACTTTATGACCTTAAACAAACCTCTCGTAATTGGTTCTCTAAATTATCTTCTATTTTACTTGCTGAGGGTTTCACCCAATCTCACACCGATCACTCTCTCTTCACCCGCTCTCGGGATCAGTCTTTTACTCTCATACTTGTTTATGCTGATGACATTCTCATGACATGCAATGATATCTTTGATATTAGCACTTTCAAGGTCATGCTTGCTAAAAAATTTAAACTAAAGGATCTCGGAAAACTGAAATATTTCCTTGGCCTCGAAGTTGCTCATTCTTCCACTAGCATCTTTCCTAATCAATGGAAATATACTCTAGACATCCTTACTGATAGCGGTCATCTGGGCGCTCGTCCTGTACACTTTCCCATGGAACAAAATCTCAAGCTCAATAATATTGATGGTGATATTCTCTCCGATCCAAGCTCGTTTTGGCGACTCGTTGGACGTTTGCTATATCTCACCATCACTCGTCCCGACCTTGTATTTCCAGTCAACATTCTTAGTCAATTTATGCACCAGCCCAGACAACCACATTATGATGCTGCTATACGTGTTCTTTGATACATTAAGGCATCTCCAGGCCAAGACTTATTTTTTCCTATTGCCAATACTCTTCAAGTCTCAGCCTATTCTAATTCAAATTGGGCTAGTTGTTCCCTTACTTACCGCTCCACCACTGGTTTTTTTATTTGGTTGGGCACTAGTCCAATTTCCTAGTGCACTAAGAAACAAACTACAGTCTCTCGCTCCTCCGCCGAAGTTGAGTACCGGGCACTTGCTTCCACTACCTGTGAACTTACATGGCTCAAACCTCTTTTAAACGATTTTGGGGTACCACATTTCCAACCTATGCTCTTATATTGTGACAACCAAGCGGCTCTTCACATTGCCCAGAATCCTATTTTTCACGAACATACCAAACATATAGAAATCGATTGTTATATTGTTCGTGAAAAGTTACGGGCTGACCTCTTCTTCATTAAGCATATTCCTACCCACAGTCAGCTTGTTGATATCTTCACCAAAGCTTCCGTTCGTGAACATTTCCAAGACTTATCACGCAAGTTGGGCATTACAGATCTTCCTACTCCAACTTGAGGGTGAGTATTAGAGAAATATATACTTTCCATTTTTTAAATTCTCTTATGAATCAATAGAAAAAAATTAATTTTTCTCCAAATTTAACAATATAAGTTCTCTATTCTTTGTTTATGCCGCAAACCCATATCCATCCTCCACTTTATCAAATTAACCTTATCTTTGCCTTAGGAAATCTGTGATATTAAAAAATGAAATGACATTAAGCTTTGTGGTCAAGGCTATTTGTTGGTGATATTTTATTTTCGAAGTTTTATGTTTTAAAGAATAATGCCATTCTTAACACTCCTTTTTAAATCTGAGTATGTAGTTGGTGTCTAGACATTTTGCCAAACTTACCAATTCATGTGTTAGCTTAGAGTTTGTCCCAGAATTTTCTTAGATGATGACTGGGGAATAGGAGGTGCATGGAAGACCCCTCTCATCTAGCTTATGTCTATTATGATCTTTTAGGACATGAATTTAACAGGCTCTTGCAAAACTTTTAGAAAATTGCATTTTAGATTTATGAAAAATTATGTGACTGTCTCTATTTGCATTGTTGAAATTTGGATCAAGTTACAAGATTTTGGAATTTCTAAGCATGTAAAAGGACATTTGCATTTTAACTTATAACACCTTTGGCCAAATTTGGCAAATTTAAGCAATCAGTTTGATTGACTTGATTCCTTATTTTCCTTATTTGTGTTTATGTTATTTAATTGTTTAGGAATTCGGGAAAATATTGAAAAAATCATAAAATTACAGAAAAAAAATCACAAAAATATTTTTGCACTTAGAAAAATTATAAAAATCATAGAAAAATCCAAAAAATGTTTTTGAGGTCAAGAAATTGTTTTTGCAAATCTCTTCATCCTGAATGAGTTTAAAAACCTCCTAAAAGATTTGGAAAATACTATTTGGTACTTTGAAAAATTCTATGGAATTTGTGAAGCAATTCTAGGAGCTATTTTTGTAATGGTACTTTCTCGATTTTCCATTCTCGATGATTGCAACAAAAAGGGTATGAGCTTTTCAAACTTCCCGTACCTTAGTTATGAGGGAATATGTACATATTGTATATTATGTGCTTCATTTATTTGCACTTTGTATATTCACAAAAGGAGTAAAATAAAAAGGTTTATTCAATTTATTTTGAGATAATTTTCGATTAATTAGGTACTGATTGTAGAACGGACGTGTATAGAGTGCTAGTACCTTCTCCTCGTGTAACCGAACTCCCGATCCCGACTTTGGTAATGCAGACTGATTTTACCCTTAATTGGGTAGTAATCAAGTGTTCTAATCACACTAAAAGGTTAGTGATGACTCCATCACACCATTGTTTTTCCATGAAAACACATTTTTAAAGCCACACACTCATTTTTAGTCATCCCAAGTTCGTGTCCGGGAACGTCGCGAAAAATTGTGTGTAAACAATATGTGAGTAAAGTTTGTGAGTGTGTGTAAACAATATGTGAGTAAAGTATATGTAAGAAAAAATGTGTAAAATGTGTGTGTAGATGAAGTTAGTATGGGAGTTAGCATGAATAAGTATGGGAGTTAGCATGAGCCGGTATGAGAGTTAGTATGACTTAGTATATAAGTTAGTATATGAGTTAGTAAGAGTTAGTATATGAGTCACTAAGAGTTAGTATGCAAGTTAGTATATGAGTTAGCATATGAATGAGTGTGTGTGCAGGTGTGTGAAAGTGTGTGTAACAACCTCAAAAATCATACCATTATATATATTAAAATTACTCTGATATGCCTGTATTATGTGTTATAACATCTCAGACCCCAGGTGGGCACTAAGGAAAATTCCTGTTCACAAGATAACAATCCTATGCATCAGAAAACATAAAGTCATACACCCATATTTACAATACCAGAATTTAGTACCTTCTCAAAACATTAATACATACACATCTTACCAAAAATTCCCCACCAAATCTCCTATAAGCTACTTGTAAATACATCTCCTCAAAACCACTTACCCTTCTAATAGGACAGTATAACTATCCCCTCTACCTCTTAGCCTGATCTGCTCGTCTAATTGGATCACCTGAAATATGTTAAATTACTGGGATGAGACAACTCTCAGTAAGACAAAATATGCTATTCCTAGTGTGTGGCAACTGAGTTTACATGAATAATATACTGATAAATAACTGAAACTGAGATAGCTTGTGAAATAATATACAGACTCACACCTATGTGGCTTAAAATACAACTGTAATATTTGAGCTTTCTATTTATTCATACTTCTAGTACTATAATATATCTACTGTTATTCTGTAAATTTGTATATATATAAATAACTGTGAAAACTTCCCTGGAAAACTGTATGTCATGATTTACCCCACATGATTGGTTATGTAGCCCGTAGGCGGGACTAAACACTGGTTGGCCCACCAGTTCTAGTCTAATTGTATGCATAAATATGCTTGTAGCATGAAAGGCCCACTCCACCTAGTCCGGATGCCAAAGAGCACTACACACTACCTATGGCACAATCGGTTGTTCCATACTCTATCTGAGATGTATGGTTGCACTCTGAACTAAAATAGCTACGATACCATGCTTTGATAAATGATCTGATTCATTAGGGTCTGATACTATATAATACTATTTTATATATATATATATATATATATATCATATTATTTCATCATGATTCTGTATAACCATAACACTATAAAACTGATATGAATAAACTGTATTATCTAAGCTAAAATATCTGTGATATCTTATCTGTATGATCTGAAATATCTGAACTAAATAAACTGAAATATCTTAGTGTTATGGTTTTGTAATTTTGGGAATCATGGTATTCTGTGAATACTGCAAAATATCTTTTTGTGTGTATACTATAAATCATAATTCTATAAATTTGGTAAAACATATTTCTGTGCATAAATACTGTAGATCATGATATTCTGAAAATTGTATAAATACTGTACTAAACAAATATTGACTCAAGCCACACAATCATTAAATAGAACTCTTATATTGAAATTTGTATAAATATATAATTTATACTCTGTATCTTATAATCAAATACTATAATCTACTGATAAAATTTTTGAATTTACTAGCATAGCATATTTCCTTTACTGGACTTTCTAAGAACTGTTTATTATTTCCTTGTTTCACGTTTGCAACGTTTGCAATTTCAACGCCTTGAAATTACACACACGCGCACGTGCGTGCACACACACACACACACACACACACACACACACATATATATATATATATATATATATATATATATATATATATTTCCCCTGTTAATCAACTGAATATCCAGAATAATTGTCATACTCACATTTCTAAACTATAAACTATTTATCATTTTACCTGGGTTCCTGAGATAACACCCGTGGGGATCCTTAACCCATGCTTGCGGTGTTTGGAAACCCAAATCTTGAAATTACAACATCCTAGTTTAATCAACTCAAACACTAGCATATTTCTATCTTACACAAAATCTAAGTTTAGAAAAGCTTGATAACTACAAAAATCCCTAAAATAACCTACTTATCCTGATTTTGGGATGGTGCCTAAACTTCTCAAACCAAAATTCTGCTCCAGTTAAGTTGTAGAAAATCACCCCATGATCATCATGGTAGCTTTTGATCATCGAATCAGGGAGAAACGAGGCTGAAATCTTAAAGAGAAGTAAGGTAATCCATTTCTAGAGAGAGAAAATGAGAGAGAGGTTGAATCCTTCGCTAAAAATCCGATTTCCATGTATTTATAGGTGGTTTGACACGTGGCTTCATCGACGAGCCACGTGTACTCGTCGACAAACCAAAGAAGGGAGTTTGTCGACGAAGGGAAAGAACTCGTCGATGAACCACTGGGTCTGAATTACCCCCTTCGGTATCTCTTCGTCAACGAAACACTGAACTTTGTCCACGAATCCCACAGGGAGTTCTTCAACGAAACCAAGGCATTCGTTGACGAACCTTGCTTTGTCCTTTTAAAATTTTCCTTCTCTTTATCATTTAACAATTATAATTTTTGGGTCTCTACATTCTCCCATTCTTATAAAATTTCGTCATCGAAATTTGCTGTCTATATTATACACCATCCCCTCGAGCAAAACTTGCTACTTATTTTATTAATTACCTTCATTTATGGCGGATGAATATCGTGGTTACAATTAGGGTTTTTGGAGATTACAAACATATTTATAAAAGAAAATTCCCCCAAAACCCAAAGACTACCTATCCTATATTCTACTATACAATTTATATATCAATTACTCTGTACTGTATAAACGATATTAAAATAAAACTTATTCTATTTGATTTATTGTTGTTTCTTCTCTATCTAATACTGATCTCCATTGAACAAATGTGGGTATTTCTGCCATATCTCTTCCTCTCACTCCCACGAGGCCTCTTCCACTGCGTGATTCCTACACAGGACCTTTACTAGTGAAGTTTTCTTGGTACGCAACTCTTGTTCCTTTCTATCTAGAATCTGCACTGGTATTTCCTCATATGCCAAAGTATCTCTAAGCTTTATTTCTTCATATCTGATTACATGGGAGGGCTTTGAGACATATTTCCTTAGCATGGAAACATGAAATACGTCATGTATCCTAGATAGTGTTGGCGATAATGCTAGCCTATAGGCGACTGAACCCACTCTCTCAAGTATCTCGAATGGGCCAATAAACCTAGGGCTTAGCTTACCCCTCTTCCAAAACCTCATAGCTCCTCTCAGTGATGCTACTTTCAGAAATACCTGATCTCCCACATCAAACTCCAATTTTCGACGACAAGTATCTGCATAGCTTTTCTGCCAACTCTAAACTGCACTGATTCTGTCTTCAATAAGTCAGATTTCATCATACGCCTTGATTACGCGCTTAAATTGCGTAATTAGGTATTTTAATTCATGCATTGATACCTACATTTTTTAATTAAATACCTAATTATTCTCAATAATTTAACATTGTGTCCTATTTATAATATTTGAGTTTCATTGAGTAATTTATGAATTTTTGGTATTTTATATCGTAGGATAATTATTGGAAGCTAAAATCGATGCTACTTCGTAATCTATGCGTAATTTTATCATCCGAGCTCCAATCGAGACGATTCGAAATGCTGTGAAAATTTGAGAAAATTATCTACAACTTTTCTGTTTTAAGTTTCGAAAGATATGGGCTTTAGGATGATCGAAATTGGGCTTGTTCGATAAGGAGACAGAAAATTAAAAAGGAAGAAACAAATGAAGAAAAGAAAAGAAAAAAAAAAGTGATTTGACTAGGCCATGCAGCCGGGTCCTTCAAGTCGTGCACTAGGTAGGGCAACCTCTCTCACTCTGTTTATATATTTTTTCTTCTTCTCTTAAAAAGAGACAGCACCCAACTCCCCATTTGGCCATCACCCAAAGCACCCTCCTCTTTTTCTCTTTCTTCTCTCCCCTTCTTCTTGGCTCCCATTCCTTCCCTTCTCTCTAACTCTCTCTTCTCTTCCCTGTATCTCTCCTCTCTTCTCTCTCCCTATTATTTTCTCTTCTCTTCTCTTCCTTTTCTCCTTGCTGTGTCCTTCTCCCCTGTGCTGCTGTCTGCCTGAGAAGGCTAACCGAGCTCCTAGCTCTCTTTCTCTCTCTCACGCTCCCTGCTACTGTGCTAAAAGACGCGAAGACTTGAAGCCCTTGCTGGCTTGCTGTTGTGCTCCCCATTCTGCTGCTACCGTGGAAGCATCCCAGTTGTGTGCCACTACTGCTACTTCGTTCTCTCGACTCCCTAGTGCACACTTAAGACCTCCACACCGCCACACCACAGCTACTGTACTGCTACCACTGCTGACCTGAACCACGGCCAAAGCCACTGTGAACCATACAACCATGGCTATATTTCTCTCTCTCTCTCTTTCTCTCTCTCTCTCTCTCTCTCTCTCTCTCTCTCATCTTTTCTATTTTTCAGTTAGTTGAATATTATTAAATTTTTATTGGAGTTTATTAGAAATTTTAGATTTTGAATATTATTTAGGGTGTTTTATTATTATTATTATTATTGAAGTTTATTTGTTTATTTATTTTCTCTTAGTTAAATTTTGTTGTAGATTTAATTAATGCTTTGAGTTATTTAATTAATTTAGTAAGGTTTGGTTTGGTTCTAAAAAAAGAAAGAATAAAATACAAAAAGAAAAAAAATTATTTTAGTTCTCTTTAACAATTAAATTGTGTTTGTTGAAGTTCAGTTTAGTTTAGGGTTGATCTTACTCTTGTTGTGTTTAATTTTTTATCTTGATCCGGGTTCTTGATTTTGTTAAAGGTTTGGTTTTTATCGTTTGTGTATGTGTTTGATTGAGTTTCCATTATTGCGTGTTTTAATTACGTATTAAAGTTACTATCTTTAGTTTCTATTCCAAAGTTTATTGATTAGATGTAGGTTTTCCGTTCTTGTTATTTAATTCAATGCATGCTCGGATGAATTTAATTTGCGTGTTCGTTTAATTTGTCAAAGGAAATCTCAAATAATTTAAAAAACCCCGAATCTGAACTGAGTTCAGTAACTTTTTAATTTCGATTGGAAAAACGTAAAATTTGAGATTAAACCGCATTCCCTAAGGAGACGATCTAACCTTTAGGCTGAATATTACATGAGAGAACTCCTATACTTGGGATAGCTTCCAAGCTGCTCATTTTTCGAGTGAGTTAAGTTTTTTGGCGCCTTGAATAAGCTAAATACACAGATGAATACCATGAAAAAGGGGAAATTTTCGGCATAGCCTTAGCCGAATCCCCAGGTATATAAACAGCAACAGCAACCGGTGCACAATGTTTCAAGGGATGCATTTGAGTCAGCTAATGCAGTTATTACCTTGCGAAGCGAAAAATAAGTTGCCCATCATGAAATGCCCATTGATCAACAAACAATTGCTCCAGAACCTGAAGTGACAGATGAGACAGATGAGGGAAAATAAAAATAAGATAAAGCCAGATCAAGTTTAACAAAGTCAGATAATAAGGAGGATGAGCCAGTTAAGGAGTATCAACCTGTGGTACCCTATCCTCAGCAGCTGACATCTGGTCAAAAGAATAAGTATCACACTGAGATCCAAGAAATATTCAAATAGGTGAAGATCAATATTCCACTTCTAGAGGCCATATAGCAAATCCCTGAACAAGTTAGCGCGTTGATATTAAGTCAAACTCCACAAAAACTTAGAGACCCTGGTTCTCCCACCATTTCAATTATGATTGGTGAATCTCGTATTAGGAGAGCTCTACTTGATTTGAGGAGTAGTGTGGACTTGCTCCCATTTTTTATATATGAACAACTGGGTTTAGGTGCGCTGAAGAGCATTACTATGATGCTACAGTTGGTAGACAGATCTATCAAAGCTTCGCAAGGTGTTGTTGATGATGTATTGGTTCAGGTTGACAAATTTTACTACCCTAAGGATTTCATTGTTCTGGGCATGCAACAACCTGTTTCCACTATATATCAAGCTCCTGTCATTCTTGGGCGACCATTCCTTGCTACTTCTAATGCCTTGATTACTTAAGCTCACGTTTGGGAACATGACATTGGAAATGAACGTATTCGATGCTCACATGATGTCAAGTGGGTGCGATGATGTAAAAACACATGCAGTTGATGTAATCGATAATTTGGATATTTCAGAGCTACTTTTAGTACTTGATGTTGATGGCGCATTTGAAAATGACACTTTTGAACAGCTTGAGGAATTTGATGAAAAGTTGCCAGGATCGAAGGGATAGATTCCAGAGATAGATGGTATCCCTCACGTGTTGGATGCTAGTTACACAAGTAGTTGGTGTAAGCCTACATTTGAGGCCATCGATCTACCAGAAATTATGAAGTCATCAGAAGAAGAAACTCCAACACTTGAACTAAAACCATTGCCTGAAAAGATTAAATATGTTTTCCTGGGTCTAGTAGATGACACATTCCCTGTGGTAATTTCTTCTCACCTTACTCTTGAATAGGAAACTGAGCTATTGCAAGTACTAAGGAAGCATCGTAGAGCGATAGGATGGACCATTACAAACATCAAGGGTATCGACCCCTCGATTTGCACTCACAACATCTTCCTTGAAGGAGACACTAAACCAGTTCGAGATGCACAACAGAGGCTGAATCCAACCATAATGGAGGTGGTAAAGAACAAAGTGCTGAAATTATTAGCTGCAGATATCATCTACCCGATCTTTGACACAAATGGGTAAGCTCGACACAGGTAGTTCCAAAAAAATCTAGTTTGACTGTCATTGAAAATGCTAATGGAGAATTAATCCCATCTAGGAAAGTAACGGGTTGGAGAATGTGCATTGATTATCGTAAATTGAATTAGTTTGAGTTCCTGTTACCTTTCCTAGATCGAATACTAAAAAAAGTAGCTGGTAATTCTTTTTACTGTTTCTTGGATGGATTTTCTAATTATTATCAAATTGCTATAGCACCTAAGGACCAAGAGAAGACTACCTTCACTTGTCCCTTTGATACCTTCGCCTTTCGCAGAATGCCATTCGGTCTATGCAATGTACTTGCTACTTTCCAGTGCTGTATGATAAGTATTTTCTCTGATATGTTAGATTATATGTGTGAAATTTTCATGGATGATTTTTCTATGTTTAGTAAGTCTTTTGATATTTGTTTGAAAAATTTTACTACTATTTTGAAAATATATGAGGAAAAGAATTTTCTTTTGAATTGGAAAAAATGTCAATTTATGGTAAGTAGTGGTTTAGTACTTGGTCATTTGGTTTCTGAGCGTGGTATAGAGGTTGACAGGACCAAAGTAGAGTTGATTTCCTAGTTACCTATCCCTAAGATAGTTAGGGATATCCGTTTTTTCCTTGGTCATGTTGGCTTCTATAGGCGTTTTATTTGGGGTTTTAGTAGTATTGCTAAACCATTATGTACTTTGTTGCAAAATGAGACTGAATTTTTGTGGACTGATGAATGTCAACAGGCTTTTGAAACGCTAAAGAAACATTTGACTATTGCGCCTATCATGCAAACTCTTTAGTGGGACTTGCCATTTGAATTCATGATTAATGCTAGTGACTATGCCCTTGGTGTCATTCTGGGTCAAAGAATTGATAACAAGTCATTTGTCATTTATTATGCAAATCGAACTTTGAATGATGTTCAGAAAAATTATACCACCATTGAGAAGGAATTGTTAACTGTTGTATTTTCCTTAGAAAAATTTCATTCTTATCTCATTGGATCGCCTATTATTATTTTTACTGATCACTTAACTCTGAAATATTTGTTAGCAAAGAAGGATGCTAAACCCAGGTTGATTAGATGGATTCTACTTCTCTTATAATTTGACTTCACTATTCGAGATAAAAAGGGTGTAGAAAATGTTGTAGCTGACCATCTTTCTTATTTGCAGCTGCTTGAGGTGCCTATATCTTCTTCTCCCTTAAATGATGATTTTCCTGATGAGCATATTCTTGCAGTGTCACGTGCTCCGTGGTTTGCCGATATCGTGAACTACCTTGTCACCGACCGAATGCCAAAACATTGGTTAACTCTGGATAAGCGTAAGTTCCTTTCCAAGATAAGACATTATTATTTTGATAATCCGTATCTGTTTAAATATTGCTCTGATCAGTTGGTGCGTAGATGTGTTCTTGAGAATGAATTCACTCAGTGATGCATTTTTGTCATAGTGGGGCATATGGAGGTCACTTTGCTACAAAGAAAACCATTTCAAAAATTTTGCAAAGTGGAATCTATTGGCCTACTATGTTCAAATATGTTGAGAATTTTTATAAACATGTGAGGCCTATTAGAAGATAGGAAAAATCACTGCAAAGAATGAAATGCCTATGTCCCCCATTTTGACACTTGAAATTTTTTACTGTTGAGGTATTGACTTTATGGGACCATTTCCAAACTCTTTTGGGCATTCCTACATTTTGATTGTTGTAGACTAAGTTTCAAAATGGGTGAAAGCTATACCTTGTAGAACTAATGACCATAGGGTTGTCATCTGTTTTCTCAAGGAGTTATTTGCACATTTTGGCATGCCCAAGGCAATCATTAGTGATGGAGGGTTGCATTTTTGTAACAAACTTTTTGAAAAACTCATGAAAAAGTATGGAGTGACCCATAAAGTCTCTACTCCCTACCACCCTCAGACTAATGGTCAAGCTGAGTTGGCCAATAGAGAGATCAAAATTATACTTGAGAAAATCGTGCGTCCTAATTGTAAGGATTGGTCATAAAAACTTATTGATGCACTCTGGCCTACCGAATGGCTTTCAAGACAAACTTAGGGATGTCCCTCTACAGGTTAGTTTACGGTAAGGCATGTCATTTACCTTTTGAAATTCGACATCATGCTTTATGGGCTATAAAACAAATTAACTTTTCACTTGATGATGCCAAGGGCTTAAGGAAATCGTAGGTATGTGAGCTTGAAGAGTCTAGGAGGGAAGCTTACGACAATGCTCGCTTAGCCAAGGAGCGGATGAAGTTGCTACATGACAGGAAAATCAAAGACAAACAACTTTTCCTTTCTCAGCAAGTGCTTCTCTACGATTTCAGAATGTATGTGTTTCCTGGGAAACTGAGGTCTCGATGGGGCGGCCCGTACATTGTTGAAAAATTTCATTCTCATGGCATGATAAAGATTGTAGATCCAAAGAGTGGCAACCACTTCATAGTCAATGGATAGCGTCTAAAGCCCTTCATGAATCTATTCGATCCCAATAAAGAGGTCTTACTTCTGCAAGACCCTAGGGGAGTCCTCTGACCTTTCTATTTTACTATTTTCTTTTTTATATTTTTTATTTTCGTTTTATTTGTTTTTGTTTGCATCTTTCTTTTCTTTTTTTGTCACATTAGTTAGTAGTGATTTTCTATTAGTTGTTCACCTGTGCACAGTTTTTCTATTTCCCCTATGCATTCACATTGAAACAATGTTCCACTTTAGTTGGGGGGGGGGGGGAGTATTCGCATGTGACACTGTGCACGTATACTTGCTGAGTTTTATATATTGAAGAAAAAAAAAAGAAAAAAAAAAGAAAGAAAGAGCATAGAGGATAAACGATTATGCCATGATTAACACTGACTTATACTCTTCACGTACTTGCATATAACCTAAGAATTACACACTTGATTCATTTATGTGTAGTTTCTCTTTATATGACTTTGTAACCCCATGAAGAATTGATTGTTAGTACACTCGTGTTAATCTAGTTATATAATCTCTTGTATTTACACGGCATCTCATGAGGTTGAATAGACACATTCACGTGATTCATTGCACTTAGGGTACCCTGTGAGGATTGAGAGAACACCTGTGGCGACTATGACATCTTATGAGGTATCCTTGAGCTATTTATCGTCCTTTTGAGTGTTAACATCAAATCAGAGTTCACGAAACTTAGTTCTCTTTTCTTCTAGACGATTCTTTGTACACTAGTCTTTTTTTTTTGACTTGCTAGCCTAGAGGTGACATCTAGTGGGGAGATAGAAATCTAGGTCTTGTAGACTACTCAAAATGTGAAGGCTGAGCCACTCCTAGAAATAGACTTAGTTCATGGACCACTGTTCGAACTTAATTCCCGTTAATGGTATGAAGACAACAAAAGAAGTGTAATGATTGTCCTAATTGACCAAGAAAAGAAAGAAATTGAAGAATGAGCAGAAAAAAGAATAAAAAATAGAAATGCACATGAAATGAAATGCTAATGCCTGCTCCACAGAAATACCACAAAAAAAAGTCAAGGAAACGACACATGTTTTCCACGTATGAAGATTCTTCAACCATTTAATACCTTAGATGTATTCACGCCAAGTTTGTGAATAAATTGATTTAGGGTGTTCTCGGTTGGATATGGCGAGTAGGTGAGAAGATGCTAGGGTGAAGGACCTGACACCTCACAAATAGGTTAGATCCTTTTCAAACTAGTCCACTCCATATAATTAGCGTTTGTTCCTTTAAATATGTAGGATGTTTGATCGCAACAATCCTCCTCACATATGACGAGTGAACCCATTCTTTTTGAGTGTTTTTTAGGGTATACCAGTTAGGCCGAGTCAAAACAACCGTTCTGTAGGTGTCCACTGGTATCCTAAGTGTAATGAGTCACACACATCACACACACCTCAAGATTTTACCTGTTTATACTCAAACTTATATGACCGCATTAATTCTGAATTGTGCCGCTGATTAATTTCATGTGAGTATACTGTTCGTAAATGCTATATAATGATGAAACTTGCATGAGTGACATACTTTGGAGTTGTGTGCGTTGAATATGAACAAGCTTGTGTAAAATTCAATTATATTGTTGTATGTGAAACAGTATGGTTGTGTTGCATGGGCATTTATTTCATGTTTACTGGAGTTAGTAATTGTGGATACCGCCCTGAAATTCATTCACGTTATTTGCTAGAGACTAGCAAAACGTTAGTTTGGGGGGGGGGGGGTGTGATTACGCGCTTAAACTGTGTAATTAGGTATTTTAATTAAATATCTAATTACTCTCAATATTTTAACAAGGTATCCTATTTAAAATCTTTGGGTTGTATTGAACAATTTATGAAATTTTGGCATTTTTTTTATTGTAGAAAAATAATCATCAGCTAAAATCGGAATTAGTTCGTAATTTGCACATAACTTTTCTGTCCAAGCTCTAATTAAGACGATTCAAAATCTTGAAGAAAGATAAGAAAATTATCTACAACTTTCATGTTTTGAGTTTTGAGAGAAATGGGCTTCAAAAGAGTCAAAATGGGGCTCGTTCTCTAAGGAAAAAAGAAGAAGAAGAAAGAATATATATATATACACACAAACCTTGATGTGACCCGGACATGTAGGCTGGGTCTGGTCTTCTTTATCGGGCCTCGCTGGATGGGTAGGGCATTCTCTCCCCCTCTTATATTTTCTCTTCTCTACAAGCCCCAAGGGGACCCCTTCTCCCTTCCTTCTGCTCTCCCCTTCTCTTCCCTCTCTCACCCTCTCACTCTTTCCTTTCCTCTCTCTCTCTCTCTCTCTCGGCTTCTCTCACTCTTTCTTTCCCTCTCCTCTTTCTCTTCTCTTTTCTTCCTTCTCCCTACAACCCAAACTGCTCTACTTCTCTGCTCCGGCCAGCTACCATTTTTGTCTTAGTCTCCTTCTCCCTCAGTCTTCTTCTTCCCTTCTTCTTCCTCCAGTTCCTCCCTTTTCTGCAAAGCCCAGCCTTCCTCTTCTCCTACTGCAACTCCAACCACAGCTAAGACCTCTAGCTCTAGCCACACTCGAAGCCTCCTTCCTCCAGACGTCCTCCAACACAAGCCACGCACGAGCCAACCACCCTAGAAGCTGCTCCACACTGCTGCTCCGCTACCAGCCCCTCTGCTCCAGTTACACCATCCACTGCACACCCAAGACCTCCACGCTGCCACACCACAACTATTGTACTGCTACCACTACAGACCTGAACCACAGCCAAAGCCATCGTGAACCATCCTACCATGACTCTCTCTCTCTCTCTCTCTCTCTCTCTCTCTCTCTCTCTCTCTCTCTCTCTCTCTCATCTTTTCTTTTTTTAGTTAGTTGAATATTGTTAAATTTTTATTGGAGTGTTGGCCTTACAAGGCTTAGCATCTTATTTTGATGCTAATAAGCAAGTAGAACTTGACATGCTGTGTTAAGTGATGTATTTTCAAGACTCGAGGATAGAGCATTAAAGAATTCATGAAAGCTTGTACTTCAAAGGAGGAATTCAATATGAAGCTAAAAGCATGGATTCAAAAATGGATTCAAAGATAAAAGCTTAAGGATCATGAGAGCATTAGGATTAAAGAGAACTTGATGAAAGCTCAAAGAAAGATGAAACAAGCATAAAGACCTCAAGAAATTCAAGAATTGAAAATTCAAAAAAGTCTATAGGAAATTTCATGTAAGTACTTCAAATAATTTCAATATGGATACATGAAACTGTTAGGTTAATTTATTGGACCTAGATACCTTTTAACATACTTGGAAAATATTTTTATAGGGTCAAAAATTATTTCAAAAAGGTTAGAATCATTTTTGGAATGAAAAACACCAAAAAGAGGATTTTCCAAATGCTGTTAATTTTTCTACATCCGCATTGAGGTGCATTTTTATCTATCCAAAGCTCTTTATTTTAAAAAGTGTTCAACATGAAAGTTGTATTTTTTTCTATTAGATTTCATTTGACACCAAGATCATCAAATGTGGAGTTACACAGAAAAAGTTATTACTGAAATACTGAAGGGTACTTGAAGATGACAGCAGCATTGTGTTCCGCCAGTAGACTGTCTAAACCATGACTGGTGCCTGGGTGGTCAAGTCAGGTGACTGGCTGTGTCCTGGCAGGGGACTGCCACCCTACTGCCCCTTTAAAAATAATATGGAAGGTGACTACCAGATTGTGGCAGGCGACTGCCACGAACAAAATTAAAAAAAAACCTCAACGGAAACATTTTTAAAATGGTTTGCTTGGGGCTCAAACTTTGTAAAAACTTAAGGAATACTCCAAGTCACTTGGGGATCAAGTTACATACCTTTTAAAGTCTATAAATAGGCCTCAAAGATCATTGAATCAATGCACTAAGAATTCAAATTCAGCAAAAATTCAAAATCTCTCTCAATTGCTCTCAAATTCTAAAGGCTCTTTCACTTTCATCTTGTCTGCGAAATTTGCTGAGGTATTGCTGATTCAATCACCAATCTTGTGCTACAAATTCTTAATCTTTCAATCATTGAAAGAATTAATCGGTGATATACCTCATTGAGCTTCAAGTTAAATTCCATATTGTTATTTACTTTGAAGTATATTAGTTTCTAAATTGTTGTACTAATCAACTCTTTTAGGAGCAAATTCTTTGTACAAAAATATTTGATTTGTATCTTGTAAATTGATGATTCCAAGGGTTGTTTGGATTGTTAGCTAAGAAATGGGATATTTCTTAGAGAGGCGAGATCTAGCCTATGTAAGGAGTGACCAAATGAGGGTACATTGTTTGGAGAAGGCGGGCTCTAGCCTTAACCAAGGAGTGTTGTAAAGGTTTGTGCCGCCCTTTAAAGGAACAGGTTTAGTGAATCCTTTGGTGGTTTTCCAAAGGCGAGGACGTAGGCTGGGTATAAGCCAAACCTCGTAAAAATCTCCGTCTCACTTTCTTTTTCCCTTACTCTTTATTTTCGGTATATTTCAATTGCGTGGATGGTTTAATTGATAATCATATATACTACGTAATATAGAAATCAAGTAAACTTGAAGTCTAATTTTGATTTGGGTTGTGAAAACGGAAAGAGAGTACGTTGGTTATACCATGCATTGCGGAGACCATATGGGAGTAGGTTACTTGGTTAACAGCCCAAGGATAAATTAACTAAGATTTTAGTTGAGTTCTGAATATTGAGAAGAGTGTAGATATTATATTGATTGGATGTTATATTGCACATCATATTGAAGAAGCAAAACAATCAATATAAGGGTTTATATAAGCAAGTACAAATTTTATATATACAGGGCTTACATAAACAAACAAACTATTTTAAGTGCTGTAGGTAACTTGTGCTTGGCAAATCATTTGGTTGTTAGTTTTCAAATTATGGATTATTGGCTTGGTTACTTAAATGATTGGTTTGGTTGCTTGGTTGTTTACATAGTTGCGTTGATTGATTGAATTAAAAGAACTAAGTTCTTGAGTGATTAAAGAATTAAACAAACAAGTCAAGAATTAGCTCAAAGAAATAAAAGAAGGTTAAGGTTTCTTAAAAGGAATTAAAAGAACTTTTTATAATCCAATTCACCTCCCCTCTTGGGACTACACTTTGCTTTTCAATTGGTATCAGAGCAGGGTTATAGCAAATCTTAATTAGTAGCTATAGATATATCGTAATTGCTAACTTAGGCGTAGCTCACTTTGGAGAGGGACAATCTTTAACCCAGCTACCCATATTTTGTGGTTTGAACTATACCTTCTGGAAAAAGAGAATGCAAATATATCTTCAAACTATGAATTGGAAAGCATGGGAGGTCGTCATGGAATGTGACCAAATTCCCACTAAGATAGTTGATAGAAAACAAGTCCCTAAGGAGAAAATTGATATGACAGACTTAGATTGTAAGATGCTACAAGTAAATTCTAGTGTCATGAATGCTCTATATTGTGCTTTAGATGCCAATGAATTTAATAGAATAATGGCTTGCAAATCAGCTAAGGAGATATGAGACAAATTGGAAGTAACATATGAAGGCACTATAGATGTTAGGGACAATAGGATCGATATGCTTACAAGTGAATATGAAGTGTTTAAAATGAACCTGGATGAATCCATAACTAATATGTTTACTAGGTTCACTCACATAATCAATTCTCTAAATGCACTAGGAAAAACTTACACTACTTATGAGATGATAAGGAAAATTCTTAGAGGGCCGCCACCTAAATGGGAACCAAAAGCCACTGTCATAACGGAAGGAAGAAATCTGAAAACCATTTCCTTAGATAAGCTTATAGGTTCTTTACTCACATATGAAATGGCAATGAATGAAAAGAGTGGTAAAACCAAAGCCCAAGACACAACAGTCTTCAAAGCCTCAAAAGAGAACTCAAGTAGTGAAGAAGAAATGGATGAAGATGAAGTAGCCTTTATATCTAAAAAGCTAGCAAAAATTCTAAGAAGGAAAAATAAATTCAAAAGGAAATCCAAATCTGAATCAGATGAAGAAGAAAAAGAAGTTAGCAAGAAATCAAAGAATAAACTCCTACGTATTACAATTGCAACAAAGTTGGACATATTAAACCAGAATGTCCACTACTAAAGAAAGAATCTAAGAAGAAAAAGAACAAGGCCATGAAAGCACTACTTGGGACATGATGAGTACAAGTAGTTCAGAGAATGAATCAAGTGACCAAGAGGTTGCTTATACGTGCTTTATGGCTTGGGACAATAAGGAAAGCTCCTCATCTAAATCTTTAAATAATTCTTGTAGTGATGAATCCGATGATGAGAGCATGTCATCTTATGAAGAACTTCAAAATGATTTATTCAAAGTTCATAAGATGCTAATTAAAGTAACTAAACAAAATACTTCATTGAAAAATATGAATGAAGGAATAATGAAAGAGTTAGAATTCCTTAAGGCTGCAGAAAGAGAAAAGGATTCTAGAATCAAGAAAATAGAAAGTAAGAATGAAGCTATGACAAATGAGTTAGAAGCTAAAAATCTTGTTGAAAATGAAAAAATTTAAAAATTAAAGAATTAGAAAGGAAGAATGAAAATATGATAGAAGACCTTCGATCTCTATCCTCTATAGAATATAAGAAATATATATATTTGAATTAGAGGATAAGATAAGAAAACTATCTCTAGAATTAGAGAAATCACAAAAGAAGGTTGATGACAAGAAAGATAAAGAGATAAATGATCTCAAGAATCAAATTGAAGATAAAGAAAAGATCATTTATAACTTTACAAAAGGAAAAACAAACTTTGACAAAATGGTAGGCTCCCAAAGAATGTCTCTAAACAAATAAGGCATTGGATTTAAAGGAATTGAAAATAAAAAGAGAAGGAATCTTTATATGGGTTATTTCTCAAAAGCTACCAAAGATAATGCAAGCACATCCTTTAATGCTTACACTAACACTATATGCTATCAATGTAAGAAAAAGGGGCACATAAAGTTTGTATGTCCATTTAAGAGAAAAGGAGTGAAAACTAAACAAATACGGAGAGTTAAAGAAACATCATTTAAGAAACCAACCGGACTCAAGAAAGTATGGATATCAAGATGATAGACTAGTTCATAAATGAAAAACTCCATGGATTAAGTCATTCCCTTTAAAAATTGTGAAAGTAACTTAATTCATGATCAACAAACAAACTAGTTAAAATAGAAAAACTTAAAGAAGAGTTTAAGATAAGTTTGAGAATGAATGACTATATGAGATGTTATATGCTTACATGCCTATATGATATGCTACATGATATGCTTGACTTATATTGAAAATTTATGGCTCACTATATTGAAAATTTGAGCGTGAGATTATTGAGTATAAGCATGAATTTTGATATGAGATTAATTCTTGATCATGCATGTTATTGATGAATTACATGGATAGACTTACTGCTTTTTATATTGATATCCATGAGTTATGAGAGATATAATGGTTATATTAGTATCCATGAGATGTGTATAATATGATAATGACTTTGGTATCTATAAAGTCTTTGGTATCTATGAATATTTTTGGTATCACATTTTAAAATTTTTAATTGGAATCACATTTTAAAAATTTTAATTGGTATCACATTTTTTTTAAAAAAAAAAAAAAGCTTATTTGGTATCACAATCTAAAAGATCAATTATTTTTTTAAGCATGACAAGAATAATTATATCTATGAGCATGATATGACATTGATAATATGAGCATAATATTGATATTTGATAAATAATGTGAATCAATGTTTTGAAATATAGGATGATGAAAGCAAAATTGATAACAAAACTGAATGTATTGAATTCAAGGGGAGTGTTATGTCATATTGTTTATATTATGATTGTTTCCTTATTAATCAATTTAGAGAATTTTCAATTTGTATCATGAATTAAATTTTAAATTGGTATCAATTCTCAATTGGTATCATGAATTTTAAATAGATATTATGAATTCAATTTTAAATCGGTATCATAAAATCAACAATTGAAATCTTGAACATTATTTAAAGGAAATAGTTGTTAGTAATGAAGTTACAACTCATATACTTGAATGTTATAACACACTACACATGCTATATTGAAAAATAATAAATGAGTGTGTTCATATGTTTGATACGCATGTTTGATAATATGCTCAACATGTGATTTTACTCGAACTTAATCATTTTTTTTTTCGTTTTTGATGGATGTCAAAAAGGAGAGAAGTTTAAAAGCAAAAATTGAGCATCAACATAATATACATCAAAAGGAGAAGTATTTGATAGTGATAAGCATGATTGTAAAAGAGGGTTTGAGATTGATATCGATCTTGCAAATATTGTTAAGATGATGCTTATTGAAAGGGGAAGTCTTTTTAAGGCTCACTCAAATTTTTGCTTCTTATTTGTCATCATAAAAAAAGGGGAGATTGTTGACCTTACAAGGCTTAACATCTTATTTTGATGCTAACAAACAAGTAGAGCTTAACATGCTGTGTTAAGTGATGTATTTTCAGGACTCAAGGATAGAGCGTTAAAGAATTCATGAAAGCTTATACTTCAAAGAAGGAATTCAATATAAAGCTAAAAGCATGGATTCAAAAATGGATAGCTTGAGGATCATGAGAGCATAAGGATTAAAGATAACTTAATGAAAGCTCAAAGAAAGATGAAACAAGTATAAAGACCTCAAGGAATTCAAGAATTGAAAATTCGAAAGAGTCTATAGGAAATTTCATGTAAGTACTTCAAATAATTTCAATATGGATACATAAAACTCTTAGGTTAATTTATTGCACCTAGATACCTTTTAACATACTTGTAAAATATTTTTATAAGGCCAAAAATTATTTCAAAAATGTTAAAATCATTTTTGAAATGAAAAGCACAAAAAATAGGATTTTCCAAATGTTGTTAATTTTTATATATCCACATTAAAATACATTTTTATCTATCCAAAACTCTTTATTTTAAAAAGTATTCAACATGAAAGTTGTATAATTTTCTCTTATATTTCATTTGACACCAAGATCATCAAATTTGGAGTTACACAGAAAAAGTTATGACCAAAATACTGAAGGGTGCTTGAAACTAATAGCAGCATTGTGTTCCGCCAGTAGACTGTCTGAACCATGACAGGCGCCTGTGTGGTCAAGCCAGCTGACTAGCCGTGTCTTGGAAGGTGACTGCCATTCTACTGCCCCTACTTCCGCTTAAAAAATAACATGGCAGGCGACTGCCAGATTGTGGTAGGCGACTGCCACGAATAGAATTTTAAAAAACCCTCAACGGAAACATATTTTAAATGATTTGCTTGGAACTCAAACTTTGTAAAAACTTGGGGAATACTCCAAGTCACTTGGGGATCAAGTTACATACCTTTTAAAGTCTATAAATAAGCCTCAAAGATCATTAAATCAATGCACCAAGAATTCAAATTCAGAAAAAATTCAAAATCTCTCTCAATTGCTCTCAAATTCTAAAGACTCTTTCACTCTCATATTGTCTACGAAATTTGCTGAGGTCTTGCTGATTCAATCACCAATCTTGTGCTACAAATTCTCAATCTTTCAATTATTGAAAGAATTAATCGGTGATATACTTCATTGAGGTTCAAGTTAAATTTCATATTGTTATTTACTTTGAAGTATATTAGTTTCTAAATTGTTGTACTAATCAGCTCTTTTAGGAGCAAATTCTTTGTACACAAATATTTGATTTGTATCTTGTAGATTGATGATTCCAAGGGTTGTTTAGATCGTTGGCTAAGCAAAGGAATATTGCTTAGAGAGGCGAGCTCTAACCTATGTAAGGAGTGACTGAACGAGGGTACATCATTTGGAGAAGGCGGGCTCTAACCTTAACCAAGGAGTGTTGTAAAAGGTTTGTTCCGCCCGTAAAAGGAACAAGTTTAGTGAATCCTTTGGTGGTTTGCCAAAGGGGAGGATGTAGGCTGGGTATAAGTCGAACCTCGTAAAAATCTCCATCTCACTCTCTCTTTCCCTTGCTCTTTATTTTCGGTATATTTAAATTGCGTTGATGGTTTAATTGATAATCATATACACTACATAATATAGAAATCAAGTAAACTTGAAGTCTAATTTTGATTTGAATTGCGAAAACTGAAAAGGAGTACGTTGGTTATACCATACCTTGCAAAAACCATATGAGAGTACGTTACTTGGTTAACAGTCCAAGGATAAATTAATTGAGAGTTTAGTTGAGTTCTGAATATTGAGAAGATGTAGATATTATATTGATTGGATGTTGTATTGCACATCATATTGAAGAAGCAAAACAATCAATACAAGGCTTTATATAAGCAAGTACAAATTTTATATATACAGGGCTTACATAAACAAACAAACTATTTTAAGTGCTGCAGGTAACTTGTGCTTGGAAAATCATTTGGTTGTTTGTTTTCAAATTATGGATAATTGGTTTGGTTACTTAAATGATTGGTTTGGTTGCTTGGTTGTTTACATAGTTGTGTTGATTGATTGAAAAAAAAGAACTAAGTTCTTGAGTGATTAAAGAATTAAACAAACAAGTCAATAATTAGCTCAAAGAAATAAAATAAGGTTAAGGTTTCCTAAAAGGAATTAAAATAAATTTTTATAATCCAAGTCACCTCCCCCCTCTTGGGACTACACTTTGCTTTTCATGGAGTTTATTGGAAATTTTGAATATTATTTAGGGTGTTTTATTATTATTGAAGTTTATTTGTTTATTTATTTTTTCTCAGTTAAATTTTGTCGTAGATTTAATTAATGCTTCGAGTTATTTAATTAATTTAGTAAGGTCTGGTTTGGTTCTAAAAAAAAGAATAAAATACAAAAAGAAAAAAGATTGTTTTTTTTAGAAGTTAAATTAGTAGTTCTCTTTAACAATTAAATTGTGTTTGTTGAAGTTCGGTTTAGTTTAGGGTTGATCTTACTCTTGTTGCGTTTAATTTTTTATCTGGATCCAGGTTCTTGATTTTGTTAAAGGTTCGGTTTTTATCGTTTGCGTATGTGTTTGATTGAGTTTCCATTATTGTGTGTTTTAATTACATGTTAAAGTTACTGTCTTTAGTTTCTATTCCGAAGTTTAACGCGTGTTTTGATGTCTACTTGATTAGACGTAGGTTTTCCGTTCTTGTTATTTAATTCAGTGCATATTAGGATTAGAGTTTAATTTGTGTGTTCGTTTAATTTGTCAAAGGAAATCTCAAATAATCTTAAAAACCCCGAATCTGAACTGAGTTCAGTAACTTTTTAATTTCAGTTGGAAAAATGTAAAATTTGAGATTAAACCGCATTCCCTGAGGAGACGATCTAACCTTTGGGCTGAATATTACACGACATAATTCCTATACTTGGGATAGCTTCCGAGCTACTCATTTTTCGAGTGAGTCAAGGCTAAAGAAAATTTTTCATGCTTGGATGCTTTCTTCCAACAAGCGATTTATGACTACCATGATTATGGGAGACCAAAACAAGAAAAGGAAGACATTATTGACATGCTCACAACATATTTATTTTCTAATTTTAGTATCACATGATTTTGGGTACTTCCCTTGATACTTACAATTCTCATTAATATGACTAGGGGAGCATCAAAGCGCACTAGAACAATTTGTTCAATGTGATGAAGGCATTTACCATTTCTTCTAAGCTACAAAGTATAAGTGAATGAGATTCTCAAGGTGTTATCAATGGTTCAAGAGAAGTGAGTTGTGCTTTTTTAATTATTTTTCGTTGTTCTTGAAATTTTATTTCTTCTATATATGGCAAAACCAACACAAGTGCTCAACACTAGTTTTAAAGAGTAAAAAAGTCACTAATTAATTATAAGTGTATCTGTGATACCCCGTGGAAGAAAAGTTTAAAAGGATTAGATGTTACTACTCATATCAACAAGATGCATCTTTCTTTTCAGGAGTCTTCCCATTAAAACTCCACGATTAAGTGTGCTTGGCTTGGAGTAATCTTAAGATGGATGACCTTCTGAGAAGTTTTTTCAAGAAGTGTGTGAGTGAGGGCAAAACACACTGAAAATGACACGTGTTGGTATGTGGGAACAGTCATTAGTCCGATAAGGTCCGCCCCCTATTGTCTGGTCTAGGTGAACGAGGAGAGACGTAGTACTTCCTGGCAAACCCAAATTGGGGCGTTACAAAATGGTATCAGAGCAATTACCCAGTTGGAAGTGTGATGAGATTTACATCGTCGGGGTTTGGAAGTATGGGTTCGCAACGAGGATATTGCGTAAGTGGGGGAGAATGTGATACCCCGTGGAAGAAAGACTTAAATGATTAGATGTTACTACCTATATCAATAAGGTGCACATTTCTTTTCTAGAGTCTTTCCATTAGAACTCCACGGTTAAGCGTACTTGACTTGGAGTAATCTTGGTATGGGTGACCTTTTGGGAAGTTTTCTCAAAAAGTGTGCGAGTGAGGACAAAACACACTGAAAAGGACACGTGTTGGTCTGTGGGGTCAGTCATTAGTTTGAAAAGGTCCGCCCCCTATTGTCTGGTCCAAGTGGAGGAGGAGAGAAGCAGTGCTCCCTGGCAGACCCAGGTTAAGGCGTTACAATATCCTTTTAACTATCACTAGCTAGTTCTATCCTCCAATGAATTGTTGGCAAAAGAGATGCGCCATTGACAATTCCAACTTTTTAAGTAGGTTGCCCTGGTAGGGAAGAAAAGTACTTGAACAAAAAGTTGTAGGAGTTACTATGTCGTTCATTGATTAGAGTCAAACCGCTTTAGTGATCCAGTTAATTTATTTTTTACTTGGACTCTACTCAAACTCAGTCATCATTAATGGTGTTTCTATAGTGATCGCCACAATGGCTTCTTTGTGATCTCAATCACTCAATAATTTATTTGTGCTTATTGTATTCCTTTTATAAATAATACATGTAAATTGTTTGATCGAGCATATTCTAATGCTTATTGTAATTGCAAGATCAATAAAATCTCCATTGTTGATTTGAAAGTAGAATAGTATAACTAGGGGTATGGACATCATTAGTAATAATTTGAGCAAAGTATGAAATAATAAGGTCCTCATTCGCATCCCTCTTTACAATCCTATCATTCTTTCCTCAGTACATGTGATTCAATTAGGTTACTCCTTCAAAAGCTTCTAAGTGTTGCACGAGAATTGTTGAAATTTCAAGCCGGTGACACTTGCTCATTTCATAAGTATATATAGTTTGACTTGCAATGTGTACATGTAAAACCAATAATATTTCTAATAGCCTCATCTTGCACTGATCCGAATCCAATAATTATTTCTCATCCATACTTAATTTTCAAGTTACGACCAGGAATTTTGGGACAAATTAAATCAATATATCAATTAATCAACCAAAAAATCATTGTTTTAAACATACGAAATACTTTGGCTAGAACAGAATGTGTGTAGCGATGAGCATTGCTATATGCACATTCACCTACATATTCACAAGTTTTTTTTTCCTCAAATTGATAGTTGCAACACGTACAACAAAATCACAATCTAATCTATAGCAGATCAAGATGAATATATATTCTTCCTGCAATTAAAAGATCGAATTGCATTAATTACTACTGCAGCACAGCCAAATTAAGGATTTAACACCGTACTTATGTACGCAATTAAATTCAATCTCTATCCAAATTAACGTACAATTGGAACCAATGGATGGGAGAGGGAGTCAGCACGCAATATAAAATGACCGATCATGTATATGGATGATTGATCACTAGTAGGGAATTACTGGGGGAGGGGGAGATGCGTATGATACTCCTATAACAGGAGGAAGGGGTAAGTTATCAAAAACTAGATGGGGTGGCGGCGGGGCTAGTTGGCTATTTGGTGCTGGCGCAGGGAAATGCCGATGCTGTGTAGGAGGCGGTGATAATTGTGATTGGTGCTGCTGTGTTGGTGGTGGTGCTGGTGCTAAAGGTGGTGGTGGGGATCCGGGACTGGCACACCTGGATGGTGGCAAAGGAGATGGGAGATGTGATGGCTCCTGTGGAGGAGGAGGTATTGATGTCACTATTGTGGGTGGCGGTGGGTGTGACACAACTGGTGGTGGAGGAGGAGGGGGAGGTGCCAAATATTCCAGAGATGGCGGTGGGGGTGGTGATGGTGGTGGGGTAGTGTAGCTATGAGAACTTGGGGGTGTTGGGATTTTTAGTGGCGGTTGAGGGGGACGGGGAGGGGGAGTCTGTTGCTGATTGGTAAGCGGTGATGGATATTGGTCAAAGGGCGGAGGAGGCGGTGAAAATTGTGAATGGTGCTGCTGTGTTGGTGATGGTGCTGGTGCTGGTGCTGGTGGTGCTAATGGTGGTGGTGGAGATCCGGTTGTGGCACACCCGGATGGTGGCAAAGGAGATGGGAGACGTGATGGCTCCTGTGGAGGAGGAGGAGGAGGTATTGATGTCACTATGGTGGGTGGCGGTGGGTGTGACACGACTGGTGGTGGAGGCGGAGGAGGAGGGGGAGGGGGAGGTGCCAAATCTTCCAGAGATGGCGGTGGGGGTGGTGATGGTGGAGTAGTATAGCTGTGAGAACTTGGGGGTGTTGGGATTTTTAGTGGCGGTTGAGGGGGAGGGGGCATCTGTTGCTGATTGGTAGGTGGTGATGGATATTGGTCAAAGGGTGGAGGAGGAAAGAGCGCAGCCTTTGGTGGCGAGTATTGAACTACCAGTGGGGGTGGTGGTGCAAGATGTGTGCTTATTGGTGACCCCTTTTCGGCGGGAGGTGGGGGCGGCGGCAGTGGTGAGAAGACACTGTAATGGCTTCCCGCTGCTGGTGGCGGTGGTGAGGAATTGTAATGGTTTGGTGGCTGCGGTTGACGTTGATGATGATGTTCAGTAGGTGCTGACGGAGGGCTAGGATGCAGATATTCAACTGTTGGCGGCGGCGGCGGTGGCGGAAGATGCTGCTGCTTTGGGGATACTCTTTCAGTAGGCGGTGTTGGCGGGGCCCTTATATTAATGCGCGGATGAGGAGGAGGTGGTGTGATTACTGGTACAGGGGAAGGATGAGACGCAGCAGCTGATTGCGGCGGCGGCGGGGGTGGTGGAGAACGATATCTGCCGGAGGAGGAAGAATCTGAATTAGGCGGAGGCGGTGGCAGTGGATTTAAAATTGGGACAGGAGGTGGTGGACTTTTCTTTGTCTTGGGCAATGACCCTGATTTTGAGCCTTTTGGATGATATTGCGCTGGCTGCGAAGTACTGCTACTCTTGCTGGTGCGTTGGTTGAGACATTTGGACTTGCTGCAATCCACGGGTCGCGCAGCTTCTGAAGAGCACTCTCCCGCCGACCGCTGGCCCGTTTTCCCAGGAATACAGTTGTTGCGACCGTCAGCGGCGGCAGAAATGGAGGCACAGACAGGAGCTTCTCCGGTGAAATAGTTATGAGTGTAGGTGAAGTTTTGCAAACTGGGGAGGCGGCAGACGGTGGCGGGGACAACCCCGGTGAATCTGTTGTGGGCGATGTTCAACTGCTCTAGGCTCTTCATTTTGCCGATGGCATGGGGAAGGGAGCCATGCAGGCTATTGAAGCTGACGTCGAAAACAGTGAGCTTCTTGAGAAGGCCGATCTGAGGGGGGAGGCAGCCGGTGAGGTTGTCGTTAAGGAGGATGATCTCGTTGAGTGTCCCGCCCATTTTGCCAATGGTGGTGGGTATGCAGCCTCCCATGTTGTTGTTGGCCAAGACCAGCACCGACACGGGGGAGTTGCCCAGATTCTCTGGAATGCCCAGGCGGAATCTGTTGTCGTTTAGAAAAATGGCGTCCAGATTCTTGTTGTCGAAGAGGCGGGAGGGGACGGGTCCCTCGAACTCGTTGAATCGGAGATCTAGGTACTTGAGGGACGGCAGCGACAGCACCACCTCCGGGAAACTCCCGGCGAAGCGGTTGTTGCTAAGGTCCAACTCGTGGAGGAGCTTCAGCCGGCGGAAGCTGGCGGGGAGGGTGCCGCAGAAGCGATTGGAGTTGAGGTGGAAGAGAGCGAGGTGGGTGAGGAGGCCCAGCTCCGGGGGGAGGTAGGCAGCGATGTCGGCGTGGTTGAGGTCGATGCCGGCGACAACCCTGAGGGAGGGGTTGGAGGGAGAAGGGGCGCAGAAGACGCCGCCGTAAGAGCAGACATCTGGGCCTTTCCAGTTCGCCGTGAAGTTAAAGGGATCGGAAAATATGGCGGATTTCCATGATCGGAGGGCAATGTAGGCTCGGCGGAGGGTCGGGTTCTCGAACTTGAGGTTGGGACCGGGAAGTACCACTGATGCAGCCGCCGAGTCCAAGCTGTGGTCGTCGTCGTCCGCGGCAGCTGAATAGATACGGAAGAGGAGGGAGAAGAAGAAAATAGTGAGGAATAGGAGGCGGGGAGGAGGAGACGCAGTAGGCATCGACATTGGGAAGGAAAGAGGTGGGTGGCTCCGATGAGTCGCTATCTGGAGATACGTACAGAAACGCAAACGGGGGAGGAGAGGGACCGACACAGTAGCAGGCCCATCCCAATCTCCCATGCTGCCGCTCTTTTATAACCTCGCTATGTGTCTGCATCCTTCAATGTGTATTTATTTATTAGTGGGAATTGGATTGGAGTTTCCGGACACGTACGTTTTCCACAGTTGGGGGTTGGTCGAAGGCTTACCTCTAAATCCCTCCCTCAGGGCTCAGGCTCAGGCGGCTAGTCTAAAGTTGAGATCAATATCATTACATGTGCAATCAATATTTAACTATTAATTAAATGAAACTTTTATGACATGCTGGCACGTACTTCAAAATTTGTACTTAATTGCTTGCTGTAATAATTAATATTTTTTGGAGATTCACTTATTATTTATTTATGGTTTTTTTATTTTATTTGGGAACAATTTGTTAATTAATTGTCAGACGAAGCCAGCTAGGTTGCAGGGACATGGGTCCTACTACTCCCACGACACTCTCTGCACGATCATACTTTGACCTTTTCAACTTAAGAATCTTTTCCAAATTTACTTTCAAACGCATTTTCACTACAACCGTACTTTCAAAAACCGGATCGGTTCAAGGTTTAAACCGGATTTAGTATGCACCCATATCAACTCCTGGGTGGGTGACTCGGTCAAACCCGATGTGTCAACTGGGTTGACCCGAATTTCATTAAACATTATGTTTTGAGAGGCACCTGGGAATCGGATAGAACCCAGGAGTGTTGCACATTCATTTTGTGTTATAATACATGCATATGCAAATATTTAAAATCTTTTATTTTGAAGCTTAAAAATATTAAGAATGCCAATTATTAAGCAATCCAAAATGTTCATATTTGGTCATCAAAAGTAACAAAACAAAATATGTAATAAATCAATTAAACCCATTCTTGACTTTGCACATTATTAACATTTATTGTTTCTTAATTTTAAATAAATATTTATTTTTAATAGTATCTAAAAATAATAATAATGAATTTTCTACTTAATTTTTTTTTATTTTATTTTTTCTAAATAAAGTTCTAGATCCAAACAAAATGATAATAATTTATTAATATTAACATCATCATTAAAGTTTCTTTGTAATACACAAATATAATATTTTCATACATATATATAATATATAATCTTACTGGTTCGACCACCGATTCGACCTGCCAGTCAGACTGGTTGAATCGACTCGGTGAAGCCGCTGGGTCGATCACTGATCTAGTTTTAAAATCATGAGTACAACTCTCCCTCTGGTCCTAATTCTTTCTAAGGGTGGAAGCCTTACTAGTTTCATGCTTCCCACAAGGAAAAAACACACATACAAACGCACATTAGTTAATCTCTACTTAATTTGTTACTTATCTTATATGCTAACATAAAATAATTTTTTTAGGAGAACATTTTTAGTTTGCTTGATCATTAAAATTTGTTAAAATATAATATCACAATGTTTTAATATACTTTGAATTTAATTTTTTATAAAATTAGTCCTTTTTATAAAAACTAGTTAATATGTCACAATTGTATCTGTATAATATCATGTAAATATTTTATAAGTCTAAATAAATTATTTCTTAAAATATGCATTATCGTAATTTAGTTCACAATTATTATTAAATAATGGCTATTCAAAGTTATTATTAAATAAAGTTATTTTGTTTTAAAATTATAAAATACATAAATATAGACATGAAATGCTACTATCACATGTTATACACATTTTAAAAAATATAAAATATAATATCATAAAACTTCTTTAATTAAAATTATTCTCATCATTCTCATCATATTATTCCCTCATTCTTATTCAATCATTTTCAATCCAAGTTTAAAGAGTTTGACAATCAAAGAAAATTAATTTTTTTTGAAGTTTTTTACTCTTCTACTTGTGTAGAATTAGAGAGCTATATCACTACAAGAAAGATGACCTTTAGCAAAAACTATTAGCGACAAAAACTTAAATTTCATCACTAAATGCAGTTGTGGCAAAACAATTGGTCACTAATTCCATTGCTAAATGATGCAATCACCAACTTAAGTTAATATATTTTAGCGATTATTAGAAATACTTAACAAGTATTATTGTATTTCTTATCTATAAGTATACATGGGTGCCTATTTATATAGGAGGCACGGAGTGATGTACAAGTGTAGTACAAATGTAGTACAAGTAAATAAAGAATACATGTTAACAACCCCCCCCCCCCCCTCAAACTCTAGGTGGGTGGGAGGCCAGCTTGAGGTTGTCAACCAAAGCACATATGATGACGTCCTTTAGGATGTGACTTGGTGAAGATATCTGCGAACTGATCTTTAGAAGAAATTGAGAAAAAGTTGAGAGCACCATGGACAAGTTGATAACGGATAAAATGACTATCAATCTTGATGTGTTTGGTCCGTTCATGGAATACATCATTGTGAGTAATGTTAATGACACTTTGATTCTCACAATAAAGAGGAGTTGCAGAGGATGTGAACACACCTAAGTTCTTGAGAAGTCATCGTAGCCAAAGGAGCTCAAATGTGGTAATAGCAAGGCACGATATTCTGCTTCAGTACTAGAGTGGGCCACAAGGGTTTGTTTCTTACTTCGCCAAGAATGCCAAGAAGAAAACAATAACCAGTGGTGGACCTACGATCAGTGGGATCTTGTAAGAACCCGACCTAAGATAGGTGTATTAAATAAATAAGAAAAAAGAAGAAAAATTAAAAAGGTAAAAATTAGCAGGGCTTGTCAACGAGGCTTCTTTTCTCATCGATGAAGTCTCTTGTGCAGCTCGCCGACGAGGTTCTGTGGCTCGTCAACGAGGAGATACCAAGAGATTTTGGGAAATTATGAAATCTCAGGCTCATCAACGAGGCCACTTTGGCTTCTACGAACTTCCTTCTGCAACCCGTCGATGAGGACATTGTCTCGTCGACAAGTCTAGCCGGGTCAAAGGTCTATAAGTTGAATTTTCCATTGCTTCATGGTTAAGAAATCTAAATCCTCTCTCTCACTTTCTAGAACTCGAACTCTCTCTCCCTCTCTCTCTAGGATTTTAGGCCATCTGTTGCTATATGGATTAGGAGGAGAATCACTTCGAGGATAGCAGATCGAAATTTCGTTTCAAAGATTTTCGGGTATTGATCCAAAATCGAGGTAAGAGTTTGATTTCGTTTTCGTTTCGATAGATCTGTAGAAAATAGTATTGTAAGGAAGTATTGTTCTTCGTTGTTTAGGTTGTTTAGGTTTTGGTGCATCGGTTCGTTGTTTTGGAGCCGTTAAGCTCGTGTTTTGGTTTTTGGGTTAAGGTAAGGGGATTCTATTTATATCAGTTATTTTTTAAATCGAAATCAGTAAACATGTAGTTTACGATTGTATGTATGATTTGACTACATAATTGGGAAAATTTATTGGGTGAAAATAAGAGATTTTCGAGTTACTGTTTTGGGAAAATTTGGGGGTTTCGGGTATCATCTCAATTTTTTTTTAAAAACCGTATGTTGTATGAAATTGTGATATTAAGATGACCGTTGTAATGCCCCGAACCCGCCACATGGGGCCCGGAGTGTTATGAGACCGACACGCTTCTCTGATACTATTCACGCAGCGAAAAATAATAAAATACCTTCGAACATAATATACCAGAGTTCTATATTTGTACAACAACAAACTCATATCATACAACCACATTCTCCATATTACAAAACCTGGATGGAATTATACATAAAAATTAAAGACATAATTGTTCTGGTACTACTCACAAAACTACCCAGCCTTAGAGCTATTTATGCTCGATCACCTGGATAACTTGAAAAGATTTAACCAATGACGGGGTGAGACACCTCACAGTAAGGAAGAAATAGTTTATAACGGTGTGTGGGTGAATTGTTTAATATATAATTAAAATATCCATCCAAATGCATTCACGATCCACAAACTGCCAAAATATCACACTCATAATCACAACATGGTCAACGTCTTTGTCATCCAATTACATGCCCACAATCATAAATATTTTATAGATAATTCCCGAGAATAGGGAATGCTACCCGCCTATACAAGTAGATTCTCTCTGCTCTAGTGCTAACACCAGGGCACTCACCTTTCTCAGTAAGCCCTCGGGTTATGTATCCAAGTAAAGTCACCGAGAATAGGGAAGGTCACCTGCCCATACAAGTGGCTTCCCTTTATTCTGGTATCCACAAATAATTACCAAAGTACTTGAATTCCTCAGCAGCCCTCGGGTGGAGTAATCTACTTTACCATAAATACTTAATTAATTAAAGTCACACGCAGCCAACTATATACGTTTCACAAAACTCCACACATATACGCATATCACAATCAATCCACACAGGATATTCATACATTCTTCAATCATACCCACATAGGGTCTACTTCCACATATCATGTAATCGTCCACATAGGACTCTAACACGCACAACATACACGTCCACATAGGACTGGTCCACCCAAGACTGTCAATTACAGCATACATGTCCACACAAGACTGATTCACATAGGACTAACCAATCACATAGATATATGTCCACACAGGAAAAACCAAACACATAGCATATATGTCCACACAGGACTAATCAAATCACACAGGTTACAAAACAAACACCCCATTCATGGTAAATAGGTAAACAACCTCCTCATACCACTGCCAATGTTTACCTCCCAATGTAAATGCTCATATAACGACCTCCTCATACCACTACCAATGTTATATGACGGTTATACCAGGTATGATATAACGACCTCCTCATACCACTACCATCACTATATCGCAATTTACATGAACCACAACACAAGTCAATAGCAACCAATTATTCAACACATCTACAGTTCTACCACAATATACACAACATCAGTATCTGCAATCAACCAGTATATTCAACCCGGTAGAATTCACAGTCAAATAATATTCGCAGTCTCAATGATTGATCATTCCACAATGCTCACAATCATTTAATTAACAAGAATGGTTTCAACCACACGATTTTTCCAATATATATAAAATCAGTATTTTCAATACCAGCATGTTTCAAAAAATTATACCTAAATATGTAGAAATTATACCTGAAATTAGTCATTTAAAATTTAAAAAAAAAACTATTATAAAATATTTCCCCTTACTCGCTCCTTGGGATTCGGCCTAAAATCAACAAAACGAGACCATGTATTCCAAAAATTCCAATTTCCTCAAATCTTAGTAAAATACCCTTATAATACTTCCTAGGCTCCAAATACCTAAAAATAATAATAATACCATAAATTATTTCACTTACCCTGGTTTTGGGATGTTTCCCAAACTTCTCAAATCGAAGATCCGCTTCACCTATACTGTAAAGAATCTTCCCAAGAGTCTCGTGGTAGCTTCCGAATGTCAAACCAAGCTAAATCCGGCCCGGAATCGAAGAGAGAAGGCAATAGGTCCAAAATTCTAGTGAGAGAGAGGGTACATGCAACAAATTTCGCGTTGAAATGAAAGAATTTGCAATTTATAAGCAGGGATTCGTCAACGAGACACGTGGACTAGTCATGAGTCCTAGTACATAGTTCGGCGACGAAGCAGCAAACTCGTCGACGAATTTCAGTCATGTGAAAACCCTTTTTGGTAATTCCTCATCGACGAGACATGTGCCCTCGTCGACGAGCCAAGACAGAACGCTTGTTGACGAAACCAGTTGGTTCGTCGATGATTGCTCACTATCACCTTTTAAAAATTTATTTTTCCTTCCTTTTTATCCTTCTTATTATTTTAAATAGTTAAAATTTTTTGGGTCATTACAACCATACCTATATTTGTATTAAACTGTATTCTCGAATTGAAAACGATATGATTTGTTGTATACCAAATAAGTGTGGAATGAACTGTTGTATGTAAAATGTTCCAGGTTTTGTAAAATAGTTGTGACGGCTAATTACCATAAGTTGAGAGGTATAGGAACATGGGTTCCAAAATTGTTCCAAGTTTTGTGAAATTTGTCACGTCTCAGCTAATTACAGTGGGCAAACGCCATGTCTTGGCTAAATACCGTGGGCGAGAGTGTCTAGCTCTATATCCGAGGGTGTGAAATATCACCTGTTTGTTTCGGTTGGTCATCGATGGGTGTGAATTGACACCGTATTAGCAACGATATCGTTGTGGGGCTTCAGCTATTGTAGGGTATGGGGTGCTCCGTGTAATGTGGCCGATTTCGACCGAAGAGTGTGATGACACTGACCTTATGTTTGGTATCGTATGTACTGGAACTGTATTGTGTTATGTTTTATGTCAAAATAACACTTATATGTCACACATTGATATAACATGTTTTCTTCCTTATTGAGAGGTGTCTCACCCCGAATATACAAATGTGTTTTAGGTCCTTCGAGTAGCCAAAACTAGCATCCTAGCATAACAGGAGTGTGGTTGTCAGTTAGCTGCATATAGTACTTGTGTAAGTACGGGTTTTGTAACCAGGTTATCATTATTGGGCTTTGTAGACACTCGGGGTGTGTACTATATTTTGGAGCGTAGACTCTAGTTATGTATAGACTCTGGTATGGTACGTGTATGTCTTAGAAAGAACATTTCCCCTACGTATGTGATGCGTATGTATGTGTATGTGAATGTGTATAGGGTATATGGGTACCCCATAGGGTCGGACCTCATTCAATATAGTATTATGTATACTTTAATTGATATAGAGACATGTTAGGTTACTAAAATCACACCCTAGGGCCCATTTGCGGTTTAGGGGCGTGACAACTTGGTATCAGAGCTAACCAGGTTGTTAGGTCTTGTAAACTTGGTTAGGCGTGAATATGTGTACATATCAGAGTATAGGAATGTAGTGAATGGGTAGATTAGGTCGAGGATTGTCTTGTAGCTAGACAGGGATTCGTTGATGGTATTCTGTGTTTTTCCTAGAATGACGATTTCAGTAAAACCACGACAAACCATTGATGGTTTCGTGTCGGTGTGGTAGGACAAACCTAGACCCATGAGAGTTGTAGTTAACATGATTAGCTTTCAATGATTGTGTTAAATGTGTGTGATATACGAATTCTAACCGATTCCTATCTTACTTTCAAAATGGAGCCCAAGGATAACAACTTGGAAAGTGGTTCCGAGGGGACTGCAAGTAATGGGTCTCCTTCTGTGCCTCAGGGTTTGACGAGGTGGATCATATGAGAGATCAAGTGAAGTGTTAGGAGATGTGAGCACTCTCCTACTGCTACGGGTTGTACCATAGAGAGGTTCACCCGCATGTACCCTCTAATGTTTACTAGAGGACCCAATCCAATAGTAGCAGAAAACTGAGTGCAGAAGACCGAGAAGATATTGGAAGTTCTACACTGCATTGACCAGCAGAAGGTTCTTTATTCTATTTTTCAGTTGGTAGGAGGAGCTAAAAATGGTGGATGGCTATGAGTCTGCTAAAGAAGTAGAGAGCTGGTCTATATGGTATGACTTGGAGCTGCTTTAAGGAAGTATTTTTTGAAAGATACTTCCCGGCTTCCACTTGTGATGCGAAGGCTTATGAGTTCTCGAGCCTGACTTAGGGAACCCTGACGGTGCAGAGATATGCTGCTAGATCTATTGAGCTATCTCGTTTCGTGTCGTGTTTGATCTCGAATGAGTATGAGAAGAATCGAAGGTTTGAGAAGGGTTTGAGGAAGAACATCCGCAGGCTTGTGGGTGTGCTACAGATTCGAGAGTTTTCTATTCTGGTGGATAAAGCCACCATAGTTGAGGCTGACCTTCAGGGGGACGAGGTGGTACAAGAACAGAAGAAGAGGCCAGTATCTTCTGGTTCTCAAAATGGTCCTCAACAGGGATAGTGGAAGAAGAAGAAGAACTATGGTTCAGGTTATCGCAAAAATACCAAACAGTAGGGTTCTCAAGGGAATCCATCTTCCGTGCAATACACCAGGTGCCGTAAATGGCATGATGGTGAATGTCAATCGTTCTAGGGTAACTGCTACAACTGTGGTAAATCGGGCCACATATCCCGAAACTGTCAAGCACAGAGGAGTGATATGCCTGTATAGAGCCAAAAGCATGGAAGTAATCAGATGCCTTAGGGAAACTATCTCCGGCAAGGGTGTATTCTCTTACTCTAGTAGATACAAAATATGCTGGAAACATGGTGACAGATACCATGTTATTTCTTTCGAATAAAACTGTTGTCTTATTTGATTTGGGAGCAACCCATTCTTTTATATCTACAAGTTTTGTGAAACTATGTGGGGTTGAAACCCAAGTGATGGATGAGTGGTTGTCTATGGCTACACCAACTAGGAGTGTAACGATCTATAGTAAGATGTTAGGAAACTGGCCAGTGGTTATTCAGGGAAGGCTACTACCGGGGAACTTAGTAGTGTACGACATGTGTGGATTTGACATCATACTGGGGATGGATTGGTTATTCTCTAGTTATGCGATGATTGATTGTCGTAGGAAGGTAGTAGTGTTCAGACCTCCTGGGGAGCAGGAGTATGAGTTTTTGGGATTGTGTGTGCGTTCGACGCCACAAATTTTATTAGCTATACAGGTGAGAAGGTTACTTTTGGACAGTTTTCAGGGGTACCTAAATTGTGTGAAGGAACCACCACGGGATGATTTGAAACTTGAAGACATTCGAGTGGTTAACGAATTTTCGAATGTATTCTCGAAAGACTTACCCAGTTGACCTCCTGATCGGGAGGTGGAGTTTGCTATCGAGTTGCTGCTAAGCAAGACACCGATTTCTAAAGCTCCATACCAGATGGCTTCAGCCGAACTTAGAGAGTTGAAGGAGCAGTTGCAGGAACTACTGGATAAGGGCTTTATCCAACCTAGTGTTTCACCTTGGGGAGCTCCAGTATTGTTCATGAAGAAGAAGGACAGGTCAATGCAAATGTGCATTGATTACCATGAGATCAAAAAGGTAACAGTGAAGAACTAATACCCGTTGCCTCGTATAGATGATTTATTTGACCAGCTGCGGGGAACGCAGGTCTTTTTGAAGATCGATCTATGGTCAGGGTATCATCAGGTGACAGTTAGGACTGAGGATGATGCGAATACTGCTTTTCGAACTAGATACGGTCACTACGAGTTTCTGGTTATGCCTTTTGGGTTGACTAACGCTCTGACTGTATTTATGGACCTAATGAATGAGGTTTTCCTTGAATACCTGGATAAGTTTGTTGTGGTGTTCATTAACGATATTTTGGTATATTCTAAGAGTTCGGAAGAGCACGAAAACCATCTAAGGTTGGTACTTTAGGTACTACGAGAAAATAAGTTGTATGTTAAGCTCAAGAAATACGAGTTATAGCTAAATCAGGTTGCGTTTCTAGGCCATCTCGTGTCGAAGGATGGTATCTCATTTGATCCTGGTAAGATAGAAGCAGTGGTTGACTGGGTGAAATTGAAGAGTGTGCAGGATATTCAGAGTTTCCTAGGACTGGCTGGGTATTACCGGCGATTTGTGGAAGGATTCACTAAGTTATTTGGCCTTTTTACATGGTTGACAAGTAAGGGTGTGAGGTTTGATTGGAATGACGAGTGCAAGCAGAGTTTCCAGGAGTTGAAACATCGACTGGTCACTGCTCTAGTTTTAACCATCCCATCTAGGGACGGTGGTTTTGTGATTTACAGCGACACATCGCTGAAGGGTTTGGGATGTGTGCTGATGCAATAGGGGAAAGTAATTGCTTATGCTTTTCGACAACTCAAGGAGTACGAGAATAATTATCCCACGCATGATATGGAGTTAGCAACAGTAGTATATGCATTGAAGATCTGGAGACACTGCTTATACGGTGAACAGTGTGAGATCTTCATGGACCACAAGTTCCTAAAATACTTTTTCACGCAGAAGAAGTTGAACATGAGGTAGAGAAGGTGGCTGGAATTGATCAAGGACCATGATTACACCATTAGCTATCACCCGAAGAAGGCTAACGTGGTACCTGATGCGTTGGGTCAGAAGTTAGATCATGCAGTAGTATCTACAGTTATAGCACAACATCATATTAGACGGGATCTGGAAAGTCTTGGCGTGGAATTGGGGGATGGTAATCACCAGGCTTTCATTGCTAGCTTGGTGATCCAGTCTACCTTATTTGAGAGGATTAAAGCCGCGCAGGCTAGCGATGTGGAGTTAGTTGAGACTGTGGAGAAAGTGTGGCAAGGGTTGGCTATAGATTTTAACATCTCCGAGGGAGGTGTGCTGAGGTTTGGGACTAGGTTGTGCATTCCAAACGACGAAGGTATAAGGAGGACGATCCTGGAAAAAGCACATCATTCTTTGTATGCGGTACATCTGGGTTGTACAAAGATGTATCGTGATTTGCACGAGTTTTTTTGGTGGAGTGGCATGAAACGGGAGATTGCCCGATTCGTGGTGCTATGTCTGACATGTCAGTAAACGAAAGTTGAACATTAGAGGCTAGCATGGCCGTTGCAGCCATTGAGTATTCCAGAGTGGAAATTGGAGCATATTTTCATGGACTTTGTCACCGGATTGCCACCAGCTCTTCACGGGCAGAATGCTATCTGGGTGATCGTTGACAGGCTAACTAAATTTGCTCACTTTATACCGATGAAGGTTAACTACTCTTTGAGTAGGCTAGCAGATTTGCACGTGTAGGAGATAGTCAGAATGCACGAGGTAACGATGTCCATTATTTCAGATCGAGACCCGAGATTCACTTTTTGATTCTGGAAGAGCTTATAGGAAGCACTGGGGATGAAGCTTACTTTCAGTACAGCGTTCCACCCCCAGATTGATGGACAGTCAAAAAGGACGATACAGATCTTGGAGGATATCTTACGAGCTTGTGTATTAGACTTCGATGGCAATTGGATTCAGTTTTTACCATTGGTGGAGTTTGCCTATAACAATAGCTTCCAGGCTAGAATCGAGATGGCACCGTTCGAGGCATTGTATGGTTGGAGGTGCCGGTCTCCTCTATACTGGGATGAGGTTGGTGAACGGTAGATATTAGGTCTCGAAATCGTACAACAGGCTTTTTAGAAGGTCAGATTGATTAGAGATAGGATTAAATAGGCTCATAATCAGTAGAAAAGTTATGCAGATGTTCGCCATCGTGAGTTGGAATTTGAGGTAGGGGTTAGGATATTCCTGAGAATTGCTCCGATGAAAGGGGTGATGAGATTCGAGAAGAAGTGCAAGCTGAGCCCGAAGTATATCAGACCATTTGAAGTATTAGAACGAGTGGGTTCGGTGGCCTACAGGATGACCCCTAGCGCTTCCGAGGATCCATGATGTGTTTCACGTATCCATGTTGAGGAGGTACGTTCCGGATCTGTCGCATGTGATTAGTTACGAATCCTTAGAGATTGGGGATGCCTTGGTGTATGAGGAGATACTCATTCAAATTTTGGACCATAAAGTTCATAATCTGCATACCAAGGGGATACCATTAGTGAAGGTACTATGGCGAAATCACGCGGTTGAGGAAGCTTCTTGGGAGTTAGAGACAGAAATACGTCGGAAATATCCATAGTTGTTCTGAGTAGTAGTTTTGATAGCATGATCGGTATGGGTATGTATGTATGTAATATTATGCTATTGTAGTAATGTTGTGTAGTTATTCTCTGGGGGAATGTGTGATATTGTGAGCTCCCGAGACAGAGTATGTATGTAACAATGGTATTCCTCCACCATAACTGAGGGTATGTATGTATTTGGGACGGGGCTGCTATGAGGGTGTCCACCGACTCTTTCTAGAGTCGAGTATGCGTTTAGGTATGTTGTTGAGTTGGTAAATGAGAGATTACAAATTTTGAGGAAGAAATTTTTGTAAGGAGGGGAGGTTGTAAGAACCCGGCCTGAGATAGGTGTATTAAATAAATAAGAAAAGAGAAGGAAAATTAAAAAGGTAAAAATCAGCAGGGCTCATAGACGAGGCTTCTTTTCTTATCGATGAAGTTTCTTATACAGCTCGCCGACAAGGTTCAATGGCTCGTCGATGAGGAGATACCAAGAGATTTTGGAAAAATTTGAAATCTCAGGCTCATTGACAAGGCCACCTTGGTGTCAACGAACTTCCTTCTGTAGCCTGTCGATGAGGATGTCATCTCGTTGACGAGTCTAGCTAGGTCAAAGGTCTACAAGTTGAATTTTCCATTGCTTCATGGTTAAGAAATCGAAATCCTCTCTCTCTCTCTCTCTCTCTCTCTCTCTCTCTCTCTCTCTCTCTCTCACACACACACACACACACACACACACACACACACCCACTCAAACTCTCTCTCTCTTTAGGATTTCGAGCCATCTATTGCCGAAATCAACGATCCGACATTGCTACGTGGATCGAGAGGAGAATCTCTTCGAGGATAGCGGATCGAAATTTTGTTTCGAGGATTTTTGGGTTTTGACCCAAAATCGAGGTAAGGGTACAATTTTGTTTTCTTTTCGATAGATCTGTAGAGAATAGTAATGTAAGGAAGTATTGTTCTTCGTTGTTTAGGTTTTGGTGCCTCGGTTCGTTGTTTTGGAGCCGTTGAGCTCGTGTTTTGGTTTTCAGATTAAGGTAGGGGGATTCTATCTATATCAGTTTTTTTTTAAATCGGAATCGATAAACATGTAGTTTACGGTTGTATGTATGATTTGGCTACTAATTTGGAAAAATCTATCAGGTGAAAATACGGGATTTTTGGGTTACTATTTTTGGAAAATTTGGGGGTTTCGAGTATCATCTTTATTTTTGTGGAAATTTGTATATTGTATGAAATTGTGATATTGAGATAACTGTACCTATATTTGTATTAAATTGTATTCTCGAATTGAAAATGATATGATTTGTTGTATACCAAATAAGCGTGGAATGAACTGTTGTATGTAAAATGTTACAGGTTTTTTAAAACAGCTATGACGGCTAATTACCGTAAGCTGAGAGGTATAGGAGCATGAGTTCCAAATTTGTTCCAGGTTTTGTGAAATTTGCCATGTCTCGACTAATTACTGTGGGCAAATGCCATGTCTCGACTAAATATCGTGGGCGAGAGTGTTCGGCTCTATATCCGAGGGTGTGAAATGTCACTTGTTTGTTTTGGTTGGTCACCGATGGGTGTGAGTTGACATCGTATTAGCAACGATATCACTATGGGGTTTCAATTATTGCAAGGTATTGGGTGCTCTATGTAATGCGGCCGGTTTCGGCCAAAGAGTGTGACAACACTGACCATATGTTTGGTATCATATGTACTGGAACTGGATTCTAAAAATACTAGAACTGTATTGTGTTATGTTTTATGTCAAAATAACACTTGTATGCCACACACTGATATAACATGTTTTCTTCCTTATTGAGAGGTGTCTCACCCCAAATATACAAATGTGTTTCAGGTCCTTCGAGTAGCCGAAACTAGCATCCTAGCATAACAAGAGTGTGGTTGTCGGTTAGTTGCGTATAGTATTTGTGTAAGCACGGGTTTTGTAACCGGGTTATCATTATTGGGTTTTGTAGACACCTAGGGTATGTACTATATTTTAGAGCATAGACTCTAGTTATGTATAGACTCTGGTATGGTATGTGTATGTATTAGAAAGAACATTTCTGCTGCGTATGTGATGCGTATGTATGTGTATGTGAATGTGTATAGGGTATACATGTAACGACCTGCTTAATTTATTACATAATCAACCACATTAAATACCCTGATACCATTAACGTAAAGCATAACAAAGTCAACCCGAACCCGTGGGTAACGAGGACACACCTGTCATACACAGCGGACACCTAAGCAGCAGTAAATATAAATTTCATCCACCCAACCATATAATACAATACTAGAGTTACTTGCATTCCACCATGTTTCTATAAATATATATATACAATCCTCAAAACATCAAAAGATAAAACTAGAATCCTACGTGAAAAACCTAATGACCCTAGTTGAAAAGACTCACCCTCCTAGTGGGGTAGTATAGTCGCCTCAACGGCGCGAGGCTCGGCCCACCTGTCTTTCTGGGTTCCCTGTAATGGTTTAAACTGGGGTGAGACACCTCTCAGTAAGGGGAATAAACTAAACACAATTGTGTGGCAGCATGAACATTTACGTGCTATAATAAATATACAATACATATTGCATTCTTGAAAACACTAATAATATCATAATTAAATAAACATACAATTTCATAATTATACTGAATCATACTGTATCTACCTGTTCATAAAAACATTTGATATAACTAGTATTTCTGAAATTTACCCAGGATGAATAGCTAGTTGATGTCATGTATTACCCTCCATGACGGGTTGTGTAGCCCGAAGGCAAGACCGACAATGGCTGGCCGACCACTGTCGAGTCAAAAATATCTGTAAGTACAATGGGCCCGCCACACCCTGGTCCAGACTGTCAGGTGGACGTCTACAACTCTACACTAAAAGCCACATCGACTATCCATCTCCCACCCCCTCTACTAGTAGGGGCGGTTAGCCCAAGTCTGAACTAAACTGTATAGCTATGGTACCGTACTCCTAATAACTTATCTGAACTATCATCCGGGTTCTAATAACATATAGTACATGACAATATATTGTTTTAACATAAATAGATTGATAATATTTTTTGAATTCTGTCATAACATAAATAATCACGGTCTTGCGCCTGATAACATATATAACTGCAGCCTTGCGCTGAATAACATGCAAAACTATGGCCTTGCGTCGGCTATCAATCATGGCCTTCCACTGAACATTTCATAAATACTGAACTGAGCATATGTACTGTTTATCATATATTCTGAAATCATAATTTCCTATTTTATCATATTATTCCTAAAAATAACTGTAAGCATGCTTTTTCTGTAAATCTGACTTAATATAATCTAATATACGTGAAATAATATTCATGCCACACAAACTGAATAAAATCATGAATTCTGTTATGAAATCACATTTCCTGACATTTTATACTAAAAATATATATTCCTGTGTAACAACAATATTTTTCCAAATATGTATACATTTTCCCAAATATACTCATAAATAATACATGCTTTCTAAAAATTAATCTACTATTAAATAACAATAATTTTCATGAAAAATTACTGCTTAGTTTACTCCCTTACCTGACTACTGAAAGCCCCTAAAATGACTAGTCCTGCACCAGCAAGGTTCCCAGCTCAACACCTTGAAAACAACATTGCCTCGAACAAAACTTTCGTATTTCTTCGAGTATTACTTATTCTACAATTGTAGGAAAGTTAAATACTCAACATAAAGTCTTACCCTGAATTTGGGATGGAGTCCAAGTTAACCCCACCAATGATCTACTCTAGCAGACTTGAAGAGAACTTCCCCAGGAATAGTGTGGCGGCTTTGAATCATCGATTCGACAAAGAATGGGCCCAGAATCTTAGAGAGAGGGGAGAGGGGATGAACAAGAGAGAAAGAGAGAGAATCTATTTTGGCTGAAAAATCTGCACTAAATCCAAGTTTGGGGCTAGTTATACTCCTGCCCTCGTCGACGAGCCACGTCACCTCATCGACGTGACCACGAAGGGAGTTCGTCGACGGATGCCTATTGTAACGACCTCAAAATTTAATCATTTTTTTTACACATATGCACTATTTTGATAACTCTGCTATGAAATCTCAGGCCTCAGGGGGCACTGGGGTATTCCTGTATGCAATAAACATACCTACACAGCAGAAACATAAATCATGCAACCGAAAATACCCTACAATACCAGAAATCGATATTTCCATACCATGGTTATATAATACATCTCTCTCCAGTCCCATCTACCCCAAAATACAACTCTCTATACAAACTTACCCTATAAACAGGGCAACGTTGTAATCACGCTTTCTGTGAGCCTGGTCTACTCACCTAGTTGGCTCACCTGAAAAATATTAAAATAATAGGGTGAGTCGACACTCAGTAAGTGGAAATATGCTATTACTAGTATGTGGCTACTAAATTGCATACTATTTTAATAACATTTGAACTATATGAAACAATAAATATCTTAAGCATATCATACATTTTCACAGTTAAAAATATAACTGTATCATCTGTATTTTCTACTTTTCATACTGCTAATATCATACTATATTCATCAAATACTATAAAATTGTATACATATACATAACTATGTTTTATCCCTAGAACTCTGTATGTCATGATTTGACCCCTAATGATAGGGTTGTGCGGCCCGTAGGCGGGACTTAACGTTGGTCAGTCCTCCAGGTAAGTCACTATACTCAAAACTACTTCAACCTGGCCAAACAGCATCCACTCCTAGGCACGGAACTGAACTGTTGCCTCGTTAAACCGGCCCCCTCAACCCAGTGAACTAGGGAGCTGCATCCTCTCCGAGCACGGTTTGACGGTACCCACACACTATTTGAGATATGTGGTTGCACTCTATCTGTATTAGCAACGGTACCGTGCTCTGTATTTTGTATCTGTCTAAAACTTTTTCACAGGGATCTGATATCATATATATATATATATATATATATAATACTATAATCTTTCTACTATTTTTATCATGTTTCCAAAATAACCATAACACTGTAATTCTGTAACGCCCCGAACCCTTATCAATCACATGCAAATATTTAACTCACGAGATTACCCGAGGATAGGGGTGATTACCCACTCATACAAGTAGCACCCCTCTGCTCTGATATTTAGGTAACTCTAAGGTCACTAATAAAGCATATCAGGGCACTCACCTTACTCAGTAAGCCCTCAAGTGTTAGATTGATCTCGTACTCACACCATTCAACAATAGCTTACCGGCAAAAGCTCCCAAGAATAGGGAAATCTACAAACCCATACAAGTAGTTTCCCTCTGCCCTAGCACGTTATACAACCTACTGCTACACCTGATACAACTAGGGCACTCGCCTTTCTCAGCAAGCCCTCGGGTGAAAAGTAGGCCTCGCCCCAATCGTAACATGTTCTACTAGCATAAATACTACTACTACCATAATATATTATTTTGTTTGCCCTTATTCTGCATCTCTCAACTGTTCATATTTTCATCTTTTACTTTTCATTTCATTTCACTTTACGTGACTCTTTCCCATTTTACATTGTTCACATTTCACATTTCATTTCCATTTCATTTATTTCCATTTTCATTTCATTTCGTTTAATACCCAACATCTTTCAGTTGTTTTACCCAACATTTTTCACCTGTCATACATTTACCCAGCATCTTTCATCTGTTTTACCCAACATCTTTCAACTGTTTTACCCAGCATCTTTCAACTGTTTTACCCAACATTTTTCAGCTGTTTACCCAGCATTCAACTATTTACATTGTTGCATTAATACACACAAGCAACATAGTCCATATCATGTTTTATTCACAATGCATTACTTACTTAACCTGCATCTCATACATTTAATATATATTTGCACAGAATCTCATGTGACACAGTTTAACAATAAAATTTAAATACTGCCTATAAAATAAGTCAACCAACATTTAATGTTTATATACTGAAAATACCTTTCATTTCTTACATAATTATCCTGAAAATATTTTCCCACTTTCATCAGTTCATTTTCGCATATACATATCTAATAAACAACCCTAAACTCGAAAAAATATAATTTAAATGGCTGACATTTTACCCATACCGAAACATATATACGTACATATAACACAATTTATTTTTTCATTAAATTCATAAAAATTCTGGTTTAATATATATTTTTTCTCTTACCTGGTTTCTTGAACTACGCCAACAGGGACCCCAAAAAATGCCTGCAACGCTCACCCGGACCCTGAAATTAAAAATTCTAGTTTCATGTAATTAATCATGAATAAAATATTATTTTAATATTTCCTAAATTCATAAATTCTAAATAAATAAATACACCCTTAAATATAGTCAAATTACCAAATTTCTCAAATCTCACTCTCGCTTTGGAGTGGGGCCTAGAAAACCTCAATTGGAACTTTACTTATGTCAAAATGACAATGATCACGACTAGGACCCCGTGATGGTGTCTGATCGTCGATTTAATGGCAAATTTAACAAGAAATTGAGAAATTAGGGAAAATATACCTTTCCCTAGGAATGGTGCCACGCCGCTCCCACAACAAATCCGCTCCAGTACAAATGTCGGTGGCGGAGTTAGGAATCCAATGGCACCTTCCGTTTCCCGATTAGCCAAATATCTGTTGAGAAATGAGAGAAGAAAGAGAGAGGCAAAGACGGAGACGGCGGAGACTGCTAAAGAGATGTAGAGAGAGAAGGAGAGGCGTTGGACTTCAGGTAAGCTTCTTTAATCTTCTTTTATCCTTTTTTTTTTTTTTTACTTACTTTAACTTAACTTATATATATACAACCACCATTTTACTTAATTTAATTAATTCATTTTAATAATATTTAACTAATTAATTAATTACTAATAAATAATTTTAATTTAATTTAATTCTCTCTTTTTTCTATTTCCTTTATTTTTTATTTAATACATTAATTTAATAATGTTTAACTAATTGATTGATTAATAAATTTAATTTTTTAATTTTTTGAAATTTTAATTTTTTTCCCGGGTTATTACATTCTTCCCTCCTATAAGAAATTTTGTCCTCGAAATTTTGTTAGCTAATCAATCATTTCCTTAACCTTTGAAATCAACTAACCAAATGATAGAGTTCAAATCCCGAGTTCTAATTTCTCTGCTCGGAAACATCACCATCGATGGATTTACCATGATTTTCTGAAGCTAGCTACTTCTTCAGAAAAACACAAAAGACCATCAAGGGATTTTTGCCCCCAAACTTACAAAACATAACTCAGAATTCCTAACGGTATCTTAATCTACCCATTCCTATCCTTATAACAACTTAATCTTATACTCTAGTATAAATCATTCCTAACCTAATACTCTAATATTTTCATATCTAGACGATGTGAAATTAATCACACTTCCAGCTGGACATTTCTCTGATACCACAATGTAATGCCCCGAACCCTTAAACCCATCTTTTACTTTTCATTTCATTTCACTTTACGTGACTCTTTCCCATTTTACATTGTTCACATTTCACATTTCACATTTCACTTCCATTTCATTCATTTCCATTTTCATTTCATTTCATTTAATACCTAACATCTTTCAGCTGTTTTACCCAACATTTTTCAGCTGTCATACATTTACCCAACATCTTTCAGCGGTTTTACCCTACATTTTTCAGCTGTTACACATTTATCCAACATCTTTCAGCTGTTTTATCTAGCATCTTTCAACTGTTTTACCCAGCATCTTTTAGTTGTTTTACCCAACATTTTCCAACTGTTTATCCAACATTTTTTAACTGTTTACATGGTTGCATTAACTCATACAAGCAACATAGTCCATATCATGTTTTATTCACAATGCATTACTTACTTAACCTGCATCTCATACATTTAACATATATTTGCACAGAATCTCATGTCATACAGTTTAACAATAAAATTTAAACACTGCCTGCAAAATAAGCCAACCAACATTTAATGTTTATATATTGAAAATACTTTTCATTTCTTACATAATTATCCTGAAAATATTTTCCCACTTTCATCAGTTCATTTTCGTATATACATATCTAATAAACAGCCCTAAACTCGAAAAAAATATAATTTAAATGGCTGGCATTTTACCCATACCAAAGCATATATACGTACATATATAACACAATTTATTTTTTCATTAAATTCATAAAAATTCTGGTTTAATATATATTTTTTCTCTTACCTAATTTCTTGAACTACGCCAACAGGGACCCCAAAAAGATGTCTGCAGCGCTCACCTGAATCCTAAAATTAAAAATTCTAGTTCCATGTAATTAATCCTGAATAAAATATTATTTTAATAATTCCTAAATCCATAAATTCTAAATAAATAAATATACCCTTAAATATAGTTAAATTACCAAATTTCCTAAATCTCACTCTCGCTTTGGAGTGGGGCCTAAAAAACCTCAATTGGAACTTTACTTATGTCAAAATGATAACGATCATGACTAGGACCCTATAATGGTGCCTGATCATCGATTTAAGGGCAGATTTAACAAAAAATTGAAAAATTAGGGGAAATATACCTTTCCTTAGGAATGGTGCCAACGCCGCCCCCACGACAAATCCGCTCCAGTAGAAATGTCGGTGGCAGAGTTAGAAATCCAACGGCACCTTCCGTTTCTCGATTAGCGAAATATTTGTCAAGAAATGAGAGGAGAAAGAGAAAGGCGAAGATAAAGATGGCGGAGACTGCTGAAGAGATGCAGAGAGAGAAGGAGAGGCGCTAGACTTTAGGTAAGCTTCTTTAATTTTCTTTTATCCTTTTTTTTTTTATTTACTTTAACTTAACTTATGTATATATACAACCACCAATTTACTAAATTTAATTAATTCAATTTAATAATATTTAACTAATTAATTAAATACTAATAAATAATTTTAATTTAATTTAAATTTTTTTCTATTTCCTTTATTTTTTTATTTAATACATTAATTTAATAATGTTTAACTAATTAATTGACTAATAAATTTAATTTATTAATTTTTTAAAATTTTAATTTTTTTCTCGGGTTATTACAAATTATGTACTGTAATATCTAAATAATTCAATTGTAGCATCTTGATGTTATATTTGTATATCTGACTGTATAATCTGTCTTTATAATCTATCTATATAATCTATCTGTATACTCTGAGTATTATGGTATTAGGAAACATGGCATACTGTATATACTGATCTATATAAAAACTATAACATACTGATTCTGAATGAAACTATAATATACTGATCTGAATAAACATTTGTATATGTATACTGATTTGGATAATTATCTGTATAAGTTGTATAACATGATATGCTGGTAAAAAGCTATATAAGTTCTGTATCAAATAAATATCTACTCAAGCCACACAAACATTAAAACTCTTATTCTGTAAAAAAAAATGTATAATAAACTGGTATATATATATATATATATATATATATATATATGTATCTATGAAATCTCTATTAACATTTTTAAAACTCCTAGCATAGCATATTTCCCTTACCTAAATTCTAAAAAGCCCCTACTGTACTCTAACCCTTTACCCGCAGGGTTCCCCGCTCAACATCCTGAAAACAACATCCCTCAGAATAAAATATCATTATTTGTTTGTGTACTACGTTTTGTATAAATGTAGGGAAAGCATATTCTGAATAAAATGTCTTACCCTAATATTGGGATGAAATTCTAACCACACCCACCAACGATCCGCTCCGGCAGACTTGTAGAGAACTTCCCCAGGAACGTTGTGGTGGTCTCAGATTGTCGATCCGGCGAGAAACGGGGTCGGGATCGAATAGAGAAGGAGAGGGAGACGTTTAGAGAGAGAGAGAGAGAGAGAGAGAGTATTGCACCAAAATACACTGAAAAATCTGGGTTTTAACTATTTAGAGCCCCAGGTTCGTCGACGAGACACGTCATCTCGTCGATGAGTCCCTAAAGAATTTCATAGACGAACCTTCATTTCTCATCAACGAATTTCAGACTGCCTTAAAACCCCTCTCGGTATTTTCTCGTCGACGAGACGTGTCTTCGTCGATGAGAACCTCATGTACCTTCATCGACGAGGCCCTGATTAATTTCTTGGGTTATTACATTGTCCCCTCCTTATAAAATTTCATCCTCAAAATTTACTATTCGTGTTGAACATCATCCATATAATCTATCATCTCAAGAGGTAAATGGTCTACTTATTTTATTACTTACCCTCACTTATGACGGAGGAATGCCGTGGTTACAATCTAAACTCTGGGAGATTACACATATAAAACCTAAAAGACTACCTACTAACTAAATTGATACATGTACCTGCAAAAGAAACATTAGCTAACTACTTACATTTTACCTAATTATTGTTAATTCTATTGGAATAAATATGGATATTTCTGTCTAATTTCATCTTCAAGTTCTTATGAAGCTTCTTCTATAGCATGGTTCTTCCATAGAACTTTCACTAGCTAAATTTCCTTAGTGCGCAACTCCTGTGTCCTTCTGTCCAAAATTTGTACTAGCACTTCTTCATAAGCTAATGAATCTTTAAGCTTTATCTCTGCATAGTTGATGATGTGGGACGGGTCTAGGACGTATTTCCTTAGCATAGCAACATGAAACACGTCATGTATTCTAGACAGAACTGGCGGCAAAGCTAGCTTATAGGCAACTGGCCCTACTTTCTCTAGTATCTCAAAAGGACCAATATACCTAGGGCTCAACTTGCCCTTCTTTCCAAACCTTATAATCCCTTTCAGGGGAGCTATCTTTAGGAATACTCGATCCCCCACATGAAACTCTAACTTCTGGCGACAGGTGTCTGCATAGCTTTTCTGCCGACTCTGTGATGTACTGATTCTTTCTTTAATTAGTCGAAACTTGTCGTACGCCTGTTGTACTATCTCTGGACCCAAAACTCGCCTTTCACCTACTTCGTCCTAGAACAGAGGAGAACGACATCTCCTACTATACAATGCCTCGTAAGGTGTCATGCTAATACTAGCCTGATAGCTGTTATTATAAGCAAACTCGACTAACAGCATATACTGGGTCCAACTACCCCTAAAATCAAGCACGAAGCATATCTTCAAGGATCTGAATCGTCCTCTCGGTCTGATCATCTGTCTGGGGGTGAAAAGCAGTGCTAAATGCTAACTGTGTACCCATAGCCTCCTGAATTCTTTTTCAAAATTGTGAAGTGAACCGAGAATCTCGATCTGAAACTATGGATACCGGTACACCATGGACACGAACTATCTCCTGAACATATATTTCTACCAACCTATCCATGGAGTAACCTACTTTAATCGGGATGAAATGAGGGGTCTTCGTCACATGATCAACAACCACCCAAATTGCATTCAATCCCTGTCGAACTGATGGTAACCCTGTAACGAAATCCATCGAAACGTGATCCAATTTCCATTCTGGAATGAACAATGGCTGCAACTGCCCCTGCTATCTATGGTGCTAAGCTTTAACTTGCTGGCACGTCAAGCACTGCTATACAAAATCAGCTATCTCCCTTTTCATTCCACTCCACCATAAATACTCTCGCAGATCCCTATACATTTTAATACTGCCAGGATGAACTGTGTACAGTGATCTGTGAGCCTCCTCTAAAATCGTTCTTTTAATTTCATCATCTGTAGGCACACACAGTCTGGTACGGAACCTCAGAGCTCCATCATCAGAGATATTGAACTCCTCACCCTGACCATCCCGCACTCTTGCCATTACCTCTGCCAATTCTGCGTCATCACCTTGAGCTGTCTTAATCTTCTCATATAGTGTAGGTTGTACCACCAGGCTGGAAATAAATTATTGAGAACTATCCTCAACTAACTCTATGCTGAGTCTCTCCAAATCCATCAAAACTGAATGCGGAATCTCCATGGCTGCTAGTGCTGGTCCCACTAATTTCCTGCTCAGAGCATCAGTTACCACATTTGCCTTCCCTGGATGGTAAATAATAGTACAGTCATAATCTTTAATAAGTTCTAACCACATTCTTTACCTCATATTCAGTTATTTCTGGGTAAATAAATATTTCAGGCTCTTGTGATCAGTGAAAATATCGCACTTTCCGCCATATAAATAATGCCTTCAGATCTTTAAAGCATAAACTACTGCAGCTAATTCTAAGTCATGCACAGGATAGTTCTTTTCATATTCTTTAAGTTGTCTAGACGCATAAGCAATGACTTTCCCATGCTGCATCAACACACATCCAATACCCTTTAAAGAGGCATCACTGTATATCACAAATTCATCTCCCCCTGATAGAATAGCAACAACTGGTGCCGAAACCAACCACCGCTTTAATTCTTGGAAACTCTGCTCACACTCACTAGTCCAATCAAACTTCACATTTTTCCTCGTAAGTCGTGTTAACAGACCTGACAACCTAGAGAAGTCATCCATGAAGCGTCGGTAATAACCTACCAACCCCTGAAAACTCCTGACCTTTTGAATACTTCCCGGCCTTTCCCAACTCACTGCTGCCTCTATTTTACTCGGATCAACTAATATACTTGCCTTAGAGATCACGTGGCCAAGAAAGGTAACCTGCCTTAACCAGAACTCACATTTCTTAAATTTTTCATATAATTTCTTTTCTCTCAATATCTGTAACACCAGCCTCAAGTGATGCTCGTGCTCCTCAACACTCCTCGAGTAAACTTGTATATCATCTATGAATACAACCACAAACTGGTCCAAATACTAATGGAACACTCGGTTCATTAGATCCATAAATACTGTTGGATCCAAATGGCATCATTAAGAACTCGTAATGTCCATATCTGGTTCGTAACGCGGTCTTCGAAATATCTTCTGCTTTAACTTTCACTTGATGATAAGCCGACCGTAGGTCAATTTTAGAGTAAACCCGGGTCCGCTGAAGCTGATCGAACAAATCATCGATCCTAGGGAGAGGATATTTATTTTTGACTGTCAGTTTGTTTGTCTCCCTATAATCGATACACAAGCTCATGGTCCCATCTTTCTTTTTGACAAACAGAACTGGCGCTCCCCAGGGTGACACACGGGGCCTGATAAATTCCTTGTCCAGCAATTCTTGTAACTGATATTTAAATTCTTTTAAGTCGATTGGAGCCATATGGTATAGTGCTTTAGATACTAGTGCTGACCCCGACAACAGATCTACAGTAAACTCAATTTCTTGGTCTGGTGGCAAGTCAGGCAATTCCTCCAGAAAAACGTCTGGGAATTCTCTCACTACTGGTATGTCAGCTTGTTTTAATTCTTCTTTTAGAAATTCTTTTATGTATACGACATACCCCTAGCAACCATCCCGTAGCAGTCTCCTCACCTGAATAGCCGACACTAGCTGTGGCGAGGCACGCACTCGTGAACCCACAAATCTAAATTCTTACTCACCCGGGGGTCTGAAAATCACTCTTTTTGATGGCAATCTATGCTGGCGTGATAAGTTTCTAGCTAATCCATGCCCAGTATCACACCAAATCCCTGCATATTTAGGACCACAAGATCGGCTAATAGTACTCTCTCCTGAATACTTACTGGAAAATTACAAAGCACCTTCCTGCATTTTACTACAAATCCCATCGGCGTACCCACAGACAATTCTGCATCTAATGGATGTGTCTCTACTCTAGTTATTCTCACATATCCCGCCAATATAAAGGAGTGAGTGGCACCTGTATCAAATAAAATAATAACTTTATATGGTAAAGCAATAAAGGTACCTATAACCATGTATCCGACCATCTCAGCATGGCAGTATTCCTCTGCTAACCTCCGCAGGGCGTCTGGTATCCATCCCAAAATGGTCTGGGAGCTGGTGTATAATCCGATGGCATCTGACACGATTGAGCCATATGGCTAGGCCTCCCGCAGCGATAACAAACATTCTCCCCTAGTCGGCACTCCCTCGAATGCCTCCGTCCACATCTGGGGCAAGTGGTAAGAGGCTGTCCACCCTAAAATCCACCATGCTCTACCATCTGCCTCTAACCCCCCCACCAAATCTGCCTCCACTCTAAGGGCCTCGACTGGGACCCGCCTGAAAACTCGAGGGTGCGGTCCTCTTCTTCTGACTCTATATCTCAGTCTCCCTCGGCAGACTTTCTTCTGCTATAATAGCCTTGTCAACTAACTCTGAGAAATCCTCAATCCTCAGTATTACCACCTGTTTGTAAATACCTCGCCTCAGATTCCTCTCGAACATCGTAGCCTTCTTAACTTCATCCAGGACGATATAAGGGCAGAAATGCAAAAGCTCAATGAATCTTGCTGCGTACTGCTGGACGGTCAATGATCCCTGGGACAAGCTCAAAAACTCCTATACCCAAGCCTCTCTAACTGAAGCAAGATAATATCTATCAAATAACACATCCCTAAATCGGGCCCAAGTCATCAGCACTAGAATAGCCCTCTTGTAAAGACTCGGAAATTTAAAAGGATTAAAATAATTTAGAAAAAAAAAATATAAATAAAATAACAGATAAATAAATAAAAGGAATGGTGTGGGAAAAGAAAAAAAAATTAAAAAAAAAGAAATTAAATTAAATTAAGATCAATTAAATAATTAGTTATTAAATTAAATATTTTTACATTAGATTTAAAAAAAAAAAAACCTAATTGAAATAAGAGAATATATATATAAAGTAATCTGAAGAGATAAAGTTAAAGAAGAAGAAGAAGAAGAAGAAGAAAGAAGAAGAAGAAATAGTCAGAGCTGACACCCCCCCCCCTTTGAACTTCATTTCCTGCGCGCGCCAGCCACCTCCGTTCCTCTCTCTCTCTGTCTCTCTCTCAATTACTCGACAAGTTTGCGACGGATCGGGAAACGGAAGGTGCCGTTGGAATCCTGGTTCTGCTGCCGACATTTCTACTAGAGCAGATTTTTCATGGGAACGGCTTAGGCACTGCTCCTGGGGAAAGGTAATTTTTCTCCATTTTCTCAATTTCGTCGTTAATATGTGGTTAAATCGACGAACGAACACCACCACAGGGTCCTAGTCGTCCTCATCGTCATTTTGGCGTAGGTAATTTTTCAATTGGGGTTTTCTAAACCCTACTCCAAAGCGAGAGTTGGATTTGAGAAATTTGGCAATTTGGCTAAATTTAAGGGTATTATTATTTATTTAGGAATTATGGCCCTAGGAAGTATTAAAGTAAAATTTTATTCAGGAATAATTTATTGGAACTAGGAATTTAATTTCAGGGTCCAAGTGAGCGCCGCAGGTATTTTTCGGAGTCCCTGTTGGCGTAGTTCAAGAAACCAAGTAAGGGAAAAAATATATATTAAATCAGAATTTTTATAAATTTAATGAAAAAATAAATTGTGTTATATGTACGTATATATGTTTCAGTATGGGTAAAACGCCAACTGTTTAAATTATATTTTTTTAAGTTTAGGACTGTTTATTAGATATATATGTGGGAAAATGAATTGATGAAAGTGGAAAAATATTTTTAGAATATTTATGTAAGATATGAAAGGTATTTTTAGTATATAAACATTAAATGTTGGTTGGCTTATTTTACAGGTAGTGTATGAATTTTATTGCTAAATTGTGTGGCATGAGTAAATAGAATGTTGTGTGTAAATATATGTTAAATGTATGAGATGCAGACTAAGTAAGTAAAACAATGAGAATAAAATATGATATGGATAATGTTGCCTGTGTATGTTAAATGCAACCATGTAAATGTAAGACACCTGAAAGACAGCCATGTTAGCAGATCTAGCACACTTCTGTGTAGACTAACTGATGACAGTTAAAAGGAGTTGTGTTAGCAGATCTAGCACGTTTCTACGTAGACTAACTGATGATGACTAAAGACTAGCTGTAGTACGAAATAATGAAATGAAATGTTATGCAATGAAATGACGATGAAATAAAATTACAAAGATAAATGATGTAAATGGGAAAGAGTCACTTAAAGTGAAACGAAATGCAAAGTTAAGTTATGAACAGGAATGAATGTGCATGAATGTATAATGACAAAAAAGAATGATGTATTATGATAATAGAAGTATGTATATACGTAGAACATGTTACGATTGGGCGAGGCGTACCTTTCACCTGAGGGCTTGCTGAGTAAGGCGAGTGCACTAGTAGCTACAGATGTGGCAGTAGTCGCATAACGTACTAGGACAGAGGGAACCTACTTGTATGGGCGGGTAGATTTCCCTATCCTTAGGGCCTTTGCCAATAAGCTATTGTTGAATGGTGTGAGTATGAGATTAATTTATCACTTGAGGGCTTACTGAGTAAGGTGAGTGCCCTGGTATGCTTTAGTTGCGACCTTTGGGTTGCCTAAATATCATAGCAGAGGGGTGCTACTTGTATGGGCGGGTAATCACCCCTATCCTCAGGTAATCTCGTGGGTTAAACATTTGCATGTGTTTGATTAGGATCAGGGAATAATTTCAGAAATTATGTTAAGGATTTTAAAATGTTAAATATTATGTTATATATAAACTCATGTTGGCCACACACTGTTTTAATATATGGTTTCTTCCCTTACTGAGATGTGTCTCACCCGAATATGAATTTATCTTTTTTCAGGATTTCCTCGAGATCGAGCTTTGAGAGCTCGAGGTTTTTATAGCATTACTGGGAAATAGAAAAATAAAATGGTATATTTCTATGTTAATTTTGGGGAATGTAAATATTTAAGTTTTATGCCTTTATGTTTTAAGGCTATTGAGTAAGGAATGATTGTGAAATTACTGAATTGTTTTGGAAGTTATGTAGATTTATGGAAATGTAGGTGATGAATGATTTATTATGGATTATAGTTAGAATTAGTAAACTATGGTATTATGTTATATGGAGATTATGATTATGTTTTCCGCTGCGTATGTTATGAAATATGATTTATAAGGATATGATCAAGTATAACGCAACGGACCCGAGATTAAGGGTTCGGGGCGTTACACCTCTACTCCTCCAATAATTTGGTGGCTGACTACCATCTCTTGGCCTCCCCTGCTAGCCTATATACGTAGCATACAGAACCCTTTGCTCATCCGTGCAGTGAAGTACTATCAAAATCTTTTCTACCTCCTGCATCCAATTCTCTGCAACAGCAGGGTCAGTCGCTCCTGAAAACGATGTTGGGTTCATCTTCATAAATTTCTCTATAGTACATCCAGAGCTGGAGATGGACCTCCCTGCTCTCTAAAGCTCCGAGCTATCTCAATCATAACTTGCTGAGCCACACTGCATAGCCTAGCATCTGAATCCCCGCCTCCTGCGCCAAAAGGACCAACTCCATCATCGCCACTAGCATGAGCGCTACTACCCCCTGGGTCCATCTTGCAATTACATCAAACACCATTTCAGAATCCTATTTCCCATATAGATCTAATTTATCTCATTCAGCTAAAACCTCAGATTCTCTATTCATTATCACCCATATTCCTAGCCCAAAATCCAATCCTGCAACCTAAACACACGACTCGTTAGTTGTTTACTATGACTTTCCTGAAATCGTCACCCCAGGAAAAACACAGAAACCACCACGAAATCCTATATCCAGATCACAGAACAAAACCTGAAATCATTTTTCCTATATTCTGGTATTGCTTTCCACTACACTCTAAAGTCTACAAAACCTAGAAACCTAGTGTAATAACCCCAAAAAGGGATATAGAAGATTAGTGGAGTGAATCCTAAAAAAAAAAAATTAAAAAAAATAAAATAATAATAATAATAATAATAATTAATCAGATTTATAAAAAAATTAATAAGAAAAAAATAATTAAAATTTATTTCTAGGGGTAAGCCAATTTCCCCTTTTTCTTTAATTTCTTGCAAATTATAAGCTCAATTGATGAACAGACACCACAACGAGAATCTAGGGATGATTCTCTACAAGTCTAGCGGGACGAAATTCTCGTGGGGTCGTCGTGGGCAAAACCCCAAATTTGGGGTATGGGGGTTATTAAAGAGCTTATTTTTAATTAATTAGGATTAATTTAGAAATGTTAAAATGTTGAGCATCTAGAGTTGAAGTAAGATTTTTGAAATTTACTGACCGGGTGAGCGTCGCGGGTGTAATTTTGGGACCCGTAGGCAAAATTCAGAAAATTAAGTGGGGCTGTTAAATGTTAGTTTAAATATTAATTTGAGGTATATAGAGTCTAGGGAAGGTTAGATGGGTATTATTTTGGAGAAACAGATTAGTTAATCTGAGAAAAATGTAAATTTCAGGAGTTGAATTTCGGGCGCCAAGGGCATAGGATTTTGGGTTTTAGCGAGACTCTCAATAAGCCAAGTGAGGGGAATAAGTTATAACAGTATTTTTAGAATTACTATTTAAATTAATATGTGAAAATGTGCTTATGACATTTTGTCTAAAAATTATTACAATATAAACATCAGATAAATTTTGGCATTTGAGTGATTTTAAATTATGATATTTTGGAGTGAAAATAATATGTTATGAATATTAAATGAAAACTGTGTGGCACATGACATGTGTTGAAAAATGTGAAATATAACGATGGGTATTTTCTCGGAAAATATTGAAATGAGAATGATTGATGTGATTAGTGAAAAATAATGAAATGTGATATTTATATGTGAGTGGAAATTATTTGCATAAGAAATGAGTTTGTACAAGTTACTTGTAGGAGTATTTTGGAAAAATGTGAAAATACATGAAATATGATATATGTTATTACAAGATGATGAAATGTGTACCGAAAATTATGAGAATATTTATATTGAACTGAATTGTGATATACTGAAATATGATTGATGAAATGTTAATATCGCATAATGATTGCGGGTATGTAATAGTGAATCCTGATGGATGGTTATGATATTGAGCACGGTACCGTTGCTAGTGGTGTTAGTGCAACCACACGGACTCTTGGAGCGTGGGCGTGATAGTCAACTATGCCATTTTGTAGTGTTGTTAGGCCCCTGAGTCTGGATCAAGGTTATAGGCCGACTAGTCGTACTACAAACGCAATATGTGATATGATACTTTGATCTAAGCGGGTCGGCCAACCGCAGTTAGATCCAGCCTTCAAGACGCACAACCTTGACCATGGGGGGAAGCATGGCGTGGATAGAAAGATCCTCAGGGTGGCCATGAGTTATAGACGCGATGTTGGTATTTAATACCAAGAATACTCATGAGCCGAAAAGTAAAATGAAAATGGAAAGTGAAAGAATGATAAAATTGGTTAAAATGAGAAATGAAAGAAAGAATGGAAATTGAGAAATAAATAATGTTAAATATGAGAAATGAACTGTGTGAGTTAATGACATAAATAATTGAGGCAAAGTGAAACTCTCCGCCTGAGGGCTTACTGAGTAAAGTGAGTGCCCTGATAGGTATCATTTGTGGTCATACCTGGTTACATAACGTGTTAGGGCAGAGGGAAGCTACCTATATGGGCGGGTAATCTTCCCTATTCTCAGGAACTTCGTAGATAATTATGTGATGGAAATTATTGAATTTTAGAAATGGTTTTAAAGCTTATAAAAGCTTGTGTTGTATATCTATATGACTATGGGAATATATTTGCCAGTGTATTTTCTCAGATGAAATGCTATTTTGAAAAGTAAAGCATGTTATAACTGAACTCATATGACCACACACTGTAAATAATTTATTCCTTCTTACTGAGATGTGTCTTGCCCAAATTATCTAAATTTTTCAAGGGACAGAGATAGGCCAGGTGATAGAACTCCGTGACCATTGGGAGCTAAGACCCTGACACACACGGTGAGTTTCTGGACTAGGGGAGGTGTAATTCCCCTAGTGTGGAGTAGTTTTTGAGTTTGTGATAATGATGTAAATGTGTGTACATAGATACTCTGGGTATTGTATTCTAAATGATATAAATACACTGTCTTCCACTGCAAGGTTTTATAAATAAAATGACTTTTTACCCGGTACCCAATGTTAGTCGGGTCGTACGGATGATAGTAGGATTGTTGACGTGGTCGATTTGTGAATGTTATGGATAACGTGTGATTATTTATTTATTATTGAGAAAAAAAATTGTACGAAAATTGGGGCGTCACAATTTGGTATTAGAGCCTAGGTTGCTAGGTTCTGTAGACTTTAGTAGATAGCAAAATACAATACTAGAGTATAGGAATGGATTTTGGGGAAAATAGGAGGTGGGTAGATTGAAATGTGAGCTAGTGGTTTTTAGAGGATGAGGTGAGAATTTAGGATTCTATCTTGCGACCTAAAGTCTAGAGTACTGGGGTTGTTTCTGTGTTTTTCCCGGGGTGACGATTTCAGGAAAACCATGGATACTATCGCTGGGTCTTGTTTCTGAGTGGTAGGACTGAATCTTAAATAGGGATTAAGGATGTGGATAGAAGAATAATTTATGAGTTATTGCAGTGTATGGGTTGTGTGATAGTGATTGTATGCTAAGATTAGTTGTTTCCTTTGTAGGATGGATCCAGGGAACAGGAACACGAATACGGGAGGTGATGGAGTAGGACCTTCCAGTATGGGTGGTGTAGTCCCTGACACGGTATTGCGTAGCGTCACTCAACAGGTTATGGCTGAGATGGTTTGGAGCTCGGGGGAGAGGAGCTGCACGATTGAGCAGTTCACGCGTATGCGACCCCCATCTTTTGTTAGAGGAGCAGACCCACTGGTAGCAGAGAATTGGGTTAAGGACATAGAGGACATACTGACAGTGTTCTGAGTAGAGGGTGTTATTTTCTACATTTAAATTAACCAGGGAAGAAAAACACTTGTGGAGGTCAGTGAGACTACTTAAGGAGCAAAGGTTTGACCCTGTAGCGATGACGTGGAGTCGCTTTAGGGAGATTTTCTTCGAGTGGTACTTTCCTGCTATGGTCAGGAGTGTGAAGGCGTCAAAGTTTCTGTATATGACACAGGGGTCTATGATGGTGCAGCAGTACGCAACAAGATTTGTTGAGTTGTCTCGATTTGCCTCGTATATGGTGCCTGACGAGGAGAGGAAGGTAAGGAAGTTTGAGGAGGGCCTAAGATAAAACTTGTATGAGCAGATGGTAGGTTTCCGAGCTCGGACCTTCTCGAAGATTGTGGATAGGGCTACGGTGATTAAGAGCAGCATACAGAGAGGCGCAGCTGCCTAGAGCCAGAGGAAGAGGTGACCACCTTTTGCTTTTTAGGCAGGGTCCAGTCGAGGGCCGTGGAGGAGATATGATAGCAGAGGGGGACAACGAAAAGGGGGAGGAGATTGAGCAGTACAGAGCATACAGATGCCCCCTCCTTGTCCCAGATGTTTGAGGAGGCACCCAAGAGAGTGTCAAGCGAGAGAGGTTGTTTGCTATTAGTGCCACCGGCCTGGGCATATCGCGAGGAACTATCAGGCACTGCCAACGATAGTGGTTGCTCCTCGACCATACAGAGGAGGCTATCAGGCACCTCGAGGTGGACTGTAGAGGAATACTGCCCCGACACGAGTTTATGCACTGACGCTGGGAGATGCTGAAGCTACAGGAGATGTGTTGACAGGTACGGTTTCAATACTGTCATTTAAAACTACTGTCTTGTTTGATTCTGGGGCGACTCATTCTTTTATCACCCAAGAATATGTTAAGTTGTGTGAGTTTGAGCCTCAGCAGTTAGATATTAATCTGTCTGTTGCTACGCCGACTAGGGCTATAGGGGTATGTATAAAGGTACTCAGGGACTGTCCAGTGGACATTCAGGGGAGGTCTTTGTTAGCTAATCTGGTGGTTTTAGACATGCATGGGTTTGAAATAATCTTAAGTATGGATTGGCTAGTTGCCCACTATGCTAGCATTGATTGCCATCATAGGGAGGTAGTGTTCAGACCTCTAGAGGTACAGAAGTACATATTCGTGGGATCACATGTGCGCACCCCACCTCAATTACTGTCTGCTATTCAGGCACGTAGGTTGCTATCAGAAGGCTGTCAGGGATATTTAGACTTTGTGAAGACAGTGTCAAAAGGGGAGCTGAGGGTGGAGAATATCCCAGTGGTGAGGGACTTTCCTGATGTATTTCCCAAGGATTTTTTTAAGACTACCTCCTGATCGTGAGGGAGCACCGGTCTTATTTGTGAGGAAGAAGGATGGGTCGATGAGGTTGTGCATCGACTACAGGGAAATAAACAAAGTAACTATCAAGAATAAATACCCGCTCTCACGTATCGATGATTTGTTTGACCAGTTACAGGGGACACAGATCTTTTCGAAGATAGATTTACGTTCCAGGTATCATCAGGTGAAAGTCAGGGCGGAAGATGTTTCGAAGACGGAATTCAGAACACGGTATGGTCACTATGAATTTCTAGTTATGCCGTTTGGTTTGACGAATGCTCATGCGGTATTTATGGATTTGATGAACAGGGTCTTTCACCAGTATTTGGATCAGTTTGTGGTAGTATTTATTGATGATATGCTGGTGTATTTGAAGAGCCTGGAGGAGCATGAGGAGCATCTGAGTATAGTGCATTAGGTATTGCGAGAGAAGAATCTTTATGCGAAGCTCAAGAAGTGTGAGTTCTGACTGGAACAGGTTACCTTCCTTGGACACATTATATCCAGGGGTGGTATTTGTATTGATCTGAGTAAGATTGAGGCGGTAGTATACTGGGTACGACCAAAGAATGTGCACGAGATCAGAGTTTCCTGGGATTGGCTGGGTACTACCACAGATTTGTTGAGGGCTTCTCTAGGCTGTCAGGCCCATTAACCAGATTGACCAAGAAGGGAGTGAAGTTTGAGTGCTCTGAGGAATGTGAACAGAGCTTCCAGGAATTGAAGCAGCGACTCATCGCTACGCCAGTGTTGACGATTCCTTCGGGAGAAGAAGGGTTTGTGATTTACAGTGATGCGTCCCATAAAGGGCTCGGATGTGTGTTGATGCAACGAGGGAGAGTGATAGTCTATGTCTCACGACAGTTGAAAGAATATGAGAAGAACTACCGTACTCATGATCTGGAGTTGGCGGTGGTTGTATACGCACTGAAGATTTGGAGGCACTATCTATATGGGGGTAGGTGTGAAATATTTACTGACTATAAGAGTTTAAAGTATTTCTTCACGCAGAAGGAATTAAATATGAGCTAGATCTAATAAAGGCTTATGACTGCACTATCAGCTACCACCCAGGAAAGGCTAATGTGGTCGTTGATGCTTTGAGTCGAAAATCAGTGGATTCATCTGTATCTACAGTGGAGATTCAGCATCCAATCTAGATGGATCTAGAGAGGCTTGGTGTGGAGCTGGTAAAGGGCGATCACCAGGCATTCATTGCTGACTTGGTTTTGTAGCCGACTCTACAGGAGAGGATTAAAGCAGCTCATAGGAATAATGCAGAACTAGTAAAGCTTATAGGGAAGGTACAGGATGGTCAGGAAATAGAGTTCAGTATTCCAAATGATGGAGCCTTGAGGTTCCGTACTAGGTTATGCGTTCCTACCGACCCTGAGATCAAGAAGGTTATCCTGTAGGAAGCGCATCGGTCCCTATACACTGTACATCCAGGTAGTACTAAAATGTACAGGAATCTTCAAGAGTCCTTTTGGTGGAGCAACATGAAGAGGGAGATAGTCTAGTATGTGGATCAGTGTTTGACGTGCCAGCAAGTGAAGGCTGAGCACTAGAGACCCGCGGGATCATTGCAGCCACTCCACATTCCTAAGTGGAAGTGGGAGCATATAGTAATGGATTTCGTCACAAGATTTTCGCTGGCATTCTGTGGATAGGACGATATTTGGGTAGTGGTGGATCGACTGACGAAGACTACCCACTTTTTGCCGATTAGAGTTAGCTACTCCATGGACAGATTGGCTGAGTTATATATCTAGGAGATAGTTAGGCTCCACGGCATCCCAGTGTCCATAGTTTCAGATAGAGACCCACGGTTCACATCTCGTTTTTGGAAGAGTCTAAAAGGGGCCATAGGTTCTTAGTTGTCGTTCAGCACAACTTTTCATCCTCAGACAAATGGGCAGACGGAGAGGACGATACAAATTTTGGAGGATATGCTGCGAGCATGTGTGTTGTACTTTGGAGGTCATTGGATGCAGTATCTGCCATTGGTTGAGTTTGCGTATAACAAGAGCTACCAGGCCAGCATTGGAATGGCACCATATAAGGCACTTTATGGCAGGAGGTGTCGATCCCCATTATATTGGGATGAGGTTGGAGTGAGACAGGCATTAGGGCCAGAGTTGATACAACAGAATCAGGATAAAGTCAGACTCATTAGAGACAGGATCAGGACAGTGTAGAGCCGGCAGAAGAGTTATGCTGATACTCGTTGGCGAGAATTGGAGTTTGACGCAGGAGATCACGTGTTCCTGAAGGTGGCGCCAATGAAGGGAGTTATGAGGTTCGAGAAAAAGGGTAAGCTGAGCTCTAGGTATATTGGACCATTCGAGATTCTTAAAAGAGTGGGTCTAGTTGCCTATCGGTTGGCATTACCACCGATCTTGTCTAAGATCCATGATGTATTCCACGTTTCTATGCTGATAAAATACGTCCCAGACCCTTCCCATGTGATTAGCTATGAAGCACTAGAGTTGAGAGACACTTTAGCTTATGAGGAAGTGCAAGTGCAGATTCTTAACTGGAAGGAATAAGATCTACGCACGAAGAGGATTCCACTGGTGAAAGTTTTGTGGCGCAATCATGTCGTTGAGGAGACTTCCTGGGAACTGGAGGATCAGATGCGCCAGAGATATTCACACTTATTCGGTGGAGCTTAGAGTTGAGCCAGTCAAGTGAATGGAATAATATTGTATATTTTTATTTGTATAATGTAATATAGGATAGATAGAGTTTTTAGTTTTGAAATATGAATGGATTCCAAAACCCTTTTTGTAACCACGGTATTCCTCCGCCATAAGTGAGGGTAATTACGAAAATTGGGGTGTTTCTCTTTAAGAATGAAAAGGTGATAAATAAGCAAATTTCGAGGACGAAATTTTTATAGAGAGGGGAGAATGTAATAGCTCCAAAAAGGGATATAGAAGATTAGTGGAATGATTCCAAAATAATAATAATAATAATAATAATAATAATAATAATAATAATAATAATAATAATAATAATAATTAATTAATTAATTGGATTTATAAAAAAAATAATTAAAATTTATTTTTATTTTTATTAAAAAAATATATTATTATCAATATTAATTAAATATATTATTATTATTATTATTATTATTATTATTATTATTATTATCACTCCTAAAGCTTCTTTGAAGCTTCAGGAGTCATCTTCACTAAAAAAAACTCGTGCAGCCCTGTAATCTCTCTCTCTCTCTCTCTCTCTCTCTCTCTCTCTCTCTCTCTCTCTCTCTCTCTCTCTCTCTCTCTCCTCGATTTCGTGGTGGATTTTTGCTCGATCGAAAATCAGAAGATACCGTTGGACTCCATTCTCCGCTATTGTCATTTCTTCCGGAGCGGATCGGTGGTAGGAGCGGCGTAGACGTATCTTCTGGGGTAAGCCAATTTCCCTTTTTACTTTAATTTCTTGCAAATTATAAGCCCGATTGACGAATGCACACCACCACGAGAATCTAGGGATGATTCTCTACATAATGGGACAAAATTCTCATGGGGTTGTCGTGAGCAAAAACATAAATTTGGGGTATGGGGGTTATTAAGGAGCTTATTTTTAATTAATTAGGATTAATTTAGAAATGCTAAAATGTTGAGCATCTGGAGTTGAAGTAGGATTTTTGAAATTTAGGCCCGGGTGAGCGCCGCGGGTGTAATTTTCGGACCTGCAGGCAAAATTCAGAAAATTAAGTGGGGTTGTTAAATGTTAGTTTAAATATTAATTTAAGGTATATGGAGCCTAGGGAAGGTTAGATGGGTACTGTTTTGGAGAAATAGATTAATTAATCTGGGAAAAATGTAAATTTCAAGAGTTGAATTTCGGGGGCCAAGGGCATAGGATTTGGGGTTTTAGCGAGACTCTCAGTAAGCCACGTAAGGGGAATAAATTATAGCAGTATTTTTAGAATTACTGTTTAAATTAATATGTGAAAATGTGCTTATGCTATTTTTTCTGAAAATTATCATGATATAAATATCAGATAAATTGTGTGGCATTTGAGTGATTTTAAATTGTGATATTTTGGAGTGTGAAAATAATATGTTATGAATATTAGATGAAAACTGTGTGGCACATGACATGTGTTGAAAAATATGAAATATAATGATGGGTATTTTTTGAGAAAATATTGAAATGAGAATGATTGATGTGATTAGTGAAAAATAATGAAATATGATATTTATATGTGAGTGGAAATTATTTACATGAGAAATGAGTTTGTACAAGTTACTTGTATGAGTATTTTGGGAAAATGTGAAAATACGTGAAATATGATATATGTTATTACGAGATGATGTAATGTGCACAGAAAATTATGTGAATATTTATATTGAACTGAATTGTGATATACTGGAATATGATTGATGAAATGCCAATATCGCATAATGATTGCGGGTATGTGACAGTGAACCTTGATGGATGGTTATGATATTGAGCACGGTACCGTTACTAGTGGTGTTAGTGTAACTACACGAACTCTTGGAGCGTGTGGCGTGACAATCGACTGTGCCATTTTGTAGGATTGTTGGGCCCTTGAGTCCGGATTAGGGTTATAGGTCGGTCAGTCGTATTATAGACGCGATATGTGATATGATACTTTGATCTAACTGGGTCGACCAATCGCAGTTAGATCCAGCCTTCAGGCCACACAACCTTGATCATGGGGGGAAGCATGGCGTGGATAGAAAGATCCTCAGGGTGGCCATGAGTTACAAACACGATGTTTTTATTTGATACCAAGGATACTCATGAGTAGGAAAGTAAAATGAAAATGGAAAGTGAAAGAATGATAAATTTGGCTAAAATGAGAAATGAAAGAAAGAATGGAAATTGAGAAATAAAGAATGTTAAATATAAGAAATGAATGTATGAGTTAATGACATAAATAATTGAGGCGAAGTGAAACTTTCCGCCTGAGGGCTTACTGAGTAAGGTGAGTGCCCTGATAGGTATCAGATGTGGTCATACCTGGTTGCATAACGTGTTAGGGCAAAGGGAAGCTACCTGTATGGTCGGGTAATCTTCCCTATTCTCAAGAACTTTGCGAATAATTATGTGATGGAAATCATTGAATTTGAGAAATAGTTTTAAGCTTATAAAAACTTGTGTTATACATCTATATGACTATGGGAATATATTTGCTAGTGTATTTTCCCAGATGAAATGTTTTTTTGAAAAGTAAAGCATGTTATAACTGAACTTATATTGTAACGCCCCAACCTGGGTCTGTCAGGGAGCACTGCATCTCTCCTCCTCCACCTGGACCAGACAACAGGGGGGCGGGCCTTATCGGACTAATGACTGACCCCACAAACCAAAACGTGTCATTTTCAGTGTGTTTTTTCCTCACTCACACACTTCCTGAGAAAACTTCCCAAGTGGTCACCCATCCCAAGATTGCTCCAAGTCAAGCACGCTTAACTATGGAGTTCTTATGGGAAAGCTCCCGAAAAGAAAGGTGCACCCTTTTGATATGGGTAATAACATCTAATCTTTTTAAGTCTTTCATCCATGGGGTATCACACATATGGCCACACACCGTAAATAATTTATTCCTTCTTACTGAGATGTGTCTCGCCCAAATTATCTAAATTTTTCAGGAGACAGAGATAGGCCAGGCGATAGAGCTCTGTGACCATTGGGAGCTAAGACCCTGACACAAAGGGTGAGTTTCTGGACTAGGAGAGGTGTAATTCCCCTAGTGTTGAGTAGTTTTTGAGTTTGTGATAATGATGTATATGTGTGTATGTAGATACTCTGGGTATTATATTCTGAATTATATAAATACATTGTCTTTCGCTGCTAGGTTTTATAAATAAAATGACTTTTTACCCGATACCCAATGTGGGTCAGGTCATACAAATGATAGTAGGATTGTTGACGTGGCCGATTTGTGAATGTTATGGATGACGTGTGATTATTTATTTATTATTGAGAAAAAAAAATTGTACGAAAATTGGGGCGTCACACCTAGGCTCTGATACCACAATTGTAACGACCTCAAAATTTAATCATTTGGTTTACACATATGCACTACTCTGATACCCCTACTATGAAATCTCAGGCCTCAGGGGGTACTGAGGTATTCCTGTATGCAATAAACATACCTACGCAGCAGAAACATAAATCATGCAACCACAAATACCCAACAATACCAGAAATCAATATTTCCAGACCATGGTTATATAATACATCTCTCTCTAGTCCCATCTACCCCAAAATACAACTCTCTGTACAAACTTACCCTATAAACAGGGCAACACTGTAATCATGCTATCTGCAAGCCTCGTCTACTCACCTAACTAGCTCACCTGAAAAATATTAAAATAATGGGGTGAGTCGACACTTAGTAAGTGAAAATATGCTATTACTAGTGTGTGGCTACTAAGTTGCATACTATTTTAATAACATCTGAACTGTATGAAACAATAAATCTATCATGCATATCGTACATTTTCACAGTTTAAAATATAATTGTATCATCTGTATTTTTTACTTTTCATACTGCTAATATTATACTATACTCATCAAATACTGTAAAATTGTATACTTATACATAACTGTGTTTTATCCCTGGAACTCTGTATGTCATGATTTGACCCCTCATGACAGGGTTGTGTGGCTTGTAGGTAGGACTTAACGCTGGTCGGCCCTCCAAGTAAGTCACTATACTCTACACTACCTCAACCCGGCCAAACTGCATCCACTCCTAGGCGCGGAACTGGACTGTTGCCTCGTCAAACCGGCCCCCTCAACCCAATGAACTGGAGAGCTGCATCTTCTCTGAGCACGGTTTGATGGTACCCACACACTATTTGAGATATGTGGTTACACTCTATCTGTATTAGCAACGGTACTGTGCTCTGTATTTAGTATCTGTTTGAAATCTTTTCATAGGGATCTGATATCATATATATATAATACTATAATCTTTCTACTGTTTTCATCATGTTTCCAAAATAACCATAACACTGTAATTATGTCCAATAAATATTGTAATATGTGAATAATTCAACTACAGCATCTTGATGCTATATCTGTATATCTGACTGTATAATCTGTCTGTATAATATATCTGTATAATCTGTCTGTATACTCTGAGTGTTATGGTATTAGGAAACATGGCATGCTGTAAATATTGTATATACTGATCTATATAAAGACTGTAACATATTGATTCTGAATAAAACTATAATATACTGATCTGAATAAACATCTGTATATGTATACTGATCTGGATAATTATTTGTATAAGTTGTATAACATGATATGCAGGTAAAAAGCTATATAAGTTCTGTATCAAATAAATATCTACTCAAACCACACAAACATTAAAACTCTTATTTAGTAAAAAAAAAAAAACTGTATAATAAATTGGTATATATATGTATCTATGAAATCTCTATTAACATTTTTAAAACTCCTAGCATAGCATATTTCCCTTACCTGAATTCTGAAAAGCCCCTACTGTACTCTGACCCTATACCCACAGGGCTCCCCGCTCAACATCCTGAAAACAACATCCCCCAGAACAAAATATCATTATTTCTTTGTATACTACGTTTTGTATAACGGTAGGAAAAACAAATTCTGAATAAAATGCCTTAGCCTAAGATTGGGATGAAATTTGATCCACGCGCACCAATGATTCACTCTGACAAACTTGTAGAGAACTTCCCCAGGAGCTTCGTGGTGTTCTCAGATCGTCGACTCGGCAAGAAACGGGGCTAGGATTGAAGGGAGAAGGAGAGGGAGACGTTTAGAGAGAGAGAGAGAGAGAGAGAGAGAGAGAGAGAGAAAGAGAGAGTCTTGAGCCAAAATACACTAAAAAATTTGGGTTTTAACTATTTATAGCCCTGGGTTCGTCAACGATACACGTCATCTCATCGACGAGTCCCTAAAGAATTTTGTCGACAAACCTTCATTTCTCGTCGACGAATTTCAGACTGTCTTAAAACCCCTCTCGGTATTTTCTCGTAGACGAGACTCTCATGTACCCTCGTCGATGAATCCCCTGTGTTCGTCGACGAGGCCTTGATTAATTTCTTGGTTTATTACACCTATTCCTCGTCGATGATCCCATTAAGCGTGTTTGTCAACGAACGTGCTGCGTTCGTCGACGAGACCCCTGTTGAATTCCAATTACAATTTCCTTTTCTCTCCTCCTCTTATTATTAAATTACTATAATTATTCGGGTCTCTACATTCTACTTATTTTATTACGTACCCTCACTTGTGGTGGAGGAATACCGTGGTTACATTCAGAGTTTTAGGAGATTACATATACAAAATAAAATTCTCCCAAAACTAAAATACTACTTACTAACTAGACTACTACATATACCGACTAACCTGCAAAAGAAACACTTCATAATTACTTACACATTTCTGATTACAACTAAACTCTATTACCAAATACGGACATCTCTACCTTATCTATTCCTTAAGCTCTCAAGAAGCTTCTTCTATTGTGTGATTTCTCCATAGGACTTTTACTAAAGGAATCTTCTTATTACGTAATTCCTGTTCTTTCCTGTCTAGAATCTGTACTAGTACCTCCTCATAAACTAGTGAATCACTAAGCTCTAATTCACCATAACTGATTACATGAGAAGGGTTTGGGACGTATTTCCTCAACAGGGAGACATGGAATACGGCGTGTATCCTAGACAACACAGGTGGCAAAGCTAGCCTGTAGGCAACCGGCCCCACTTTCTCTAAACTCTCAAATGGGCCAATGAACCTAGGGCTAAGTTTACCTTTCCTTCCAAATCTTATAATCCCTTTTAACGGAGCTATTTTCAAAAAACATGATCACCGATATCAAATTCCAATTTCCTGTGGCGGGTATTGGCATAACTCTTATGTTGGCTCTGAGCTGCACTGATTCTATCTTTGATGAGCCGAACCTTATCATACGCTTGCTATACTAACTCTGGTCCCACAACTTGCCATTCATCCATTTTGTCCCAATATAGAGGAGAACGACATCTTCTACCATAAAGTGCCTCAAACGGTGTCATGTCAATGCTGACCTGATAACTATTATTATACACAAACTCCACTAGTGGCATGAACTGAGTCCAATTACCCCCAAAATCCAGCACGCATGCTCGAAGCATATCTTCTAATATATGAATCATCCTTTCAGTCTACCCATCTAACTGAGGATGGAGCGTCGTGCTGAAAGATAACTGAGACCCTTGAGTCTCCTACAAGCTCCACCAAAATCATGACGTGAAACGCGGGTCTCGATCTGACACTATAGACACAGGCACACCGTGAGAATGGACTATCTCCTGAATATAAATCTCTATCAGTCTGTTAATGGAGTAGCTAATCTTGATGGGAAGGAAAAGGGCAGCCTTAGTCAAACGATCTACAATCACCCAGATTGCATTCTGGCCATGTAATGTCGACGGCGGCCCTGAAACAAAATCCATAGATATATGATCCCATTTCCACTCTGGGATAAAAAGTGGTTGTAACTAACTTGCCGGCCTCTGGTGCTCAGCTTTTACCTGCTAGCACGTCAAACACTGTGCTATATACTCAGTAATCTCCTTCTTCATACCACTCCACCAATAAGACTCTCGCAGATCCCTATACATTTTCGTGCTGCCGGGATGAACTGTGTACAAAGATCTATGAGCCTCTTCTAAAATGGTCTTTCTAATATCCACATCAGTAGGAACACATAATCTAGAACGGAGCCACAAAGCTCCATCATCTCTGATACAAAATTTCTCTCCCTGGCCACTTTGTATTTTGACCATTACCTCTGCTAATTCTGGATCCTTCTTCTGAGCAGTTTTAATCCTTTCCTGCAGAGTAGGCCACACCATTAAACTAGCAATGCATTCATAAGGATCACTTTTAACCAACTCTATGCCGAGTCTCTCCAGATCCATCACGATCGTATACTATATCTCCATAGCTTCTAGCACTGGTCCCATGGACTTCCTACTCAGTGCATCAGCTACCATGTTTGCTTTTCCTGGGTGGTAACTGATAGTACAATCAAAATCTTTAATAAGATCTAACCACCTTCTTTGCCTCATATTCAGTTCCATCTGAGTGAAAAAGTACTTTAAACTCTTATGGTCGGAGAAGATTTCTCATCGCTCACTATACAGATAATGCCTCCAAATCTTCAATGCATATACTACTGCAGCCAATTCAAGATCGTGGGTAGGGCAGTTCTTTTCGTATTCTTTCAACTGCCTAGAAGCATAAGCTATCATCCTACCATGCTGCATCATTACATAGTCAAGTCTCTTCAAGGATGCATCATTATAGATAATATAACCTCACCCCCTGACAGGATGATCAGCACTGGTGCCGTGACAAGCTTTTCCTTTAATTCCCAGAAGCTCTGCTCACAGCTGTCGTCCCATTCAAATCAGACGTTCTTCCTAGTCAGTCTCGTCAGGGGCTCTGATAACACTGAGAATCCCTCAACAAAATGATGGTAATAACCAACTAGCCCCAAGAAACTCTTAATCTCAAGACGTTCCTCGGTCTAACCCAATTCACTACTGTATCAATTTTACTAGGATCCACATAAATTCCATCCCCTGAGATAACATGCCCCAAAAACAAAACCTTCTCGAGTCAGAATTCACATTTGCTGAACTTGGCATACAACTTATTTTCCGTGAGCGTCTATGAGACCTACCTCAAATACGTCTCATGCTCCTCATAGCTCCTCGAATAGACCAGTACAATATCAATAAAAACAACAACAAATTGGTCTAAATATTGGTGGAAGATTATATTCATCAAATCCCTAAATATTGCAGGAGCATTCGTCAGACCAAAAGGCATAACAAGAAACTCATAATGCTCATATCTGGCCCGAAAGGCTGTCTTCGATACATCTTCTTCCTTTATCTTTACTTGATGATAACCTTATCTGAGATCAATCTTAGAATACACCCGTGTACCCTAAAACTAGTCAAATAAATCATATATACGGGGTAGAGGATACTTGTTCTTGATTGTTACCTTATTAATTTCCCTATAATCTATACACATCCTCATGGACTCGTCTTTCTTCTTCACAAATAACACTGGAGCACCCCACGGAGATACACTAGGTTATATAAATCCCTTATCAAGCAATCTTGCAACTGATTCTTTATTTCTACCAACTCTGCTGGTGTCATTCGGTAGGGTGCTTTAGAGATCGACGCTGTACTTGGAAGCAGATCAATAGGAAAATCTACCTCACGATTAGGTGGTAAGCCTGGTAGCTCATCTGGAAACACATTTTTAAACTCTTTTACTACTGGCATACCAGTAAGCTTCAATTCATTCCCTGAAATTTCCTTCACAAAGGCCACGAATCCCTGACAACCACTCAGGAGCAGTCTCCTCGCCTGATAGCTGAAACTAACTGAGGTAAGGATTGCACTGGCGACCCTATAAACCTGAATTCTGGTCTTCCCGAAGGTCTGAATATCACTTCCCTTGAACGACAATCTATACTAGAAAAGTTAGCTGCTAACCAATCCATGTCGAATATTACATCAAAGTTGTGCATGTCCAGCACTATCAAATTAGCAGACAAAATTTTCCCCTAGATATCAACTAGACAGCCCCAGAGCACCCTACTACACCTCACTACTGATCCGGTCGGTGTAGTTACTAGTAGTTCAGTGTCCAACAACTGTGTTTCTGCCCCCACACAATTTAATACACCCCATAGAGACAAACGAGTGTGTGGCTACTGAATCAAATAATACAATAACTTTAAATGAAAGCATGCTAACCATACATGTCACCACGTCGCTAGTTGTCTCGGCATCACCCAATGTCAAAGAAAAACTCTAGCTGGAGCCATAATCCTTTGCTGACCTCCACGAGGCACTTGATAGCCTCCCCGAGCAGGTCTAGGAGCGGAAGCAGCTCCAATTGGAGCCTAACAGTCTCTTATCATATGCCCTGGCTCCGCACATCGGTAGCAGATACCTCGCCTGGCACGACACTCACCTGGGTGTTTCTTCCCACAAGTCGGATAAGCTGGAAAAGACTGTATACCTTGAAACCTACGATTCCCTGACTTTTACCTCCAATCCTTATAGTAGCCACCTCTCCTCCACGAACCACGAATGAACCCCTATTATGAACCAGAAGGCATGGATCTCTTCCTCTGTCTCTGCTCCTCAGCCTCTAACCTCTCTCCAGCTTCTTCCATAGTTGCCCTGTCTACCAGCTTAGCGAAATCTTGCAATTTCAATATCGACACTTGCTTATATAATTCTCTCCTCAAACCTCTTTCAAACTATCTTACCGTCTTCGTCTCATCTAGAATAATGTACAGGCAAAGCGAGATAGTTCAATGAACCTCACCACGTACTGCTGCACTGTCTGCTGTCCCTGCTTCAAATTCAAGACCTCCTCTATCTTGGCTTCCCTGGACGAGGTTAGGAAGTATCTATCAAAAAATATCTCCTTAAATCGATCCCATGTCATCTCTATAGGAACTGTCCTCTGCTGCTCTAGGAGTTTCACTGTCATCCACCATCTTTCAGCCTCTCTGGTCAATTTATATGTAGTGAACAGCACTTTCTGCTCCTCGGTACACTGCAGCACTGCAAACACTTTTTCAATCTCTTGCATCCAATTATCGGCGACCGTAGGATCAATTCCTCTTGAGAAAGTTGGAGGATTCATCTTAATAAACTTCTCAATCAAACTATCGTGGCCTGCAGATGGACCACCCTACTCTTTGGAGTTTCCAGCAATATCAGCCATGACTTGCTGAGTCACGCTACACAGTACTGCGTCTAAATCACCACCCGCAACGCCCGAGGGCCTAGCACCCTCATTACCGCTAGCATAGGCGCTACTATCTCCAGGGTCCATCCTAAAAAGACAATAAACTTAGCTTAGGACTTTATTACCATAACATATCATCTAACTAGTATATTATATCCTTAACTAATTCATCATCCCTGATCTTAATTCAAGGTTCAATCCTGCAACCTAGATACCCAACCCAACAATAGTTTACCATGACTTTCCTAAAATCGTCATCCTAGGAAAGACACACAAACCATCACGGAAGTCCTGCATCTAAACTACAAGACCAGACCTCAAATTCCTTTATCCTATACTCTGGTATTATCACTGCTACATTCTAGAGTCTACAGAACCTAGCAACCTAGGCTCTGATACCAAACTGTAACGACCTGCCTAATTTACTACATAATCAACCACATTAAATACCCTGATACCATTAACGTAAAGCATAACAAAGTCAACCTGAACCCATGGGTAACGGGGACAAACCTGTCATACACAACAGACACCTAAGCAACAGTAAATATAAATTCCATCCACCCAATCATATAATATAATACCAGAGTTACTTGCATTCCACCATGTTTCTGTAAATATATATGTACAATTCTCAAAAAATCAAAATATAAAACCAGAATCCTACATCAAAAACCTACTAACCCTAGTTTAAAAGACTCACCCTCCTAGTAGGGTAGTATTGTCGCCTCAATGGCGCGGGGCTCCTCGGCCCACCTTTCTTTCTAAGTTCCCTAAAATGGTTTAAACTAGGGTGAGACACCTCTCAGTAAGGGAAATAAACTAAATACATTTATGTGGTAACATGAATATTTACGTGTTATAATAAATATACAGTACATATTGCATGCTTGAAAACACTACTAAAATATCATAACTGAATAAACATACAATTTCATAATTATACTGAATCATAATGTATCTCGTTGTTCATAAAAACATCTAATATAACTAGTATTTTTGAAATTTACCCAGGATGAATAGCTAGTTTATGTTATATATTACCCCCATGACGGGTTGTGCAGCCCGAAGGCAGGACCCAACAATGGCTGGCCAACCACTACCGAGTCAAAAATGTCTGTAAGTACGATGGGCCCACCACACCCTGGTTCAGACTTCCAGGTGGACGTCTATAACTCTACACTAAAAGTCACATCGATTATCCATCTCCTACACCCTCTACTGGCAGGGGCGGTTAGCACAAGTCTGAACTGAACTGAACTGTATAGTTATGGTACCGTGCTCCTGATAACTGATCTGAACTATCATCCGGCTTCTGATAACATATAGTACATGACAATATACTATTTAAACATAAATAGATTGATAGCATTTTATGAATTCTATCATAACATAAATAATCACGGCCTTGCGCCAGATAACATATATAATTGCGGCCTTGCTCCGAATAACATGCAAAGCTGCGGCCTTGCGTCGGCTATCAATCACGGCCTTGCACCGAACATTTCATAAATATTGAACTGAGCATATGTACTGTTTATCATATATTCTGAAATCATAATTTCCTAATTTATCATATTATTCCTGAAAATAACTATAAGCATGCTTTTTCTGTAAATCTGACTTAACATAATATAATATACGTGAAATAATATTCATACCTCACAAACTGACTAAAATCATGAATTATATTCTGAAATCACATTTCCTGACATTTCATACTAAAAATATATATTCTTGTATAGCAGTAGTATATTCCCAAATATGTATACATTTTCCCAAATATACTCATACATAATACATGCTTTCTGAAAATTAATCTGCTATTAAATAATAATAATTTTCATGAAAAATTACTGCTTTAGTTTACCCCCTTACCTGACTACTGAAAAGCCCCTAAAATGACTAATCCTGCACCCGCAGAGTTCCCAACTCAACACCCTGAAAACAACATTGCCCCAAACAAAACTTTAGTATTTCTTTGAGTACTACCTATTCTACAACTGTAGGAAAGTCAAATACTCAACATAAAGCCTTACCCTGAATTTAGGATGGAGTCCAAGTTAACCCCACCAACGATTTACTCCAACAGACTTGAAGAGAACTTCCCCAGGAGTAGCATGGTCGCTTCGGATCGTCGATCCGGCGAAGAATGGACCCAGAATCTTAGAGAGAAGGGACAAGGGACATACATGAGAGAGAGAGAGAGAGAGAGAGAGAGAATCTATTTTGGCTAAAAAATCTATGCTGAATCCGAGTTTAGGGCTAGTTATACTCCTGCCCTCGTCGACTAGCCACGTCACTTCGTCGACAAGGCCACAAAGGGAGTTCGTCTATGGATGCCTATTCCTCATCGATGAAATTCAGAGTTGAAAATAGCCTCTCGGTAACTTCTCGTCGATGAGACGAGTGTCCTCATTGACGATCCCATCAAATGTGTTCGTCGACGAACGTGCTGCATTCGTCGATGAGACCCCTGTTGAATTCCAATTGCAATTTCCTTTTCTCTCCTCATTCTATTATTAAATTTCTATAATTATTCGGGTCTCTACAATACGGGTACCCCACGGGGTCGTACCCCACGGGGTCCGACCCTCATTTAGTGCAGTATCATATATGTTTTAATTAATATAGAGACATGTTAGATTACTAAAATCACACCTTGGGGCCCATCTGCGGGTTCGGGGCATGATAGATCTCCTACCCAATTAGCATCAGAGAATGCATGGAGAATAAACAGAGAATGAGCAAAGTAGAAAAGGCCATGGAAGAGAGTGCCCTTCAGATATTGAAGAATGCGCAGAATAGCAGCATAGTGAGTCAATCTTGGAGCAAACAAATACTGTCTCACCTGTTGAATAGTATAGGAGATGTATGGACGAATGACAATGAGATAAATTAGGCTGCCAACCAAGTGTCTGTAAAGAGAGGGATTAGATAATGGTTTCCCCCCCTGATGGAGTCAGATGCACATTAAGTTCAAATGGAGCGTCAACAGTTTTTCTATTAGTGAGTCCAGCTTGAGACAAGAGTTCAGATGCATACTTGGCCTAAGAAATGTAAAGTTCATCTGTGGAATGAGTGATTTCAAGACCCCAAGAAGTAGCTGAGATGACCAAGATCTTTCATCTCAAACTACTGACTGAGAAAATCCTTGAGTTCTTGAATGCCACTGAGGTCATCACCAGTTATAATAATATCATCCACATATAGGAGAAGAAAAATGACCCCTTTGTTAGTGTGTCAAAGAAATAAGAAAGAATCATAAGAACTGGTAGGTGGAGCTGAACTTGGCAAACCAAGCTCGTGGAACTTGTTTAAGACCATAAAGTGCATGTCAAAGGTGACAAACCTTGTTTGGTTCAATAGAAAGACCAAGTGGAGATTGCATATAAACTTCTTCACTTAACTCCCCATTAAGGAAGGCACTTTTGACATCCATCTGAAAAAGGTTCCACTTACTAGCAGCAACAACAGCTAAGAGGGCACGAACTGATGAGATACGAGCAACTGGAGCAAAGGTCTCCTCATAATCAATCTCGTACTCCTATGTAAAACCTTTTGCAACAAAACGAGCCTTATAGGGCTTAATGGACCCATTAGAGCGAGTCTTGATCTTGTAGATCCACTTACAACCAACAATGGACTGTCTAGGAGGGAGAGTAACTAAGTCCCAAGTATGGTTCTTAGATAATGCATCAAGTTCCTCTTTCATTGCAATCTGCCATAAAGGGTCATTGGAGGCCTCATGATAGGTGTGAGGCTCGTGCAGTGTAGCAAGGGCAATGTAACAATGATATTCAAGTAAGTGAGCAAGAATGGATCTTACCTGAGTTGAGTGACGAGGTGGAATGTCTTCTACAAGATCTTTATGCGAAGTAGGAGCAAGGGACCCAAGCTCAAGGTTGGGTGGCTCGTCGTCGACCTGTTCATTTTCCACCTGTTCATTAAAGGGGGAACTAGGAAAGGGATCAAAAGTATCTGGTGGTTGGACAGACAAGTATATAGGAGGATCATAAGCATCTATAGAGGAAATAGGTGACTCATCTGGAAAGATTTTTGACATAGAGGAGGTAGACAGGGAAGAACGAAAGTGAGAGAGCTCAACAAAGGATCTGTGTTCCCAAAAGACAACATTACAGGAGACATAAAGATGATGAGAGATAGGGTCATAACACCGATACCCCTTTTGAGTTTCCCCATAGTCAAGGAAACAACAAAGTTTGGTTCGAGGCTCAAGTTTGTTGTGCTCATGTGGCTAAAGAAGAACGAAACCAGCAGAACTAAAGGAGCGAAGGTGATGATAATCTAGAGGTGAACCAAAAAGACACTCATATGGAGTTTGATTTTGGATGACATGACTAGGAATGTAATTGATAGTATGAACAGCATGAAGAGCAACTTCACCCCAAAAAAGGAGCAGGAACTGTGGTAGACAGAAGGAGAGCACAAACGGTGTCTAGAATATGACGAAGTTTTCAATCGGCTCTACCATTTTGCTGAGAGGTACCTGGACAAGTTAGGTGATGTATAGTGTCATAGGAATGCAAAATGGCTTGAAAAACATATTGAGTATATTCAAGAGCAAAGTTATTATAAATTGGTAGTAATTTAGAACGAGATTTCATGGGAAAAATCCAACTATAATGAGAATAATCATCAATAGAGATAACAAAATATCAAGATCCACCAATACTAGTAATAGGAGAAGGTCCCCAAACATCAAAATGAATTAACTCAAAAGTTCTATTAGTGATAGATTCACTATTATTGAAAAGGTGAAGCTGATTGTTTTCCTAACTGGCATGAAGTACAATCAAAATTTTCTTTGGACACAGAACCTAACAAACCCCTAAAAGCTAGTTCTTGTACCCAAGAAGAGGGTGCATGACCAAGATGAGTATACCAAAGTGCAAGAGAAGGTAAAGAAGAAACCACAACAGATGCAGCAACAACGGAAACAGAAGCAACATGTGGAAGATGAAGGTTGTCCAAGGGAAACATACGCCCAATGCTAGGACTAGTCCCAAGCTCCTACCTCGTCCTTGGATCCTGCACAATACATACAAAATAGTCAAAGGTAAGACGATAACTTAGTTCAGCTAATTTTCCCATAGAGAATAAATTATAGGATAGGTCAGGTACATGGAAGACCCCAGGACCTGAAAGGTTGGAGGTCGAAACAGACCCTAGACTATTGTCATGTAAAGTGGAACCATCAGCTATATGAATATTTAGAGGATGTGGTGTAGGTTCAAGTTTAGAAAATAAGGATGATTGAGGTGTCATGCGGTTGCAACAGGCAGAATCAAAGAGCCAAGATTAAGACTTACCAGGCAAGACTAAGAGAACAGTGGAAAGAGATGCATTACTAGCCATATGAATAACCTGAGCTATTATGTCTTGTAGTTCAGTTAAGGAGACGTGGATAGTGGATCCAGAAAACTAAGACTCAGCTGAGATGAAAGGTATTGGCGAAGTAGACTTAGAATTGGCAACAGCTGTAGTAGATTTGTTGTAACTGTAACAAGTCTCAATAGTGTGGCCAAGATGCTTGCAATAGTTGTAGAAATTTTTGTTAGACTGCTTGCAACGATTGTCAGAGCTAGAGGTATCAAACCTTAATTGCGAAGGTTGCTCTGTGGGAGTAGAGGGAGCAATAGCCAGAACATTTAGCTTATTCTGGGCTTGAAGGGTTGCAAGACAAGCTTCTTCTCCAGCCAACTCATTTCTAGCAGTATCAATAGAGGGAGGAGGACCGCAATTAAGAAGATGACCTCGAATGGGCTCATAGGCTTTGTCAAGTGACATCAAGAATTCATAGAGACGGAATTGATCTTGAACAGTAGCACATTGTTGAGCATCTTTTGAACATTCTCAAGTTGGATCAGAAAGGTCAATTTGGTCCCAAAGGAAGCGAAGCTAATCATAGTAGTCATTGATAGATTGCCCTGTTTTTTGCCGAAGCTGATGCAACTCAACCATTAACTGATATTTCATAGATCCGTGAGAAGTGGAATATCGTTTGGCCAACATATCCCATGCAGATTTTTCATCATCAAAGCTGCCCAATAAATTGGAGATGGAAGGAATGAAAGTGTTCTAGAGCCAAGTAAGGATCACATGGTTATGACTATACCATTCAACTAGGCGAGCAGTGAATGCAACAACTTCTTCAGGTGCCCCCTTAACAATAATAGTGATTGCACCAGCACAATATTGCCAAAGCATACAACCCTTAAGAAAACTGTGCATAGCTTGAGACCAAAATAAATAATTCCTAGTCCCCTCCAATGTAGTATTGATAGGGCGAGAAAGAAAAATGTCTTTTTATCCATTTAGATACACAATATGCAAAAAATAGACTACAAAAAGGAAATCTACGTGAAAAACTAGGTAAGGAGAACCTCGCCTGAAAAAGTCAACCCTAGAAAATTCAACAGTCAACGATCAACACTCTTGGTCAACGATGCTGACGTGGCAAGCAGACGTGGCGTGCTAACTTGGAAAGTTGACATGGTGTGCAAACGTGGCAAGCTAACATATGGGCACAGGCAATTAAGGATGCAATGATTTATGGTGTGGTTCCTTGACGACGACAGAAGCGTGATAGGGAAGGAGCAACACCAAGAAAACAAGACTGCTAAGAAAAGGTCAGAGCAATGGCTCTGATACCATTTTATAAATACTAACTAAGTATTATTGTATTTCTTTTCTATAAGAGTATACATGGGTGTCTATTTATATAGGAGGTACTGAGCAAGCATGGCTTGATTTGGGAATCAGTGCAATTATAGTGTAATTGATCTGTTTCAGAAACTTACCACTATGGAAGAATTCCTTGATAGTCTGAGTAACTTCATGACTAACAGTACTCTAGGTATTTTTTTAAAAACTAGCTGAGTAGCCATTCGGACCAAGAGATTTATCATCTCTAATGCTAAAAAGAGCATCTTTTATTTCCTCATCCGACACTGGAACCACCATGCAATTCCTTCTTGACTCATTAAGGACAGGTCCCTTTGTAATAACCTGCATATCCACCCTAGAGCAATTCCCCTCTATACCAAGCAACTGATTGTAAAGGCCCACAAATTCCTCAGTTACCTGGTCATAATATTCAGTTTGCTCACCATTTTGTTTAGTAATTGAAGCAATGTGGTTCCTGATTTTGTTCCTTCTCAGTAAAGCATGAAAGAAAGATGATCCCCTATCACTGTGTTTTAAAAACTTACTTTTAGCCAACTGAGCTAGGTATAATCTGTTTGCTTCCTCCATCTTCACAACAATACACCTCTTAACTCCCAGCTCTATCTGTAGATCAGGACATAAAGGAGAATCATGCAACTTTTTTTGAATTTCCAATAGCTCTACACTGGCTCTCTCAGCACAAGCTGAGATATGAGAAAAATGAAGAGAGTTCAGAATTTTCAAAGGCTTTTTCAGTGCTTGCAATTTCCTGGTTAGACAGTATTATTTCCTTCCATCAATGCACCTCTTCCAAACTTCCTTTACAACCTCTTGAAAGTCAGAGTGAGTTGTCCACATATTAGAGAATTTAAATGGAGCTCTACCCTGATCCTGATCTGTGAACAGGGTCACCAGATAGACAGAATGGCCTGACAGGATTCTTGGGAACTGAAACATGGCTTGTGCTCTCCAATTTGCCACATACCATCCCTGGTTCACCAATGCTCTATCCAAATTGCACCACACATTAGCATAAGACAATGTAAGGAAGCACCCTGAGGAGTTTAAATCAGTCAGACCAGCTTCATTCAGGCACTCCCTTATGTCTTTGGTTCCATACACTGTAACAGGAGCACCATTCCTTTTTTCATCAGCATTCAGAACACAATTAAAATCACCCAACAACATCCAAGGGCCAAATAAGACTCCCAGTATGGACCAGATCCCCCTACAGAGCTCTCCTACCCACCAAATAATTAAAACCAGAGATGAAACTCACAAAGAATTCATTTGAGGTAACCATGCATTTCACACTACAATGGATAACTTGTGCACTCTTATGAAGTGTCTGTAGCTGAACCTTCTAAGGATTCCACAAGATTAATATTCTCCCTACATTGTGCATCTCAAAATTATTTATATACTCCCACGAATTGAACTTCCTACCCATCATTACATTCAATTTTGCTACAAACATTTTTGTTTCCAAAATCCCCACCACATCTAGATTATTTTTCCTAATGAGATTATTAAGGCCCCTGATATTCCAAGCTACTAACTTCATTGAGTATGATGGGAGCTAGGCCCCCTATACCTGTTCGACTGCAGTGGAGCTCCTCCTTTCTTCATAGTTTTTTTGTTCTTTACAACTGTAAACCTCTTATTCATATCCTTATAGGGTTGGTTAGGCTTTTTCACAGAGGAACCTACTTTAGACCCACCACTGGCTTTTAAAGCACACACCACCACCTGATTTTCACTCTAATTAGAGCCCTCTTCATGATTCTCATACTGACAGACTTGGTTTTCCTGTCAGCAACACCGACCCTGAGCACTTACCTCACCTTCCTCCTTGGAATAACACTCCTGCTGCCCTTGGAACCCCTATCACCCAATCCCAAGTTAACAGTCTCACTAGTATAAATAGTAGTATCTTGTACATGATCAGCAATCTGTAACTCCTAAAGACTACTCCCACGAATAGCTTCTGGAAACAGAACACAGTCCAAGCTCCTCTGATTACTACATCTAGCATTTTCAACTCCCAGTGCATCCACTCTCAAAGTATGACAAAAGAAAGGTTCTCCATGCCACAAGGCACCATCAGACTTTGAAAGAGGATCCCCCAACACTTCATCAACAAGTCCATCTGCACAATCATTCAACAACTCCACCTCCTTCCCTTTACCTTTATTCACATACTTTTTCTTATTATCCTATGGCATGTCAGACAAATTCCCTGCACTTAAACCCATAGCAGCATTCCCTTTAGAACTATTTGTTCCTTATTTCCACTTCTTCCACCCACAAAAGTTCATAGAGTGGCCTACATGCTTATAGAATGTACAAAATCTGGGGAGGTTTTCATACACAACCTCCTACACTAGCTCTTCATCATCTGGTAGTAATATCTTGACAAAGTGTTTAATTTCCTTTGTCACATCTACCTCCACAAGAACTTTTGCAAAGGAGATTCTTGCTTGCATTGTTGTCATTTTGTCAGCACACATTGGCTTTCTCAGTTCAGAACAGATTCTACCCAGAGCCCTTGGAGTCCACATTTCAATAAGTAAATTTCTCAGCTGAACCCAGACAGGGAGGGAGGTCCTATGTTCAAGTTCGAACTAAAACTGTTTGGGCATTCTATTAATGAATAGAGTTCTGCCATGGATAACATATGGAGCCTTCTGCAACATCAAATCCATTTCCTCATCTTTCTAAAATTTAAATACTACCCATGCATCAGTGTGTCTTATATAGTTGACTTTTGCTTTCCAAGAACTCACTATCACACCCAATGTCGCTCTACCAGGAAATTTGCCAACAAAATACCCCACGAGGTACTTTAGGTATGAGTCCTCAGGCCTAGACAAGTCAAAAAGATTCAGTTTAGCTCCTTGGCCATCTAAGTTAAAGGAAAGGATAAGAGAACACCAATTTGGGTTTCTGTTGTTTGCAAATAATTTAGACCAAGGAACCCTTTTGTCATTCCTGATAATCGTTCTTTCATCTTTGTTTTTCCTTCCAACATTTTATGAGTTTTCCTCACCTTCTAGAGACCCATGGTCTTTTAGCACATGATTTTGATGACCCACCATCTAGGTCCTCGTCACTCCACAATCTCTTCCCTTCAGTTACATCTCCACCACCACTCCTCTCTGGGGTAGACTCACTCTCAACTAATCCCAACGATTCCATAATTTTCTCACTAAGCACCATCGGGGTAGATTGTGCAAAATCACCAGGAACCTCTGCTACCTTCATACCAGATGTCGAACATGCAATGGTACCTAGACGGTACTACAGAAGCTCTAAGAGGCCATAGGAGAGTGTAGTCCTTTAGATTCCTCGAACCTCTTCTCCACTTCCTTTTCCAGTCTCAAGTACTCCACGAGAATTTTAGAGTCATTCTTTGAAGCCCACTCGGCCCTATTTCCTCCTTTGATTTCAATGAATCTAAGCACATCTGCAACCTTCTCCCTTCTTTCATCTTTGTTTCCTTTTACTACCTGTGCCCAGCAAACTGAGCTACCAACCATCGAACACGAAGCACAGTTCCAGCTTTCAAACCCACATAGGCGGGAAAACCAAAATTTGAAACAGCAACTTCCGATTACAACCAAAGATCAAGGAAATAAACAGATCGACTCACCAGCAGCCTACGATTGAGGATCACAATCAAATCAAACCAATGCAACACAAGGATTGAACCCAACACCCACCAGCTTCTTCCACCCGCAGGAATGCACCTTCTAGAGAGAAGGGAGAGATACTCCGAGGGGCGATCCAATTTGGTGAGGAGGGCGGCTAAGGCATCGTCAATGGAGTCGAATCAGGCATGATTTTGATGGGCTTGCAGTGCCAGGGCTGCATCAATTGAGTCAAAATGGGCACGATTTTGTTGATCTTACTGTGCCATGGCGAGCTGTAGGCCATCTAGATGTTCCAGGATGGGATCAACTGCAGGTTCCTCGGCCTCCTCATCTTCCTCTATGGTAGCCTACACCTCGTCCACTAGTGCCCTGCCCTGTTCATGGGCCTTTACCCAAGTGTTCGTATCCTCGTATTTCTTAAAATGCATCTGGCCTAGAGAAGCCTCAGTGTATATATCATCCAAAGCAGGGCTGATACAAGGCATCCCGACGCGGATGAGGCCGAAGTGATCGAAAGAGGTGGTGAGTAGGCGGTAATATGGCAAATAACCCCATTGTCGTTTCATACTTTCCTCCATATGTTGAATAATTACTGTCGGCAAGTAGATTCATTTGCCATGCCACAAACAGTACATGCAAAAAATATCACCCAAAGTCACCCAGCCGCGCCCACCAGTCCTTGGTGAGAAGTTGTATGTGATCATATGATGTAGGACCCAAAATTCAACTATAAGGTCCTTGGATTTGGGTCAGGTAACGAGAGAAATTTGGGGGTCACCGGTGATCAGTTTCAGGGCCTCATGAGAATCAAACCAGTCAAAACTAGTAGGGCATGAGGCCTTGGGAAGGCCTTATATCGGATAGAACTAGCTGCCTAAGACCTGAGTGAAAGTGTTGTTGGATAACCGAATGATGGTTCCCTGAACCGTAGAGTATGCCCCACAACCTCGATTGGATGGAACAAAGTTGGCATAAAACTCACGAACGAGTTAGTTATACACAAGCTCTCCCAAATCAAATAGAATGTCCCATCCGACTAGTTTGATTTTAGTTAACAGGGTGGGGAAGTGAGTCTAAAGGAAAGCCGAAGGAACGATCTTACCATGCACTATGTGGCACTTAGAGATGTCAGTCTGATACTGGTAGGTAGCCTCAGAGGAGACGAGGTGCTGGTCAGCCTCGGTGGTGGCTTGCCGGGACGGCTCAGTGGGAGGCCGCTAAGAAGAACCTTCACCGAGCTCAGGGTGAGAAGCTCTCTTCTTCGAGCGAGGAGCCATTTGGGTGAGAGGAAGAGAGGGGAGAGAGAGTTGGTGAGAGGGAGTCGGATGCGTGGGTTAGGGCACAAAGCAGGGAGAGACAATTAGTGAGAGGGAGTCGGCTACGAGGGGTGGCGAGGGTTAGAAGGGGTGAGTATGAGGAAAATGGAGAATGAGGAGCGAGGGGGATGAAGGGATGGTGATTCAAAAAAAAATTTAAAAATAAAATAATAATAATAATAATAAATAAATAAATATAATATGATATAATTTTAAAAAAAATAATAATTTAAAAAATAATTAAATTAATTAAATAATTATTATTAATAATTAAATTATATAATATAATATATTATATTATACTATGGGATTATATATATATATATATATATATATATATATATATAGTTTAATAAATTCTTGAAGCTTTCAACTTCAGGAAGAATAGTTTTTTTTTTTTTTACAGAGAGAAGGAGAACAGAAGCCCCCCAACGCCTCGCCTCCGTCTCCGTCTCCGTCTCTCTCTCTCTCTCTCTCAATTTCTCAATGGATTTGCGGCTGATTGGGAAACAAAAGGTGTCGTTGGATTCTTAATTTCGCCACCGACATTTCTACTGGAGCGGATTTGTCGTGGGAGCGGTGTAAGCACCATTCCTGGAGTAGGGCAACTTTTCTCTAATTTCTCAATTTCTCTTTAAATCTGTTGCTAAATCAATGATCAGGCACCACCACGTGGTCCTAGTCACAATCGTCAACGTTTTGGCTGGAGTAAATTTCCAATTGGGGTTTTTTAGGCCCCACTCCAAAGCGAGAGTGGGATTTGAAAAATTAGGTAAATTGGCAATATTTGAGGGTATAATTAATTATTTGAAATTTATGACCCTATGAAATATTAAAATATTATTTTATTTAGGATTGATTTAATGAAATTAGGATTTTTTATTCAGGATTCGCGTGAGCGCCGTAGGTATTTTTCAGGGTCCATGTTGGCGTAATTCAAGAAACCGGGTAAGAGGAAAAATACATATTAAATCAAAATTTTTACGAATTTAATGGAAAATGAATTGCGTTATATATACGTGTATATGTTTCAGAATGGGTTTAAAATGCCAACCATTTAAATTACGTTTTTCCGAGTTTAGGGCTTTTTATTAGATACGTATATGCAAAAATGAACTAATGAAAGTGAAAAATATTTTCAGGATAATTATGTAAGAAATGAAAGGTATTTTTCAGTATATAAATATTAAATGTTGGTTGGCTTATTTTACAGGCAGTGTATGAATTTTATTAAATGTAAGTTCTGTGCAAATATATGTTAAATGTATGAGATATAGGTTAAGTAAGTAATGCATTGAGAATGAAATATGATATAAACTATGCTACTTGTATTCGTTAATGCAACCATGTAAACAGTTGAAAGATGCTGGGTAAAAGTTCTTTGCCACTTATTTACCACTTAAACCTTTCTTATATATTTACCAATGAATTCTTGTTACTCAATTACTTATGTACAATGCTATCCAACCTATACATGCAATATAAAAAAATTAAATGTAGTACTGAAAGTAAAGAGTAAAAGGGAAGAGAGAAGACAAACACGATTTTTACGAGGTTCAGCCGACTTGGCCTACGTTTTCGCCTAGAGCAACCACTCAAGGATTTCACTAAATCCCTACTCCTTAAATTGGGATAGAGATTCCCTTACAATCTACTGCTTACAAGAGGTACAGCTTCCTCCTCACCCGCTGCTTACAAGAGAAACAGCTCTCTCCTCAAACCCCGGTTCACACACCGAACCGTATATACAATAAATTCTGAAAAACAACACTCAAAAATGCTTCTAAACAAAAGCTCGTAAGTACAATTCAAATTCCTAACACATTAACATATGATTAAACTTGAAGTTCAATATGAATGAAACCATAACATCGTTTTATGAATGAAATGCTTCAATAAACAATTTCCCTCTTTAACCAAAACTCCCAAGTAATGATATATTTAAAATGCTTTGGAGAATTTTAGGGTTCTTAGTTCACTTTTCAAAAATGCACAAATATATTTGATGTGAACTTATTAATAAAAACTTTGTCTTCAATATTAAATCAATCAAAATCACAAAACTTTCTTTCAAATATTCAATCACAACACAACCTTTGCAATATGCAAATATAGATATATAGATATGTAATTCAAGGATCAAAATACTGAGTATAAGGTTTTCAAAACACAATATCCCTCAATAAGATAAATATTTATGAATACCAAGGATATATATTCAAGTATTTTAATATATCTAAATTATGAATCCTTTAACTGGAAACACACTTGAATTAAACCATTCAATCAATAACAAAACCTTAATCAAGTAATGATCTTGTTAAAAAAAAAAATAGGTATATGTATATGCACATTCAAGATCAACCTTTTAATACTTAATCAAAAATAGATTTTTCAATAATAAGCTCTATGAACAATATATATACTCTTGAATCAAAAACCAATCAACCAAAAGCTAAAAAACTTTCTCAAGTAATGATCTTTTCAAAAACAATTTTTATATGTATGTGCACACTCAAGATCAAACTTTTCTAATGATGTTCAATAACAAGTAATGAGATGAGAGGTTCTTGAAAATAATAACTTGAATCATCAAACCTCAATACTAGAATGAGAATTCAGATGAGTAAACAAGTTCCCTTTGAGATTCTGAGTTGATTTGCCCAAGCTCGATGATTAGAAATTGAAGTGTAGGCAATCGTATAGCAATAGGAGCAAGTTTTCCAATATTCTTTCAAAGAGATGCGTTCTTCTCTTTCTTGTGTGTCTTTTCTTCATTCTAGGGTTTAGATTTTTAGTATATATAGTGTCATACCCTTAGGATTGATCTCAACCGTTGGATCAAAGAAATAGCTCGCAAGTTCGTTTAATAAAAATTGAAATTTTAAGTTTCCCGTAGGTTCAGGCGCCTGAGGGTGAATGCCCAAGCAACCAAAGTTCCTTGACCCTTTGAAAAAATTAGCTTGGAATGTAGGGTCAGGCGCCTAGAGAGGAATTCAGGCTCCTGAAGCTAGGTCAGGCACCTAAGGTTCCAAGGTCAGGCGACCGAAGAGCCTCGGCCAACTTGTTGTGTTGCCTATTAATTCTTCAAGCTACCGAACTTAATCTTCAGGCTACTGAAGAAAATCTTCAAGAGACTGAGGTTGAGTTCACGCTACCGAAGTCCCCTTTTTCTTAATTTTTCTTTTCTAATTTAAAAATCTACTTTGCTCTTTTTCTTGGGTCTTTTATAAAACATATTTTCCATTATTTTAAAAGTATTTCTAAGTCTATGAAAGTCCCCTAATGATATACATGAAATGCATGAATCCTAAAATCATTCTAAGTTATGTTGAGCCTCAAATTAAATCATATGAAAATGTAAGTACATGAGTTCTAAATACCCATTCCCAAAATGTTCTTGAACTTTGTCACTTGCATCTTGATTCTCGTACTCTTTGAGTTCCATGGATCTTTCCAAGATATGTTAGCTTTACTTTGTGACTTCCATGACTCGTTATCTTTCTGTGCATGCTTAATATATACCTTGTTCACAAACTCAATGCACAGATCAAATACCAAGTGATTTGTCATTATCAAAACAGGATTGGACTCGTAGAGTCAACAATCTCCTTTTTTTTTATGATGACAAATGTACTAGCAAAAATATATGTAATGGGTTACGCCAAACAAGGCTCCCCCTCAATTAATGCATCAAAAATTCAATGAATGACAATATGCTCATGATGTTTCAATAAGATGTTTCAACAATTTTTGTTATTATACTTCTCCCCCTTTTTGCACAATTAGTTTTACCAACAATTTTTGCTTCCATTCTATTATTTTTGCTCCCAAGTTTCTCCCCCTTTGACATCAACAAAAAGGTGTAAAATAATAAAACATAAGTAGATGTACCCTTATGTTCTTCTCTCCTTAGAAATCTTAAGGTTTTAAACGAGTTCAATCATTAGTAAAAAATCCTTTTCACGTTTTTTGACATCAATTATCCCCCTTGCTAACGCATTTCAAAGGTTACATGAGGATATCAAATGTTGAATTAAATGTTATGTCTGATTTTTTATACCAATTGTTGATTAAAGCAATACCAAGTGATTATATCATAAGTGACGTTGCTCCCCTTGAATTATATCATCTAACATAATTCTAAGCAACCTCTCGACTATGCATGAGACCTAATTTACGCCTAATTTGGATAAACCTATCCTCCGCAAGTGGTTTCGTGAATATATCTGCCCATTGTTCATCTGTGCATACAAACTCTAGTGTCACATTCCCTTTTTGCACATGGTCACAAAGAAAGTGATGTCGTATTTCTATGTGCTTAGTTCGTGAATGTAATATGGGATTCTTTGAAATATTTATAGCACTCGTATTATTGCATCTAATAGGGATTGTTTCATAACTTAATCCAAAATCCTTCAGTCGTTGCTTCATGTAAAGCGTTTGAACACAACAACTACCTGCCGCTATGTATTCAGCCTCTGCTGTGGAAAGAGCAACTGAATTTTTTTTCTTGGAAAACCAAGAGACCAAGGAATGTCCTAAGAAATGACAAGTACCACTCGTGCTCTTCCTATCCACTTTTCTACCTGCAAAATCAGCATCTGAATAGCTGAGAATCTCAAAGGATGTGTACTTAGGATACCATAATCCAATTTTCATGGTTCCTATCAGGTATCTAAGTATTTGTTTAACAACTAGCAAATGAGACTCTTTTGGTGCAGACTGAAATCTTGCACACAAACATACGCTAAACATTATATCAGGTCTACTAGCAGTCAGGTATAATAAGCTACCTATCATTCCACGATATAACTTGACATCTACTGGTATACCTTGTTCATCTTTGTCTAATTTCAATGACGCTCATTGGTGTACCTAGTATTTTTCCATCTTCCATATTAAACTTTTTGAGTAAGTATCTAATATACTTTGATTGATTTATGAATATTCCATGATTTGCTTGTTTGATCTGAAGTCTTAGGAAGAAATTTAGTTCACCTATCGTGCTCATCTCAAATTCATTTTGCATGGTATTGGTAAATTCATTACACAATTATTTATTTGTAGCGCCAAATATGATGTCATCTACATATACTTGCACTAGGAGAATATCATCTTTCTTAGACTTTATGAACAGGGTTGTATCTATCTTTTCTCTTATAAATCCATTTTCTAATAGAAAACCGCTTAGCCTTTCATACCAAGCTCTAGGAGTTTGCTTTAATCCGTACAAGGCTTTTGTCAATCTATACACGTGATCTAGATTCTTATGGTTTTCAAAACCTAGGGGTTGTTCTACATACACTTTTTCATTTATGTAGCCATTTAAAAATGCGCTTTTGACGTCCATTTGATATAGCTTGAAATCCTTAAAAACTGCATATGCTAAAAGCATTCGTATGGCTTCCATCCTAGTTATAGGTACAAAGGTTTCTTCAAAATCTATACCCTCTTCTTGATTATAACCCTGAGCTACTAATCTAGGCTTATTTCTCACAACTACTCCATGTTCATCTTTCTTATTCTTATATATCCATTTGGTCCCTATGATTGACTTATTCTCAGGTCTGGGAACTAATGTCCATACTTTTTTTTTTCTCAAATTGATTTAATTCTTTTTGCATGGACAGCACCCAAGATTCATCCTCTATACCTTCACTCACATTCTTAGGTTCTTCTTGAGATAGAAATGCAAAATGACTAACCATGTTCCTAAGAGAGGAGCGAGTGGCTACTCCACGTAATGGTTCACCTATTATTTGATCTATGGGATGATTCTTTATGTATTTCCATTCTCTAGGTGGTTCACTAACCTCATTTTCAGTATGATCAATTTCAATGGATGGTTCCTTAAGTTCATTTTTCTTTTCTGAATCATTCTCAATTGATAGTTCTTCAAATTCCTTGTTTAATTCAATTTCATCTTCATCAGTTCTTTTGGAGAAGGGATTTGACTCATCGAACACTACATGAATAGATTTTATGACTGTCAATTTTTGTTTGTTATATACTTTATAAGCTTTACTATCTAAGGCATACCCTAAGAAGATACCTTCATCAGATTTTACATCAAAGTTTCCTAAATGCTCATAGTCTCTAAGCACAAAACACTTGCAGTCAAAGATATGAAAATATGATATGTTTGGTCTATGGTCATTCCATAACTCGTACGGAGTTTTATTAAGTGATGGCCTAATCAGAACTCTATTTAGCACATAGCAGGCGGTATTCACTACCTCAGCCCAAAAGTACTTAGGTAGTTTATGTTCGTTAAGCATAGTTCTGGCCATCTCTTGTATAGACCTATTTTTCCTTTCAAATACACCATTCTGTTGTGGTGTTCTAGGTACTGAAAAGTTATGGGCAATTCCTAATGAGTTACAATAGTCTTCCATGCCTTGATTTTTGAATTTTCTACCCCTATCACTTTGAATTTTAGTAATTGTATATCCCTTTTCATTTTGGATTTTCTTGCATAGGTTTATAAATTGTTCACATGCTTCATCTTTGTGACCTAAGAATAGTACCCATGTGTATCTTGAAAAATCATCAACTATGACAAAGGCGTATGATTTTCCTCCTAAACTCTGAATTTGGTTTTGTCCAAATAAGTCTAAGTGTAGCATTTGGAGTGGCCTAGTAGTGGAGATCTCTTTCTTCTTCTTAAATGTTGTTCTTTCTTGTTTTCCTAGTTGGCATGCATCACAAATTTTATCTTTCACAAATTTAGTCTTAGGTAGTCCCTTAACTAATTCTTTCTTAACTAGTTTTGAGATTAAATCCATGTTTGTGTATCCTAGTCTCCTATGCCAAATCCAGCTTATTTCATTCATAGCAAATAAGAATGTCACACTCTGTGAAGTTAAGTTATCAAAGCTTGTGGTATATACGTTTTCATGACGCTTAGCAATGAACAATATCTTATTATCAGTTTTTTGTTCAACTATGCACTTGTCATGTTCAAAAGACACTTTGTAACCTTTATCACATAGTTGACTTATGCTCAATAAATTGTGCTTTAAGCCTTCAACTAATAAAACATCATCTATAATGAGTGAGGAATCATTACCGACTTTACCTACACCTGTGATCTTTCCCTTAACATTATCTCCAAAAGTGACAAATCCATCATCCTTGGGTGTGATGGATGTGAACTTTGCTTTATCCCTAGTCATGTGACATGAGCATCCGCTATCCATATACCATCTATCTTTTGAGGATGTTGATCTTAAGTATATCTTAAGGTCATCATGTGCCATTAGACATAGATTGGCAACCTCGTCATCACTGGATTCAGATTCTAAACCGCTAGTGTTGTGTGTATCCCAGCCGACTTTCAGCGCCTTCTTCTTTTTCTTTGAGGCTTTCACGAGCTTAGGGCACTCAGGTTTGATGTGTCCAACTTCTCGACAGTTGTAGCATGTTGGTGGATCCTCCTTCTTTTTCTTCATGCTAAACTCTCCTCTTTCCAATTTAGAGTTCCGAAATTTTTTGAACTTCTTGTTCTTCTTCAAGAACTTCCCAAACTTCTTTGTTAGCAAGGCCATGTCATCATACATTTCGGCATCACTTCCTTCACTTGAGTAGCTTGATAATGCCTTAAGTGTAGTGACCTTCTTTGCTTTGCTTTGCTCATTTTTCCTCTCGTTTATTGCCAGCTCATAGGTGATGAGCGATCCAATGAGTTCGTCCACCGACATCTCCTTGAGATTTCTCCCTTCTGCTATTGCCGTAGCTTTCGCTTCCCACACTGGAGGCAATCCCCTGAGTATTTTCTTGATCAACTCATAAGTAGGGTAAGTTTTTCCAAGAGCATTTAAAGAGTTAATGATGTGTGTGAATCTAGTGTACATGGATTGTATGGATTCATCAGTCGTCATTTTAAATGCTTCATATTCACTAGTGAGCATGTATATCCTACTATCCTTTACTTTCTTAGTGCCTTCATATGTAACTTCTAATTTTTCCCAAATTTCTTTAGCTGAGTTACAAGTCATTACCCTATTAAATTCATTGACATCTAATGCACAGAAAAGTAAGTTCATGGCAGTGGCATTGATTTGTACTGACTTCCAATCCTCTTCAGTATATTCATCTTCAGTTTTAGGTACATTAATCTTATCAATTACTTTCATGGGAATGTGATTTCCCTTAGTCACTATTTTCCAAACCTTCCAATCTACGTTCAATAGATATATGCTCATCCTACGTTTCCAATAGGTACAGTTTACACCACAAAAAATGGGTGGTCTAGTGGATGAGTGTCCCTCACCGAATAGAGTTACACCAATGTGTGTCATGTGATCGTTTTACAAATTAACTATCAAGTCTATGTAAACCCACTCTGATACCAATTGTTGAATCGGGTGTAATCCCAAGAGGGGGGGTGAATTGGGTATTTAAAAGTTCTTTGCCACTTATTTACCACTTAAACCCTTTTTATATATTTACCAATGAATTCTTGTTACTCAATTACTTATGTACAATGCTATCCAACCTATACATGCAATATAAACAATTTAAATGCAGTGCTGAAAGTAAAGAGTAAAAGGGAAGAGAGAAGACAAACACGATTTTTACGAGGTTCAGCCAACTTGGCCTACGTCCTCGCCTTGAGCAACAACTCAAGGATTTCACTAAATCCCTGCTCCTTAAATTGGGACGGAGCTTCCCTTACAATCCGCTGCTTACAAGAGGTACAGCTTCCTCCTCACCCGCTGCTTACAAGAGAAACAGCCTCTCCTCAAACCCCGGTTCACACACCAAATCGTGTATACAATAGATTCTGAAAAATAATACTCAAAAATGCTTCTAAACAAAAGCTCGTAAGTACAATTCAAATTCCTAACACATTAACATATGATTAAACTTGAAGTTCAATATGAATGAAACCATAACATCGTTTTATGAAAGAAATGCTTCAATAAACAATTTCCCTCTTTAACCAAAACTCCCAAGTAATGATATATTTAAAACGCTTTGGAGAATTTTAGGATTCTTAGTTCACTTTGCAAAAATGCACAAATATATTTGATGTGAACTTATTAATAAAAACTTTGTCTTCAATATTAAATCAATCAAAATCACAAAACTTTCTTTCAAATATTCAATCACAACACAACCTTTGCAATATGCAAATATAGATATATAGATATGTAATTCAAGGATCAAAATACTGAGTATAAGGTTTTCAAAACACAATATCCCTCAATAAGATAAATATTTATGAATACCAAGGATATATATTCAAGTATTTTAATATATCTAAATTATGAATCCTTTAACTGGAAACACACTTGAATTAAACCATTCAATCAATAACAAAACCTTAATCAAGTAATGATCTTGTTAAAAAAAAAAAAATAGGTATATGTATATGCACATTCAAGATCAACCTTTTAATACTTAATCAAAAATAGATTTTTCAATAATAAGCTCTATGAACAATATATATACTCTTGAATCAAAAACCAATCAACCAAAAGCTAAAAAACTTTCTCAAGTAATGATCTTTTCAAAAACAATTTTTATATGTATGTGCACACTCAAGATCAAACTTTTCTAATGATGTTCAATAACAAGTAATGAGATGAGAGGTTCTTGAAAATAATAACTTGAATCATCAAACCTCAATACTAGAATGAGAATTCAGATGAGTAAACAAGTTCCCTTTGAGATTCTGAGTTGATTTGCCCAAGCTCGATGATTAGAAATTGAAGTGTAGGCAATCGTATAGCAATAGGAGAAAGTTTTCCAATATTCTTTCAACAAGATGCATTCTTCTCTTTCTTGTGTGTATTTTTTTCGTTCTAGGGTTTAGATATTCAGTATATATAGTGTCTTACCCTTGGGATTGATCTCAACCGTTGGATAAAAGAAATAGCTCGCGAGTTCATTTAATAAAAATCGAAATTTTAATTTTCCTGCAGGTTCAGGCGCCTGAGGGTGAATGCCCAAGCGACCGAAATTCCTTGACCTTTTGAAAAAATTAGCTTGGAATGCGGGGTCAGGCGCCTAAAGAAAGGAGTTCAAGCTCCTGAAGTCAGGTCAGGCGCCTGAGGTTCCAAGGTCAGGAGACCGAAGAGCCTCAGCCAACGTACTGTGTTTCCCATTAATTTTTCAAGCTACCGAACTTAATCTTCAAGCTCTTGAAGAAAATCTTCAGGCGACTGAGGTTGAGTTCAGGCTACCGAAGTCCCCTTTTTCTCAATTTTTTTTTTCTAATTTAAAAATCTGCTTTGCTCTTTTTCTTGGGTCTTTTATAAAACATATTTTCCATTATTTTAGAAGTATTTCTAAGTCTATGAAAGTCCCCTAATGATATACATGAAATGCATGAATCCTAAAATCATTCTAAGTTAAGTTGAGCCTCAAATTAAATCATATGAAAATGTAAGTACATAAGTTCTAATACCCATTCCCAAGATGTTCTTGAACTTTGCCGCTTGCATCTTGATTCTCATACTTTTTGAGTTCCATGGATCTTGCCAAGATATGTTAACTTTACTTTGTGACTTCCATGACTTGTTATCTTTCCGTGCATGCTTAATATAGGTCATGTTCACAAACGCAATGCACAGATCAAATACCACGTGATTTGTCATTATCAAAACAAGATTAGACTCGTAGAGTCAACAAAATAGTTGAAAAATGTTGGTTAAAACAGCTGAATGATGTTAGTTAAAATAAATAAAAAATGTTTGGTAAAACAGCTGAAAGATGTTAGGTAAAACAGTTGAAAGATGCTGGGTAAAACAACTAAAAGATGTTGGGTATGTAATGAAATGTAATGAAAATGGGAATGAATGAAACGAAAATGAAGTGTGAAATGTGAACAATGTAAAATGGGAAAGAGTCACTTAAAGTGAAATGAAATGAAATGTTAAAGTTATGAACTTGAACATAGGTGAATGGTTGAATAATGATAGAAAGAACAATGTATTATGATATTAGAAGTATCTATGCTCGTAGAACATGTTACGATTGGGCGGGGCGTACTCTTCGCCTGAGGTCTTGCTGAGAAAGGTGAGTGCACTAGTAACTTCAAATGTAGCAATAGTTGCATAACATACTAGGGCAGAGGGAACCTACTTGTATGGGCGGGTAGATTTCCCTATCTTTAGGGCCTTCGCTGGTAAACCTTTATGTTTTATGTCTTATGTTTTAAGTCTTTTGAGGAAATGGTTAGTTGTGAATACTGGTGTTTGTGAATACTGAATGTTTTTGGAGATATGTATATATGTGAGTACAGGTGGTGAATAATTAATTTGGATTATGGATAGGAATAGTAAACTCTGGTATTATATGATTGAGGATTATATTTATGTTTTTCGCTGCGTATATGATGTTAGAATGTGGATTGTCAAGTAAATGAATGGATTAGTAGCACTACGAGCCCACGTAGGGGGTCAGGGCATTACAGATGGTATCAGAGCAATGTCCAGCCAGAAGTGTGATTAATTTCACATCGCCTGGATATGGAAATGTTAGAGTATTAGGTTAGGAATGATTTATACCAGAGTATAGGATTGAGTTGCGATAAGGATAGGGATGGGTAGATTAAGATACCATTAGGAATTCTGAGTTGTGTTTCGTAACTTTAGGAGCAAAAATCCCTTGATGGTCTTCTGTGTTTTTTCTGAAGAAGTAGCTAGGTTCAAAAAATCATGGTAAATCCATCGATGGTGATGTTTTCGAGCAAAGAAATTAGAACTTGGAATTTGAACTCAAAGGTTAGGTTGGTTGAATGTGGGGAAAAAAAAAACCTTTGAAGGAGAATAATTTAGGTGATGTGATTAATGGTTTGTGGTCAACTAGGATGTTAGATATTTAAATTGGAGTATATGGAAAAGTGTAGTATGAGGTTGGTTAGTTGATTTCAAAGGTTATGGTATTAGGGTAAACCAGCAAGTACCACTAGGTAGAAGTGGACCAACACATGTTTATATGATGGTCTTGGATGAGGCAGATAAAGCCAAGAGGGCAAGTATAAATTTATGTTTAAGATAATGATGATTTTATTTAATTATTAATGATGCAAAAATTTGTTTGGGAGATATATTTACTAAATTGTATGAGGTATAGTAAATCATAGAATTATGGAAATGAAAGATTAGGTAAAGAATTTAGAGGACGAAATTTTTTTTAGGAGGGGAAAATGTAGTGATTCAAAAAAAAATTAAAAAATAAATTAATAATAAATAAATTAATAAAATATAATTTTTTAATAATAATAATTTAAAAAAATTAATTAAATAATAATTATTAATTAAATTATATAATATAATATATTATATTATACTATAGGATTATATATATATATAGTTTAATAACTTCCTAAAGCAGAAAGCTTCAAGAAGAATAGTTTTTTTTTTAAAGAGAGAAGGAGAACAGAAGCCCCCCAATGCATCGCCTCCATCTCCGTCTCCGTCTCTCTCTCTCTCAATTTTTTGACGGATTTACGGCTGATCAGCAAACAGAAGGTGCCGTTGGATTCCTAACTCCGCCACCAACATTTCTACTGAAGCGGATTTGTCGTGGGAGCGGCGTAGGCACCATTCCTGGGGTAAGGTAAATTTTCCCTAATTTCTCAATTTCTCTTTAAATCTGCCACTACATCGACGATCAGGTACTATCACATGGTTCTAGTCGCGATCGTCGATGTTTTAACCGAAGTAAATTTTCAATTGGGGTTTTTTAGGCCCCATTGCAAAGTAAGAGTGGGATTTGAAAAATTAGGTAAATTGGCTATATTTGAGGGTATAATTATTTATTTGGAATTTATAACCCTAGGAGATATTAAAATATTATTTTATATAGGATTGATTTAATGGAATTAGGATTTTTTAAGCAGGGTTCAGGTGAGCGCCGCAGGTATTTTTCAGGGTCCCTATTGGCGTAGTTCAAGAAACCAGGTAAGAGAAAAAATATATATTAAACCAAAATTTTTATGAGTTTTATGGAAAATGAATTGCTTTATATATATGTATATATGTTTCAGTATAGGTTTAAAATGCCAACCGTTTAAATTATGTTTTTTCCGAGTTTAGGGTTGTTTATTAGATACGTATATGCGAAAATGAACTCATGAAAGTGGAAAATATTTACAAGATAATTATGTAATAAATGAAATGTATTTTTTTAGTATATAAATATTAAATGTTGGTTGACTTATTTTACAGGCAATGTATGAATTTTATTACTCAATTATGTGACATAAGTAAATGTAAGTTCTTTGCAAATATATGTCAAATGTATGAGATGCAGGTTAAGTAAGTAATGCATTGAGAATGAAATATGATATGAACTATGCTACTTGTGTGTGTTAGTGCAACTATGTAAACAGCTGAAAGATGCTGGGAAAAACAGTTGAAAGATATTGGGTAAAACAGCTGAAAGATGTTAGGTAAAATAGCTGAAAGTTGCTGGGTAAAACAGCTGAAAGATGCTGGGTAAAACAGCTGAAAGATACTGGGTATGTAATGAAATGAAATGAAAATGGAAATGAATGAAACGAAAATGAAGTGTGAAATGTGAATAATGTAAAATGGGAAAGAGTCACTTAAAATGAAATGAAATGAAATGAAATGTTGAAGTTATGAACTTGAACATAGGTGAATGGTTGAATAAAGAACAACGTATTATGATATTAGAAGTATCTATGCTTTTAGAACATGTTATGATTGGGCGGGGCGTACTCTTCACTTGAGGGCTTGTTGAGAAAGGCGAGTGTGCTAGTAACTTCAGATGTGGCAGTAGTTGCATAACGTACTAGGGCAGAGGGAACCTACTTGTATGGGTCGGTAGATTTCCCTATCCTTGGGGCCTTTGCTGGTAAACCTTTCTTTGAACTGTGTGAGTACGAGATCAATCTAATACTTGAGGGCTTACTAAGTAAGATGAGTGCCCTGGTATGCTTCAGTTGTGACCTTCGGGTTGCCTAAGTATCAAAGCAGAGGGGTGCTACTTGATTGGGTGGGTAATCACCCCTATCCTTGGGTAATCTCGTGGGTTAAATCTTTTGCATGTGTTTGGTTAGGATCAGAGAATGGTTTCAGAAATTATATTAATGATTTTCAAATGTTAAATATTATGTTTTTATATAGACCCATGTTGGTCACACACTATTTTAATATATTGTTTCTTCCCTTACTGAGATGTGTCTCACCCGAATATGAATTTATCTTTTTCAGGATTTTCTCGAGATCGAGCTTAGAGAGTTAGGGGTTTTATAAAATTTTTGGGAAAATAGAAAGAGAAAATGGTATATTTTTATGTTAATTTTGAGATATATATTTTATGTTTTATGTTTTATGTCTTATGTTTTAAGTCTTCTGATGTTTGTGAATACTGAATGTTTTTGGAGATATGTATATATGTGAGTACAATTGGTGAATAATTAATTTGGATTATGGATAGGAATAGTAAACTCTAGTATTATATGATTAAGGATTATATTTATGTTTTTCACTATGTATATGATGTTAGAATGTGGATTATCAGGTAAATGAATGGATTAGTAGCACTCCGGGCCCACGTAGGGGGTGGGGGCGCAAATGGGGTTCAGAGGAACAAAGGAGGGAGAAAGGTCATGAGAGCTAGGGTTTAGGGCTCAAGGAAAACATTCTGAATGCTGGTAATTTTAAGTAGCCTTGATAGATTTCGTCGATGAATCCCCTGTGTTCGTCGACGAAGAGCTATATATTGTTCGACAATAAATCCCCTATGTTCGTTGACAGAGAGCTCTTCACTCCTCGTCGATGAATCCCCTATGTTCGTAGACGAGGCGAGTGAAAACTGCTGCATTTTACCTTTTGGGAGTTTTGAGCCAATGAAAGGCAATGTGACATTCCTAAGATAGGTCCTTGGAAGTGCACATGCCCAAGGCATGCCTGATTTTGCTGAACCTTTCTTCATTTAGGTGATTTGTTAAAATATCAGCCAGTTAATTTTTGGTATTTACATATACTAACTCAACGTCCCCCTTTTGAACATGATCTCAGCTAAAGTGGTGTCGTATCTCAATATGTTTAGTCCTAGCGTGCAGGCACGAGTTTTTTAAGATATTGATGATACTAGTATTATCACCATGGATTGGTGTACCTTTTATCAAAATTTTAAAGTCCTCGAGTTGTTGCTTCATATATAAAGCTTGTACACAACAACTACCGGTTGCAATGTATTCAGCCTCAGTGGTTGAAAGAGCAACCGAAGTTTGCTTCTTGCAAAACCATGAGACAAGCGAATGTCCTAGAAAGTGACATGTTCCACTAGTGCTCTTTCTATCGGTTTTGCACCCTCCATAGTCAACATCTGAGTAGCAGGTGAGATCAAAAGGAGCATTCTTAGGGTAAAAGAGCCCTAAGTCATGTGTTCCTGCAAGGTACCTAAATATTTTCTTAACGGCATTAAGATGTGACTCTTTGGGACATGATTGGAATCTAGCACATAAGCAAACATTGAACATAATATCTGGCCTGCTAGAAGTGAGGTATAATAAGCTACCAATCATTCCTCTATATAGCCTTTGGTCAACATTCTTCCCTTTTTCATCATTGTCAAGCTTTGTTGTTGTGCTCATAGGGGTTGCTTTGGGTTTTCCTATTTCAAGTCCAAATTTCTTGAGCATGTCTTTGACATACTTGGTTTGATTAATGAATATACCATTTTTCAATTGTTTGATTTTCAAACCAAGGAAGAAAGGTAATTCGCCCATCATACTCATCTCAAATGTCTCCTGCATAGTCCGGGCAAATTCTTTACACATATTTTCATTCATGGTCCAAAAAATGATATCATTTATGTAAATCTGAATGACCGGCATATCATTTTCCTTATGTTTCAAGAACAAGGTAGTATCAAATTTTCCTCTCGTGAAGCCATCTTCCAAGAGGAATTTTCTTAAACGTTCATACCATGCTCTTGGTGCCTGTTTGAGTCCATATAGAGCTTTTGAGAGTTTGAAGACATATTCAGGGTGAATATGACTCTCAAAACCTAAGGGTTTTCTAACGCATACTTCTTCATTAATGAATCCATTTAGAAATGCACTCTTGACATCCATTTGAAATAGTTTGAAATTTTTGAAATAAGCAAATGCAAGTAACATCCTAATGGCCTCAAGCCTTCCTACAAGGGCATAAGTTTCATCGTAATCAATTCCTTCTTGTTGATTATACCCTTGTGCAACTAGTCTCGCTTTATTTCTCACAATGTTACCATCTTCATCTTTCTTATTCCTAAACACCCATTTTGTGCCTATTATGGTTGTGTTCTTGGGTTTAGGAACCAAGTCCCATACTTTGTTCTTTTCGAATTGATCAAGCTCCTCTTGCATGGCAATGATCCAGTTCTCGTCATTTTCAGCCTCTTCAAAGTTCTTAGGCTCTATTTGAGATACAAAGGCTATGTGATTATATCCACTTCTCAAGTGTGACCTAGTACTAACTCTTTGGTATGAATTACCAATGATAAGGTCAGTTGGGTGGTTTATAACAAATTTCCATGCTCTAGAGAGTTCCATATTTTCTTCTTTAGGTTTTATATAATCTTCCTTAGGTGATGAATCTTGATGATCATTTTTTTATTTCTTGGGAATTTTCATTTTGTTCATCGTCTATTTTAAGTTGCTCAACTTCCCTCTCAATTCTCATGGTAGTTACTTGATCATCTTCGTCAACTATTCCTTTGGGTGCATTAGGGTTAGTTTCATCAAAAACAACATGCATTGATTCTTGAATAACTTGAGTCCTTCTATTAAATACTCTGTAGGCTTTACTGTTCATTGCATACCCTAAAAAGATCCCTTCATTGGATTTTGAATCAAATTTGGCTAAGTGATCTCTATCATTTAGAATGAAGCATTTGCATCCAAAAACCTTGAAGTGTGAGATGTTAGGTTTTCTACCCTTCCAAATCTCATATGGAGTTTTGCCTACTTTGGATCTAATAAAGACACAGTTACTAACATAGCATGTTGTACTAATGGCTTCGGCTCAAAAATATTTTGGAAGTTTATGTTCATTGATCATTGTCCTAACCATTTATTGGAGCGTTTGGTTCTTTCTTTCAACTACTCCATTTTGCTGTGGAGTTTTAGGTGCAGAGAAATTGTGTGAGTAACCATTTTCGTTACAAAAAATCTTCTAGTTCTTGGTTTCTAAATTCTCTTCCCCTATCACTCCTAGTATGAACAATGGGCATACCTTTTTCATTTTGTACTTTACCACAAAAGTGAATGAAAGCATTGCATGTGTCACTTTTGTTTCCTAAAAAGATAACCCAGGAAAATCTAGAGAAGTCATCAACAATAACAAATGCATATGATTTTCCAGATATGCTTGCAACATTATTTGGCTCAAATAGATCAAGGTGAATTAACTCTAATGGTCTTGATGTGGAAATCACTTTCGTAGTTTTAAACGATGATTTATTTTGTTTTCCATATTGGCAAGCATCACATACTTTGTCTTTAACATAGTTGTCTTTAGGTAAGCCATTTACTAACTCTTTAGAAGATAGATTATGCAAAAGGTCCATGCTAGCGTGACCCAACCTCCTATGCCACAACCAACTAGGCTCACTTGTTACCGCTAGACATTTTACATCACATGAATTTATATCATTAAATTCAATGGTGTATACGTTTGATTCCCGCTTGCCCACCAATATAGTATTTCCGTGTAAGACAGTTATTGAACATTGTGTGGATTGAAATAAAACATTTAGACCTTTATCACATAACTGACTAATACTCAACAAATTATGCTTAAGTGTATCTATAAGAGCAACATTTTCAATGGAGAGAGAGAAGTTACCTATTTTACCTTTATCTATGATTCTTCCCTTGGTGTTGTCTCCAAATGTCACAAGCTCTTCTTTCTTGTAAATGAGTGAGAGAAATTTGCTGGCGCCCCTCGTCATATGCCTTGAGCACCTGCTATCAAGAATCCAGTTGTTTTTCATCATGGAGGTCTTCAAGCAAACCTGCAGAGAGAATTAGGTGATTTGTTTTGGTACCCAAAGTGATTTGTTTTGGTACCCAATTTACCTTGGGTCCTATGGGGTTAGTGTTCTTGACCACTCATACATGTTTTTTTCCTTTTCCTTTGTTTCTTCTAAAAGGACAGGTGAAGCGTACATGGCCCTTTCTCTCATAATACAAGCAAGTTTTATTTGCATGCAAAGGGTTTGGTTTGGGCACTGGATTTTTTCTTGGTAATGAATTTCTTTTGACACAAAGGTTTGTAAAACCGATAGATTTGGATGATAAAAAGCCATAGCCTAATCCTTCTTTACAAATCCCAAATCTTTGAGCCCCAAGTAATTTGTTAAAATTTTCCTTTCCATTTGTAAACTTGTTAATGATATTGTTGTGGTCTTCAATTTTCTTTTTCAAAGACAAGTTTTCCTCAACACTTTCTTCAATTTGGTTTTTCAAACTTTCAATTTTCTTTTGGCAAAGCTCATGATCAATTTGTGAACTTTCATTGAGATTTTCAATTTTTGTAATCAAAGATGCATTTTCTTCCTTTAAAGTAAAGCAAAGACATACTTCTTTTCTCTTGCATTTTGAATGAGTTTCTTCAAGATGTTTATTTCTTCTTTTAGCAGCAATTAATTCATTATAGAGTTTTCTACAAGTATCGTCTAATTCATCATATGGGGGAGTGTATTCGTCGTTGGAAATTACCTCATCCTACTCATCCACCAGGAAGCAAAAGTTGGCGACTTCTTCTTCGTTGTCTTCGTCAGTAGAAAGTCCATCGATCTCGTCCCATTCGGTTGCATTCATGGCTTTGTATTTCTTTTTATCTCCTTGCTGATTATTCCCTTTGTTTTTGAATAAGGGGCATTCGGCCATCCGATGACTAGGCTTCTTACAATTATAGCACCTCATACTCGATTCTCCCTTATTCTTTTGCTTACCCTTCTTGTTTAGCAAGAAACTTCTGATTCCCCTGGTGATGAGGGCAACTTCTTCCTCGTTGTTGCACTCTTCTTCTTCTTCGATAATTTCCTTCTTGCTTGTTGGCTTTATAGTCAAGTCCATTGTCTTTTTGGGCTTTTCTACTTCAGCTGAGGCATCCTTCTTTTTGATCTCATAGGTCGTGAGAGACCCAATGAGCTCATCGAGAGTGACCTTAGAAAGGTCTTTTGCTTCTTCAATCATCGTAGACTTCACATGCCACGAATTTGGTAATGAATGAAGAACTTTCTGCACATTATCTTCCATAGAATATTCCCTACCAAGTGTTTTCAATCCATTCGTTATATGTGTAAAACGTGTAAATATGGAAGTAATCGACTCACCTTCCTCCATTTTAAACATTTCATATTCTTTGACTAACATATAAATTTTTTTATTTTCTAACCTGAGTTGTACCTTCATACGTTACCTGGAGCTTCTCCCATATTTTCTTTCCCGTGTTGCATCCGCAGATTCAGTTGTATTCTTCATCGTTCACAGCACAATAAGAAAGTTTTTCATTTTGAAGTTTAGTTGTGCTAGCTTTGCATCGGCTTCTAGGAGTTTTCCAATCGGTATGACCTGACCTTGGTCGTCCTTGAATATGTAGTCTCCTTCGGTGATTACATTCCACATTTTGTAGTCGTATGCTTGGATGAAGATTTACATAAGGTCTTTCCATGCCGGATAGTTAAAACCACAGAACTTGGATGGACAATCAACGGATTGTCCTTGGGCAAACATATCCTCCGTTTGATCTTTGCGCCTGGATGTTACTCCGAAGGTCTAGCGACTGACGCTCTGATACCAATTTTCGGTCTAGGTGCACGTCTAGAGGGGGAGTGAATAGACATTCTTCGCACTTTTCACAGATATGAAAATTTTCTACAATCACAAAATTATCTTGGCAAGATACAAGAGTATTATATCATAGTTTATATTCAAGGCAAATAATAACAAGCAAGCAAATTGAAAGAGGAAGGATAAGAAAAGCTTAACACGAAGATATTAACATGGTTCAGCACCAAGCCTACGTCCACGCCTTGAGACCAACTCAAGGATTCCCAAAATCCTCTAAGCAACCCTCTTTCACTGGTGGAGAAGCCTTTACAATCCAGCTGCTCACCAAGAGCTACAACAAGGTACTCACCAAGAGTCACCTTACAAAGGCTCACAAAGAACCTTTCAACACTATGAATTTAAAACAATGAGTTACAATAACAAAATGCCCCTTTTTAAGCAAATAGTACAAACCAACATTTCACACTACTCTCTCTTTGAAAATGATGTGTAAACAAGAGTAAGGAGCAAGAGAACTTGAGAGCACAAATGAAACCCTAGAATGAATGCTCAATGAATGTTCTAAACAACCAAAGTTCTTAACTTCTTTGAAATAAATGCACAAAACTCATTTTAAAGGCCAAAGGGACGAGCAATGCGCTGGAGAGCCGTTGGGCATTAAGGAACATAAGGCAATTTGAAAACTAGTTGTTAATACGCATTAAATGCTGTCTACAAGCCGACATTCGTTGACGAGTTCACGCCTTCATCAATGAGTCTTATGCATGCCTTCGTCAACGAGACCCTGTGTTTGTCGACGAACCGCCCATTCTGAATTCAAGTGGGTCTCGATTCTTTTCGTTGACGAGTCCCCTGTGTACGTCAACGAACCACCACTATGTCTTCGTCGCCGAATCCCCTGTATTCGTCAATGAACCTACTTCTAAAATTTTAGGTGGTCTCGGTATCTTTTCGTCGACAAGTCCCCTATGTACGTCGATGAAATCTCTTCTTGCATTCGTCAACGAATCCCTTGTATTTGTCGACGAACCCTTTACTTATATAAGTTTTAATACGTTCAAAATTTGGTTTTCGTTCATGTAAAGGTTCCATCTTGTCCAGAATAATTTTTTACCAATTTTAAGATGTCTTGCTTTGATAAAAACACGTTTGAAAGTCATTTTGACATCTTATGCAGTTTAAGTGACTTGGATATGCATGTGTGAACTCGAAATCATGTTCTAACCTATTATGAACTGTATACATGTATGAATTGCTCTTCTCTTGCAAGATACTCTTGAAATATACCATATGCACAGGAGTTACAATATTAATCTCATACACACAACCCAACACATATATGTAGAAATCATAAATGCTTTGCTTGGGTGGTTGAGTGCCGGATGTGCCATATGTTGGACTTTGCTGATGGTCATTTGCCTGTTCAATACATATTTAACCCTTATGCTTGTCTTGGAGTTTTCCTATATATTGAATTGAACTTGAGGAAAGATGTTAGTAAACTTAAAGAACTACTAATGGGTTGTTGTCATCAAAACAAGCTAGAATGAAAACTCGTAGCCACTAGGGCTAACAAGTTTCATTGTGTACATCTCTATATGTATTTAGAAGCATGTTTTATGTACAAAAATTGTTTTATGTACAAGTTTGGCTCGGCCTGTTGATTGAGTTGGGGAGTCTCTGCCCTGTAAAGGAAACCGGTTTGGTTCGACCCAGCAAATTGAACCGTGGTGTCTTCGTCCCTTAAGGGAGATCAGGTGGGTTCAGCCATGTAATTATGCTGGGATATTCCTCGTCCCATAAGGAGAGACTGTATGGTTGTGACTCAGCCCTGTAATTGAGCTAGGATTTTCCTCGCCCCGTAAGGAGAGGTTATAAATGGCTTCCACTCTACCCATTTAAGTGAGTAAGGATAGTGAAATCCTTAGAGGGTATGTCCAAGGTGAGGATGTAGGTAGTATTAGCCGAACATCGATAACAAATATGTGTGTCTCTCTTTCTATCTTATTTAATTTCTGCACTTTAAATTCAATATGTGTATGTTTGTTCATTTATGGTTATAATTATTTTGCATGCACACATTTAAGTTAAATGAGATATGCTCCATTCGTGTATGTTTGTATTCATTCTTTAATTGTTTTCACATACACGCGTGTATTTTGAATGAGATATGATATGTGGTGAATCGGTATGAATTTAAGTTAACCAAAATGTTTTAAAACTCAATTCACCCCTGCCCCCCTCTTGGGATTACACCAACTACAACAAGATTGTTGCTACAATATCTCTCTGTGTTGGTTATTGGAAACCCTACTACTCTCACTTATTCCCATTTTAATTAATTTTATGAGGGTATTTTAGTATTTTTATACTTTTTAATTAGCATAATTTAATGGTGTTATCACTTTTCACAGTTTTGAGAATTATATGGGAGGTTTAGTGGTCATAATAAAATAATGTGGCTTATTTTTTAACTAAGCCACAAGGAGGTTCATGAAAAATTAAATATTTTTAAAAGAAATATATTTTCATATTATATATGCATGCATGCATACATACATACATATACATACATACATACATACATATACATACATACATACATACATATACATATATATATATATATATATATATATATATATATATAGAAGTGGAAATGGTGTAAATCATTTCATGCTTATCTTTTTAAAGTAAAGCCAAATATTTTTGAAAGAAGTAAATTTATATATTATAAAGTAATTCAACTAAAATTAGAAAAAAAAAATTATATTTAAAATTTTTAGAAATTCTTGCTTTAAAATTAAAGAAAAAAATTTCATCTAGTTAAAAAAATAGAAAGAATTGACAATATATATATACATACATGTATCAATATATCTATATTTATACATAAATTAATAAAAGTACAAATAGGATAAATGATTTTAGGAAAAAAAATCCTTATTTTTTTTAAAATAAGATAACTATTCTAAAAGAAATTAAATTTAACCCAACCTAAAAAAAAAACTTCATTTGGCTAAAAACTAAACTAAACTAGCAGTATATATAAGAATAGTGTAAATGATTTTGCAGGTAAAAAATATTATTATCTTTTAAAAATAAGACAACATTTCTAGAAAACAAAATTCAAGAAAAATTAGTTGTATTTAAATTTATTAAATTGAATAAGTAAAAATCCATTTAATTAAAAAAATAAAATATAATGATATTGTAATTTATGAATAATAAATACAATATATATCTCAAAATATATTAGGTAAATTATTTTGATGTTGTTCTAAAATTACTTTGATGTATCTAATACATAAATAATAATATAACTTCTAAAAATTAAAATTTAAAAACAATATTATAACCATATAGTTACTCACAAATAACTTATATGAAATTCAGGAAAAAAAACTCATTAAGTGATCATTACGTAAAACAATTATTATTATTATAATTGTAGGTAGAAAATCATAATATTTTCATTGGAAGAAGTAATATTTTGAGATTTTTATAAATAAAATAGTAAAAATATTATTCATTGAATTTCTTATATATAATGATATATAAATATTAAACTTAATATTTCATACATATAATTTACATTAGAGCATTCAAATCATATCATATCTTATATTTTTAAGAAAATATATTTTTTTTATAAATAACTTTGAATATTCATACTTAATATTCATAAACTAAATTATGAGAATAAGTTATTAATTTTTAAAAAAATATTTCTAAATTTTATTAAGAGTTACAAAAATATTTTGTATAGTATTATTTTCATGTGATCACGTACAACACATAAAATATGTTCACTAGTCTATATAAAAGTATGAATAATGTAAATTAGTTCATAGATAAAAATATCCTTATCTTTTGAAAAGATTACAAAAAAATTCCTATAAATTAACTTTTATACCATATATATATATATATATATATATATATATATCCTAATCTTAAAATTTAAAAAAAAAAAACATACATACACATTTTATTAAGAAACACAAATATTTTATATTATATTACTAACATGCAATCATGTCCAATGCACGTGCTACATGTCCCCAAAAATTTTCTAAATAAATGTTTTTATGAGGACGAGTGCTTACAGAAGTAGGTATTTTCCTGAGAAATTAGGTTAAACTAACAAATTAAGGTGGAATAGAAAAATTCATAGGCTCAACTTTGCGTTCCAACAGGATTCATAGGTCCGCACAAATTGAGCATTTTAATAAGATGATTCTTTCCCTACATTTCTGGATTGGTTTGATCACCAGTGTTTCGAGACCTAAGAAAGCAAAGCTGGGCTAGAACGAGCTCCGACAGCAGTTGTCTAATGCCTAACTCAATACTCTTTCTTATGTGTCTATTGCACAACTGAAAACTTACTGCGTGCTCGAGACCTCTTCCCCTTTGTTTTGATCCATAGCCATCGACTACGGTACCCATTATGCAATAATTAGTTTATCCCTTCTGATGTACCAAATTCAATATAAATGGAAAGTCTCTCCAGATATAGGATAAGCGTACCAAGTTTACTATTGACCTTTGGCAACTTCGGATGTACCTCCACTCCTATTTGGCCATTTCCGAGAGCATTGTTGTTTGAATATGAGACAGTAAATCAGTTTGAGCAAGGGATTTAAGTCATCATCAAGAAAATGCAAATATTGTTTTTATTCTATGAAAGAATCATCATTGATGAATCACAATTTGGACTTGTAGTTTCAAAGAGTGGAGTGTATTGTGTATTAGACAACTACCTTCATGATTCGTTATTATGTAACCCAGCTTATGCAGATTTGCAGAGCACAAGCATTTTTTAATGTCCTGTAATTGAATAAAAATGTCGATTAATTTTTTTTAGATACTGTCACATTTTTTTTTCTCAAATCGAAACATTAGAAGGCTTTTGATCACTCAAAATATGTGGTGTTTTTTTCCCCTTTTTTTTTTTTGAAATATTGCTATTCATCATCACATATATATTAATAAGAGAAATGCTAGCAACAATTGCATCCACAGGCACAGCTGCTAGCATTACACTCACCAGGAAGTAATTGCACAGCCCACCCCTAACAAAATTAGATAAACTGGAATAGTGTTACATGCTGATCCCACGCAAACAAGTTTCTTCAAGGCTCAGCCAGTACAGCATTGTGACAATGATAGCTAGGGCACTGTGGAGGAGGGGTGTCAACCATTCCAACTCTGGTAAACGTAGTCCAAATATAATTAATTCTTCACTTGAACCATCTCCAACTCAACAATCATCAATACTCATGAATGGGTAAATGGTGCCTCTCTTGTGATCGAAGCGAAGCAACAGCCTCCTCCGCGCGATACCACTCATTTCTCCTCTATATACTCCCTCCCTCTCCCTCGGTTCAATTGCTAAATTGTCCTAATTAGTTCTCTGCCTCCGTCCTTTTTAATCACTTTGAAAAATGGTGCTTTGTCTATAACCAGTTAGCCACCACTATGATGCTAAGTGATTGCTCTGAGGAGATTGCGCCTTGACCGTCCCTCTTTTGAGTGACTTCCTGAAAATTTCAAAAAAAAAAAAAAAAAATTAAGACAATTTTAAAGTAATTACTGTTACGAAGGACTTGTTTTTGAACAGGCCATTAGGGGATGCACATTTATTTTTCACTCTTAATTTTTAAACCTTTTTATTATCTCTCTCTCTCTCTCTCTCTCTTCCAGTCACGAGGGAGGCAGAGGCAACAAGAGGCCCCCACCCCACCATTGTTTCTCAATAAATCCTGCTGCAGCCTGCAGGGTAAGGTAAAGGGCATCTCCTTTCCGCTTTGGTGGTTGTCTGAAAACTGTGGCCCAACCTTTTTGTTTTTTTTTTTCCCTCTTTCTGCAACTCTCATACTTTGCTCTCTGCCAATAAAACTTAATTTAAAAAAAAAAAAAAAAATCTGATCCCTAACCTGTCCTCCAAAAAATACTCTTGTTAAATAAATGCATCTGGCGGTGCTGCTTCTGGAATCTGCAGTTGCAATTTGAAAAATAAACACAAATATGAATATAAAATAAAATACTACAACAGCAAGAGCAACAGCTACAGCAGTGTAGCTTTCGGCTGACAATCACACCACATTAGCGTTCAGAATGTATCAAATGACAAAAGTACGGTTCAAGGGCAAAATTTGTTCTGTAGTAGGGTTGCCTTTGTCAGCAGTAATTTTATACAAATTTTGTTAATGAATGCCCTTAACCCATACTTTTTTTAAAAAAGAAATATTCTTCTATTCAAGGACTATTAAAAATCACTCGAAAGTCTCAACTATCATTTTTGTTACAAAAAATTCCTTTTATTGACAAAAAGACAGATTAGCATGCACGTAAATAATTAATAATTTTTTAGATGAAATTACCCTTGTAATCCTAAGGAACGAACAAAAATCCTACAATTTAATTGCTTTTGAAGGACTTCCAGAATATGGATACATTCTGTTGGAGTTTATGATATCCACGTATATTTTTCAATGTATCATATATATAATGAATCATATATATCACACACACACACACACGCACGCACACATATGTATATATCCGTATCAAAAAGCTTATTCGATATATTCCAAGCAACAGCAGCACAAGAACAAATGAGACATTGTTTCATAAATATGAAGGCAGAGAATAAACATCAAAACAAAACGCCTTTGAAGGTCTCCTACTCTGTAATTGGTGTTAACTCTATTAACAACGACCAGTCAAATAAAAACCTTGATCTTTGAAGGAACTTTGGCCTTCCAAAAATCTTTGAAGTGAAAAGAAAACATTAGCACTAGTCAAATAATCAAAGAAGGATTTACAAGAATAGACCCACTCTCTCTCTCTCATAAATACCCAACTATGTGACATTATAATATTTGTTGAAAATAATTAGGTGATTCAAATATAATAAATTTCACAAGGAAAAATTTAGAAAGAAGTGAGCTGAAGAATGCAACACTTTATATTTTTTGGCTACTAATGCTTGGCTAGTTATTCAAAATGAGGATGAGTTGAATTGGAAATTGCAGTCTATTCATTTCTATTTCAGAAAATGGAAATGGATTGTTTCCTTTCTTTCTTTCCTTTCTTTTCTCCCAAAGACCCAAACAAATTCAAGGATTCTTGTTTCTTCAACCCTAAAATCATGAAGAAGCAATAAAGATTTTATGGGTTGAGAAATCTTGTTTCTTCAATATTCTTGAATTTTAAATCTTGAATTTAGATTGAAGAATTCTTACAATCCCTCGTTACTTAAATATACTTTGATTGATTTTCGTTAGCATCATCAAATTTCCTGCGACAAAGAGTACATATTCTAATATTTTTCAAGTGGTTGTCATTTCCTTTTTAGTTTCAGTCACTGGTAAGATCTTCTCCTCTCTTGTTATTTCTTTTCTTATTACTATTATTAAAAAATTTTCTAATAGTTGGTTAATAGTAGAGATTGTGTTTATGATGTGTAGGCTTAATATATGCATTTTTGTGTTTTTCATTTGCAAGTTTTGGAATATACAAAATTTTTCGAAAAATACTATTGCATGGTTTTTTTAATTGTAATCTAGCTTGATTCACACTCAAAATTGTATGCTTTTAAAAAAAAATTTTAATGCATTTGTATTAAAAAGTTGTGTGGTTTCTACCAATTGTAGGGTGCAATTTAGAAAATTGTCTATGTGAAAAAAAATAGAAAGCGTGTACTTTGCCTGTGTAACACAAATTCTTTGTACACACAACCGGTCCCAAGCCCAGATAAAGGAACAGGATTGTGTTAGGTAGCTGGCAACCAACGTAAAACTTTGTTAGATCTCATTATCATGAATTCTTACCAAATTCACCTAGGTCAAGGAAAAAGATTGGGCTAATATAAAAGGGAGAGGATAAATACATTAGCACAAAAAATTAAGATTAGATTAGCAACTTAAAATATTGGAACTATTACAGGAAAAAGTATGGAAATGGTGGGCATAATGTTTAGAGGGAAAATTAACTTAATCAACCTTCAAGAGACAAAATGGGTAGGAGAGAAGGTTAGAGAAATTGAAAAATTAGGATTTAAACTTTGGTACACTGGTATACAGAAATATAAAAATAGGGTGGGTATTATTGTAAACAAAGACCCAAAAGATAACATAGTAGATGTTTAAAGAATAGGGGATAAGATCATTAAAATCAGGATAGCTTTAAGCTCGTAGATAGTGACCATCATTAGTGCATATACTCCCCAAATAGGATTAGCAAAAAATCTTGAAAGACAAATTTGAAAAGTTATGGATAGTATTTTATAAGGGATACCTATGCCAATAAAGACATTCATAGGAGCTTATTTGAATGGTCACATGGGAAAGGATAATATAGGATATGATAGGATACATGGAGTCCACAGAAATGGAGATAAAAATGAGGTTGGTGATACAATCTTAGATTTTGCCATGTCTTATGATTTAGTTATATTGAATACTTGTTTTATAAAAAGAGAATAATACTTAATAACCTTCAAGAGAGGGTATAATAAAAGTCAAATAGATTTATTCTTAATTAAGAACGGGGGTCGTCTATCTTATAAGGGTTATAAAGTTATTCCAGGTAAAAGTTTGGTTACACAACATAAAGTCTTAGTATTAGATATACATATTAAAAAATAAATGAAAAGGAGTAGCATAAATCAACGCAAGAAAACTAGATGGTGGAACTTGAAGGGAGATAATATAGTCAAATTTAAAGATAAAATGAACAATGAGTGCAATTGGACAATAGGGAATAAGGTTGATGCAAATACTGTTTGGAATAGAATTGCAAATTGTATCGTAAGGATAGCAAAGGAGATTTCAGGTGAGTTCAAAGGAAGATACTCAGGTAGTAAAGAAAGTTGGTGGTGGAATCAAGAAGTCCAAAAAGTCATTAAAACAAAAAGAAATTGGTATAAAATATGGTAAAATTGTAAAAATATAAAAAATCTTGAAAAACATAAAGAAGCAAGAAAAAATGCAAAAAAGACTATTAATGAAGCTAAATATAGAGCTTATGATACTTTATATACTAAACTAGATACAAAAGGAGAAAAAGACATCTATAAACTTGTTAGGGTTAGAGAAAGAAAATGCAAAGATTTAAGTGATGTAAAATGTATAAAGGATGAGAATGACAATGTCTTAATTAGAGAAGATATAAAAGCGAGGTGGCAAAGTTACTTTGATAATTTGTTTAATGAAAACCAAAATGAAAGATTAAACTTGTAAGTGACATATAAGGAGAAGATTAAATATAGAAGATTTATTCACGAAATTAGAATCCTTGAAGTTGAGATGGCATTAAAAAAGATGAAAAGTGAAAAATCTATAGGACCAAAAAAAATACCAATTGAAGTTTGGAAATATTTAGGGGGTAAAGGAATTGTTTGGTTAACTAATATATTCAATACTATTACAAAAACCAAGAAAATGCCAGAAGAATGGAGGAAAAGAATATTAGTACATGTGTACAAAAACAAAGGCGATATTCAAAACTGTAATACCTATTGTGGAATTAAATTATTAGTCATACGATAAAATTATGAGAAAGGGTAATTAAACATAGAATAAGATTAGAAACTAAAATTTAAGAAAATCAATTTGGTTTTATGCTTAGGAGATCAACAACAAAAGCTATTTAACTTTTAATAAGTTTAATGAAAAGTTTAGGAAAATGAAGAGGGACATGCATATGATTTTTATTGACCTAGAGAAAGCTTATGATAGATTATCGAGGGAAGTTCTTTAATGGGTCTTAGAAAAGAAAGGATTTGTAGTAGATATACAGAGGTCATTAAGGATATGTATGATAGAGTAGTGACTAGCGTTAGGACTATAGGAGGTGAATTTAGAGATTTTCCAATCACAATAGGCTTACATCAAGGTTCTACTTTGAGTACTTATCTTTTTACTTTAGTAATTGATGAATTAACTAAGAATATCTAAAATGAGATCCCTTGGTATATGTTGTTCGCAAATGATATCGGGTTGATTGATAATAGCAGGAGCAAAGTGGAATCTAAGCTAGAACTTTGGAGAGCTACATTACAATCTAAAGAGTTCGGGATAAGTAGGAATACGACAGAATATATGAAATGTAATTTTAATAATGTAAGGAGTAGCAATGGAGAGGATTAAAATTGATAATCAAGAGATTAATAGCACCGAGAGATTTAGATATCTTGAATCTACTATGCAAGCTGAATGCGTTGGGTGTGTTGCGTGATCATAGGATACCCTTAAAATTAAAAGGAAAGTTTTATAAGACAGCTATAAGGTCAGCTATGCTTTATGGTTCATAATGTTAGGCAACTAAGAAACAACATATACAAAAAATAAAAGTTGCTGAGAAGCAAATGTTAAGGTGGATGAGTGGTTAAACATTAAAAGATAAAATAAGAAATGAACATATACATAATAAGCATAGCATTGGTTGAAAACAAAATAAGGGAGGGACGACTTAGCTCGTTCCAAAGGATTCCCAAGAATGACTATCTGCCCTAAAGTAAGGGCAAAACTCTCCAAACATCAACAAAAAAGACGACTCCTCCACCTCACTATTATGCTCCAAAATCAAGTGATAATGACGAAGAAAATAATTCAACAAAGCAAACTTTAGCCAAAGAGAGGACTCCTCTAATACCAACAATTATAACCATTCAGCCACTCAAACCCCTATCCAACTTGGACCTAAACACAATCTCCCAATTAACAAGATGATCCCAACTATCCCCAATCCGAAACCAAAGGAAATCTCTCATAATCTTCTCAAGCTTGCTAGCTATCCCCATTGAAATCCCAAAAATTGGCAAATAATAGAGAGGAAGAAGACTAGCAAGACAAGCCTGTATCAAAGTAATGCAACTCCTGGGAAAATAACACACGTTTCCACCCATCCAAAAGCTTAGACACCCTCTCCACCAATGGTTCCCAAAAACCCACAAACTTAGGATTACCACCAATGGGACTCCAAGATAAGACAAGGGCCAATCCAAAAGACCACAACCCACCAACAAATCCAACCCCCCAAATCCACTAGATTTCAAAATATAGTCACGATACCACTCTTCCCCAATTTCAATTTAATCCCAAAAACCCTCTCAAAGATTTGAAAGAATCGTAATGTTCATAAAATAATCTTGATGACCAAAAATGAAAAAACATAGTATCATCAACGAATTGAATCACACAAACCCCCTCCCTACCCACTTCAAACCCTTTTACTAAACCCTTATCAACCACCCTCTCTACCATCCTACTCAAAACATCAACTACTAACACAAACAAGAAAGGAGATAATGGAGCCCTTTTTCTAACCACCCCCCCAATGCTCTAAACCACAATTTAGGTTTATGTATATCAATGCATCATATATTTTGACATAGTTTTGATGTATCTTATTAATTTAAATAAAAATTGTTGGAATTTACAACTACTAGTCATTAAAATTGTTAGTTGTAATCATTTTATTTTATTTTTGAAACTACTTCAATATTTTCGACACTAATTTCATTTTGTTTGCTATATAACTATTGAAATTTGAAACCTTCAATATTCCCTACAAACTATCTAGTTCTATTCTTGATATCTTAAGATTTGAGGATTTTTATTTTTTTATTTTTTCTTGTAATTAAATATTTGTAACATAAGCTAAGTTTACTACTTTTTGCATAGATGAGTAATTTTACTCCACTAAAAAAAAAAGAGAAAAATAAAATTAGTAGGTGTAAGACATGTCACAAATACGTTTCTGCATCACCATAATATAGTAAAATAAATTAATCATAATCTTCCTTAGATGTATGAGGACAATTTTTTGCCTAAAATTACTAATTATTCATAAACCAGATGATGCTAATCCATTAGATTTAACGGTTTTTGTAAAGGAGTCCTTTGTAACTACAAAGATAGTTTAAGGGGTTTTAGTGTCACTTTCAAAATTCTGCATTTGTAACACAGTAAAAAATTCAAGGTGTAAGTTTACTTTTCCCTATATTTAATGCATTGGTTGAGTTTGAGAATGGCAATTCTTAATATATTAAACAAAGCACAAGATCTTAAATCTTAAAATGGTGATATTAACAAATGGTCCTGGCACTCTTTAACAGGAACATAACTATAACATGGATTGCAAATACAATTTCAAAATTTAAAAATCAGTTAAGCCTTTACCTCTCCAATACTCCACTCCTCTTTCATCCAAGTGTTTGCATCCATCACAACCATCTCTCCTTTTAAGGTATTCCTACATGAATGAGAAGACAAGCAAAGCACAATTATAAGCATGTGACTAGAATAGACCAATTACAAATTTACAAATTCTAGATGGCAAGTGAACCTACAAATTAGCTGGGTAGTTGGGATTAAGACATTGTTCAGTTGAGTGAGCTCAAATTATATTTTGCAAAGCATAATCCAAAGCCTCTAATCATGCTTCAACTAAAAGGATATTCAAAGGGTTGTCAATACTCATCTGAATAAATAATTTCAAGTCAGAACACTGAAAAGAAATCTCCAATCCACATATCCTAAAATCCACAATTCCTTAATTGATAGGACTTATTTTTTATTAGTCCCTGATACTTTGATGCACGATAACCTTTGGAGCCATGAGGCCAGCTGCCTGTCCTGAAAGGGAATTCAAAAGATGGTACTAAAAATGAGGATAACTTTAAAAAGATTTGACTTCTTGATGAAGAACACAGCACCACGACAGTACAAAGCTATATAACCCTACTTGCTCTTTAAGGAACCTAGTTCCAATGTATTGATTCTAATACAAATTTATTCCAAACCCAATAATAAGAAACCCTAAGAGACCATAAAACCCTAATCACTCTGTAATACTTGCTATATAGGTTGAAAAAAGGCAAGCCATGCCAATGTAAACAATAACTTTATATAGTGGCATGACCAATGGTTACAGTACCTACAAGAGCAACTTTGCTTCAATATTGCTAGTTACTACAACTGCCAATTGAAATTTATGCTTTGCTTGCCTTCCCTATCTACAGCTGCTAATTCAGTGAGCCAAGGATACACACCAAAGAAACTGCAATCGTCCAAGCATAAAGAATATCCTAAACAGGCAGTTAGCTCAATGGTTCACAACTAGGCCCTTCCTGTAGGTGGATAGGGCTCAGCCTCCATCAGGAACATTATGGAGGACTGAGGGCTAAGGGTAGGTTTGGCCGCCCTTTGGGGACAGTGGTATATCACTACACATGGTGGCTGGATTTTCCTTCCTCTTGTTAAAAGATTCTAATTCAGTCTCCCTCAAGGTAAAGGACAACAATGACAGATTTTTGACCTTGCATGCAGACAAAACTGGGGAGCCATCTTTTCCATCTAAAAAATTGAAAATTCCCACATACTTAAATGACTCAAAATTTTATTTATTATTGACAAGTTCTGCATCATTCACCCCAATATTGAATGCTTATGACAAGATTTTGAGCTTGTATCCCCATGATGTAAGTTGATGTATAAAGTCAAGTCAAGTCCACCTTTTTGGTTATGGCATCAAGGTTTCTTCCCCCAAATGTCTTAACTTAGTCCTCTTTACATCAACAACAGAAAAAGAATAAAGAACGAACATATCTTGCAAAAGACAACTATTTTGACCACGAGATAGGATAACAAAAACACACTAAATATATTTATTCAAAAAAGAACTGTATGTTCTAAAACTTTTGGATAACCAATGAATTTCATTAAGAATGAAGTAGGAACATAAAAGGAGGAGACGTCCTCCAAAAACTAAAAAAAATAAATGTAGAACATCAATGAAGCAAAACCCTCTGTAAGGCTGCACATCTAACAAATACACTCCACAAAACACATTTCCAAAGAAGTGTCCTCCCGTTGCACATACCAAAAGCATAAACTCCTAAAGAAAATATCCCTCCAAAGAGAACGCAACCCCACTATCCTCAAGAATACCAAGCAACCTACTGCACCCCTACCAAGCAAAAGAATCATGCAGGAAATATGAGCATTGATTTTGCAATTTTGGAGGCGAACGAGACAAACATCCAGAAAGAACATTGTTAGGCCTTCATATCCAATTAAGAATCACAAACCAAGTCAAGGCCCTAAATTAAGGGATCTTACCTTTCAAAATAAAGAAGCACAAAGAAAAATTATCAACACTAGTGCCCACAGGTTAAATGAACAAAAAGAAATGTACAAGAAAAATGCAACAAAAGCATCCAAGGTCAAAACCCTCTATCCGGACTCTTAAGAAAGACGAACTGAGCCTTTAGACACCCCATTTCATCTCAAGATCATTTGGATAACTTTTATCAGTCCTCATCATTTTCCCCACTCCTTGAATTCCTTTTTTACAATTCATTTTATTTCATTTTACCAAAGCTTAATTTGAGCAAAATTGAGGAACATCAAAGTTTTTCTTTAAAAAAATTAGCTCAAGATTCAAATGTGAAATCAAATTAAAATGTGGGTCCCGTCCACAACCCCCACTGTTAAAGCTTCCATTGACCACACCCCATCTCCATCTCCCTAGCAACGATGAAGCCAACATACATGAAAATGGGAATACAGCTAGCACAAAAGAAAGAGGGAAATGAAAGGTCCTATGAGTTGCCAAATAGGAAGTCACTACAAGTAAGGGTGTACAAAAATTACCAAAAAACCTAAAACCGAACCGAAATCATAAGCGATTCGATTTTTCGGTATTCGGTTTCGGTTTCGATCTCTGAAAATTTATATTCTCGATTTCTATTTCGATTTTGATTTCCAAATATAACCGAACCGAAAAACCGAAAAAATCGATTTAAATTAAATATATATAAATTAATATAATTACTTAATATATATGAATTTGAGCTAGGGACTAGGGTTTCATTTCATAATTCACACTCACACTGCTCTCTCTTAGTCTCTCTCGACTCTCCGTCAATCGACACTCGAAGTCAATGGTCAGTCGCCTCGCCAGTCTCCAGTCGCCACTTCACAGGTTCATGCGGCCATTCCTCACGGTGTCACCCTCTCAGTCTCTCTCACTCTCTCAGACTCTCAGAATCTCAGTTGATCAACAATCAAACCCCTCTCCAAACGATTTCACTCTCTTAGTTGCTAGTCGCCTCTGCCCTATGCGCAGGCAACGCAACTGCGCTGCGCCGCTCCCGTCAACGGTCAGCAACCCTACCTCTATGACTCTGCCTCCCTCCCTTGTCCTCTCAAGCAGCTAAGGACTTGAGGTACAATTTGCCTCGGCCCTCACAGATCCCCTCACTAATTTTAAATTTTCTCTTTTATTTTGTGGATTTTTTTTCTATTTTGCATTTTTGTTGTGTTTGATGTCAATGTGTGTGGGGAGAGGGAGAGAATGTGATGAATCTGATTATCTTGGGAGCATTCAACAATCATTTTTTGGGATAGCGCTTGTGAAATTTTTGAAAAATAATTGTTAAATATTTAAAAAATCAGTTAAAAACTGAAAAAACAGTAACCGAACCAATAAATGTTTGATTCTCCATGGGATAATAAAATCCGTTCGATTTCGATTTCGGTTGGGGAATCCCAAAAACCACTAGGTTCGGTTCGGTTGGCCCATAACCGAACAAAACCAAACCGATTACAACCCTAACTACAAGCCATCACTTGGTGAAATTAAAACTGGACTCCAAATAAAGCACAACATAGAAAAAAATCAAAAGTAGGAAATCAAGACCCAATCCCTATTTTTAGCTACTGCTTTGCTGAGGGTGCAAGAACAAGGCAAGTTTGCTTCTCTATTCACCCATTAAATACACAGACCATGCCACATCAAGACAAATACATACTCTATAAAACAATTCATTCCTTGACATATGGGAGGCCCACAACTAGTTGTGAATAAAAAAATACCCATCCATATTTCCAACACAACTTCCATAACCATCACCTCTTCTGCAATTCTCCATCGCCACCACCATCTCGTGCACAGTGTTCATGCCCACAGAAAGTCCATGCAATTTTTTAAACAAAAAGAAAGGAAAAAACAGAGAGACGGAGTTGGGGTGGGGTGGGACAAGGCCACATAACTATTACAAGTATCCATAAATTTACAAAAAAACAAAAAAAAACAAAAGAATTACAAGTGAAAATATACCCAGAAGTCGTATTGTTTGAACAAGCTACCACTTGATGAGGCGGTAGCTTGTCCAAGGCCTCATTCTTGCCTATGGCCCCTTATCTTGTACCCATTAGCATTGCAACCATCACATAAATAGCAATGTCAAACTCATCTCGAGTTGAATGGCATACTAGTAAATAAGTGGAGAATGCCTCCTTGCATAGTAATGTTTTGTAGCACTAGGTGACAATGCCATAGAAGGCTCTTTAGAAGGGGGTGAACATTCATCAACATTGTAAAACTTACTAGCGATTATAATTTGTTTAGCCCACTTGCCTCCATCACTAAACACACATTGCCTATAAAAGTGTAATAAAATGATTCACATTGCTTTGCTATTCACCATATGATTCATTTTTCTACTACATACTTACCGCTTTATGCTTGCTTTGCATTCAATGCTAGTGAATGAATTTATGGTCCTGTATTTGCAGTTAACTAGACTAACTAGTTAAAGCATGTATTCTGCAACTAATGTGGCACAGTCCTCACACAATGTGAGGTGTAGCCCACGACAGTTGGTACCAAAGCTTGATCAGGTGCCTTCCGATTGTGTGTTTTCTTGAAGCATTGATGGAGAAATCATGGCTCACACAAGATGCACTCAAGTTGGGAATGTCAACAAGGTGGCTATAAAGATGGCCCAACTTACAAAATGCTATATGGCTCTTGAGGGACCTCAAAAGCAACAAAATTTTGTTCTTGAATTGATGGAAGACTTCCATAACACAATGGAAGTTTTACAATATAAAATAGGAAAGCCAGGCGCCAAGATGAATCTTTGCTTTGCGTCATTGGAAATACTAATTTTGTGAAGAGTGGAGTGAGGAATCAAAACCTCGAGCACTCGATGGTGCCCATGATGCTAAGGAGTTCAAAAACTTCTTTTCATATAGATCAATACTAATGTGCAGTAAGGTAAACTTGAAGGAAGCAAAAAGTATCCATGGCTATGGACTGAAGAAGAGAAAAGGTGAAAAAAGAGAGGAAGGAGGAAAAAAGGCTAGTTTCCTAGAGTCTACGTACAGCTCCAAGTCTACCCTTTTATATATTATAAATAATAATAGTCTTAAAAGGCAAAAATACCTCTATTAACACAACCTAATTACTAAAATAACATATTCTCTTTTAACACTCCCCCTCAAGCTGGAGGTGTATAAATATCACCTAACCCTAGCTTGTGACAACCATTAGACACTTCGTAAAAACATCGCTAAACTAATCCACATATTTCACGAAAGGAGTCCTCATGACATTCTTCAACACAGCATCCCTCACAACATGACATTCAACCTCCATGTGATTTGTCCTCTCATTAAACAATGGATTGCTAGCAATATAAATGGCAGCTTGATTATCACAAAATATATCAACTAGCTTCATTACCAAGAATCTCATTTTTGAAGACTTCAACCACATAAGCTCACTCACAGTATGGTCCATCTTTTGCTTCAACGCTAGATCTTGCTATAGTAGTATGTTTCTTACAATGCCAAGTAACAAAATTACCTCCCATAAATGTAGAACATCCAGTAGTAGACCTTCGATCATCAATAGATTCAGCTCAGTGTGCACCAAAGTATCCCATAGTTTGGCAATTTCTATTATATTTATATATCAAATCTCTGTCGAGAGCACCTTTGAGATACCTTGGAATCTTAAAAACAGCATCCCAATGAAGTTGTTTATGATTTTCCATAAACAAACTCACCAACTCAACTGCAAAAGATATGTAAGGTCTAGTGACAGTCAAGTAGATCAACTTGCTGACCAATAGCCTAATCGACATTTGTCTTCAAAGTCCGCTCCAACATTCCTAGACAACTTCACATTGGTATCCATAGCAGTATTAATTGGTTTAGTTCCCAACAAACCAATCTCATTTAGCAAGTCCAACATATATTTTTGCTGAGATAGATTTAACACTTTCCTACATCATACAATCTCAATACTAAGAAAGTAATGCAGAATACCCAAGTCCTTGATTTGAAAATTTTGCTTGAACACTACTTTACATGTGCAATCCCACTCTACTCCCTGCCAATGGTGATGATATCATCAACATAAACTACTAGAAGTACCATATTGGTCCACACATGTCTTCTTTTAGCAAACAAAAATTGAATGATCAGAGTAGCACTGGATAACACTAAATTTGTCAAACTAGAGTTAAGGAGACTATTTAAGATCATAAATGCCTTATGCAACATGCATACTTTGCCATCCTCCCTCTGAGCAACTTACCTAGAAGGTTGCTCCTTGTATACCTATTCTTGCAAATCTCTATATAAAAAGGCATTCTTCACATCCGACTAGTATAAGGGCCAATCAAAATTAACTACCAACGAGATCGATACACGAACAAAATATAGTTGAGCACCATAATAGGTCTCAAAATAATCAATAAATGTTTGGGTATACCCCTTGGCAACCAACCAAACCTTAAATAGTTTAATAGAACTGCCAGGAAGATATATGATGGTGTCAAGTCACAAGTGCTTCAACGTGTGAGGAAAGGGATAGAAACAAAGGAAATAGACAAGGAAAAAAAGCTCATAAGATGATAGTACTACGAAAGTGAACTAAAACATAATGAGCAATAGAATAAGCAACTAAGGATTGTTGAGCACATGTTTGAGTACCTTTTTGGTAAGCAATAGGCAAATCCAAGTCGCAATGAGATTGGATCTCCACAATCAAAAGTCGAAATCGTGATGGGCAAAGGAGGCTTCTGCATGGTGGTAATGATGTTTGTAATTGTTTACCATTGTTCATAAACCTTCAATCGTTTCTCTGATCAGCAAATAATGGATTTCGAAAAGCAACATAAGATTTCTCGAGAGGGATAAGGGCAGGAATAAGAAATCAACACAAGACATGGGGATAATAAAGCATTGATGGAATCAAAATAGACTCATCCAAAGAGGACTCAACACTAGAAAAATAAGGTATCCCATCAAAAAAGTGACATCGGCACTAACATATTTTTTCCGTGTGTTGGGATCATAACATGCATATGCTTTCTAAGATTTCAAGTATCCAACAGAGACAAATTTAACAACACAGGGAGAGAACTTGTCTTGACCAGTATGTGAAACATAAAAAATGAGTATGCACAAAAGGCGCAAAGCATAATAGAGAACATGGATGTTTTTGGGTACATGGTGTAGAAGGGAATTTGTCCCCCTAGAACATAATAATGAAACCTTGATAACAATAACTAATATATATTATTGCAACTAAATAAGCAAAGAGTGGACAGACTTTTAGAGAAAATTAACTCATGCTTTACTCATTCAACGCTGCATCATTCCCCCTTGTCAGAAGAAACTACCTCTATGCTAGTTGGCATCTCTAGTGGTTCAAATATCATGGAATGACTCAACATAGCTCTGATTTGCTTATTTGGGAGTTCCCATGGTTGGCTTTACTTTCCATGCAGCTAGAAAATAAAAGCGAGTATCATTTTCTTTTCTTTGATTTCCTGCACCATAATTGCCTTTTTAGCCAAATATTCTCCTTCGTAGATAACCATTCTAGAGACTTTTCCTATAAGAAATTCATTTTTATAACTGCAATTCACAAGCCAAATTCTCAATTAATCATTCTTTGAACTTGCAGTGGTGATCAGCAAATTCACTTTGGCTCATGTTTTACAAATTTCCCTTAACATCTTGCACATTTCCAGCATTCTTGGCTTCTAAAGCTTATTTTTGTTGTTGTCCCACCCTTAATTTCTCTTTGGTAGCAGCAACTACTTCATCAATTTCTTGTAAAATATGTTGATAGTCAAAAATCTTCTTGTTGTGGTAACCATTCACAGGAACAGGGTCAACATTAGGGATGCAGCTTGCTTTTGTTGAAACACCACTCAACATCTTTAAGGTGTATCATGAGCTTCATCTGTGGTAACTTGATTTTCAGTTGAGGAAGCTCTTCATAGAAACACGTAATGTTTCTCATTTACAATGGCATATTGGTCTATTTCATCGAAACTACTAGGCTGTTTCATCCTTCTTATTTGTCACATCAACACCCATCATGGGCTTTAAAACACTTTTTTTTTTTGTCACCATTTTTGGCATAGAAAGAGTAGGTCCTGTTATGCTCATCATTGACAGAACTTCAACCATAAAGGACGACCAAGAAGATATCGCAAGTGTCCACCGGTACTACATCACACCAAACAGATTCTAGATAAAAGACTCCAATTCAACAATTGACCAAGCACCTTGTCATCACAAATACTTCCTTCCCTTTATTGGATCAAAAAATGAAATATAGTTGTAGTACTTCCACCACTTCAAGATTCAATTTTTCCACACTACATCATCAAGAAGATTTTTGCACCTATCATTGTCAATTACAAATTTAAAAGGCTTTTGTGCATCTTGTTCTAAAATAAGTCTTCCACAACTAGTCATCCTTCATCTCAATATTTACATAAGTTGTCCTTCACTATTCTTTAGAGATTGCTACTACCATATTACCCATTTTATCAACCAACACTTTCTCTCTACTAACAATAACTAGAGATTCGCTTTACATTCTGGTTGTGTAGAAATATCATACACTTTGTGCAAATAAATGATGTAATGACGCTCCTCCCTGTCGCTCCCCCGTGAAGACCCCTCCTCCCTTATTCGTGGCAATTGATTCTTCCCTTTCGCGACGATAAGAGACATCCCTATATCAGAGAATCTCTCTAACTCTTCTCCCCTCCTCTTTCTTTCCCCTGCCTTCACCTTCTCTCTTTGCCGAAAAACCCTAAACCACCTGCAATACACTTTCTCCTGGGCAGCTTCAGCCTTCATTCCCTGCAACTCTGGGGATTCCCCCACCCTCACCCTCACCTTCCGACCTTCTTCCATGGCAGGCGCAAAGCTCTCAGTGTGAATTGAGAGGAAGACCTTCAACTTGGCCATTGAAGGGGAGGAAACAAACATCTTGAGACTCATGGAGCTTCGTAATAGTCGTCGCACATCCATCTTTTTGAGTTTGGAGGAGCTTGCTTAGTTCCTTCAAGCCGAGGAAGAATTCTGGAGCTTGAGAAGAGGCCCCCACTCAACCTTGTGATTTCGCAGAACGCAGAACAAGGAGGAAACCCCATTGCTTCTCCTGAATTTGAACAAGCATGGCAGGGTTCACCTCCCTATTGGAAACCAACAACAGAGGCTGGAGACATTAGGGGGAGAAAACCCTATCGCTTCTCCTGAATTTGAACAAGCATGGCAGGGTTCACCTCCCTATTGGAAACCAACAGCAGAGGCTGGAGACATTTGGTCTTCCAGGTGGGTTTAGATTTGAAGAGGCAGCACAAAACCTCTGATGCTGTAACTGAACTGGGCTGATGCCTGCTTCCACCCTCTTTTTGGAAGCCCAAAACCAGGCAACAATGCAGACCCTTGTCCCCCTCCTTGAGCTGGGAGGTTTTGAAGACCTCAGCTTCTGTTGCAGCCCCTAGGACCTTGTCGAAGCCAGCAACAGCTCGGCCATGTACACACTGCACATGCCCTTGCTGTGGCAAACCCCTTCTACAAATCCCGAAAGCTTACCAGCTGCATGAATTCTTAGGGTGGGGAATTCGTCTGCTTTTGCGCAATCTTTTGTGAGCATTGTTAAGAAGAACAGCATAAGCCTGGGCAAACCTAAACTTTTGTCCTCCTTCATCGAGCTCGGGACAGAACTGAAGATAGACAGGGGGCACTCTGTTTGAGGGGGTTTCCCCCTTTGGCCTCCCTACTTCTAAAACTTCCCCAACAACCAAACCAAATGCTTTCAGTCCCTTTATTTCCCACAAAGGCCCTTCTTTGTCAGCCAAGAAGACTTCATTTTTCTGGAAAACAGAGCCCAACTCTCAGGTCTTTGCTTCTAGTGACACCAAGAAGGAACCAGATTCAGTGCCTCCAATTACACAGGCTGATGCCATTGATTTGTCCTTAATTCCAGCTCCTTCAAACCATCTGGAGGCCTTACAAACCAGTCCCAATCCGGTTGATACTCAGGACACCCGCAACTTTGAAATGCAGAAGGGAATAGACTCGGAAAGCACACATTTTAAGGAGCAGGTCTCCAAGTGAGGTTACGGAAAATGAAAATGATCAGTACAGCCATTGGCATGTCTTTTGATGGCTTTGAAGATAGGATTTTGAAATTGTTTGAAGAGATCGAAAAGAAGAGAAGAGAGGAAGCACAATTCAGCTCCAAAAAGCCTATGGGCAGTACTAAGAAACTGGACACAGACAGGGAGCTGAATCACCTGGAATGTTCATTAAATTATGATAAATAGGGTGGATGCACAGATTGGGTGGAGACAAGCAGCAGTTGGGTTTGTACTACTAAATCATGTTAAAGAAACTCATTTTCTGAAATGTGAGGGGATTAAATGACAAAGATAAAAGGAGTCTAATCAAATCCTTTCTTAGAGAAAAGAGAGGTGACATCGTCTGCTTACCGAAAACTCACAGGCAAAATATGGATCAATTCTTAGTCGGAGATCTTTGGGGATGGGAGAATTGTGGTTGGATCTCCCATGGTGCTGTGGGCAATGCAGGAGGCATCCTCATTTTGTGGAATCATAATGTTGTGGAGGCATCCTAGACTTCACTGATGTGAATGCCCTCATTGGTGGTGCTTTCATTTGGTCCAACTCTAAAGATCCACCTTCCTTCTCAAGAATTGATAGATTCCTTATTTCAGTGAATTGGGATACACACTTGCCCAAAACCACTCAAGAGCTCCTTCCCAAGCCCACGTCAAATCACTTCTCTATCCTCATTGACAGGGGTGGAGTCAAATGGGGACCAACCCCATTCCATGTTGAAAAGATGTGGTTAAAGCACAATAGCTTCGGGGACTTCATGGTGGTCCATGCTTCATGCTAAGGGGAAAGCTAGCTTTGTGCTAGCTTCAAAACTAAAGGCATTGAAAGAGTAGCTCAAAGTGTGGAGTAAAAGCAAATTTGGGAATATACAAGTGAAGAAGACCAATATTCTTAATGGCATCAAGATCCTTAATGAGCAAGAGCTAAGACAAGGGCTTAGTACCCATGAAAGGGCTAAAAATTTTTTGTTGAAGAAGAAGCTAGTCGAGGCTATTAGCCTTGAAGAGATCTTCTAGAGGTAGAAATCTAGAGCCTTATGGCTCGAGGAGGGAGATCAGAACACCATATTTTTCCACCGAACTATGGATGCCCATCGCAGATTGAACACCATGGCCAGCATTGAAATTGGGGAAAACACCTTAATTGAGGAAGAAGAAATCAAAAGGGGAATCTACAACTTCTATAAAGCTCTTTACTCTTAATCCAAAACTTGAAGACCTGTAGTGGATGGCATCGACTTTAACTCTATCAGCCCCTCCACTGTAGAGTGGCTTGAGAGACCTTTTGAGGAAACAAAAATCCTTCATGCCACAAGAGAATGCAATGGAGACAAAGCACCAAGGCCAAATGGGTTCTCCTTGTCATTCTTCCGGTCAAATTAGGGCGAGCTCAAGCAGAACTTTATTAACACTTTTGAGGAATTCTTTAGATCGGGTAGATTTGTGAGCAGCATCAATGCCACTCTCCTTACCCTTATATCGAAGAAAACCGGGGCAACCAACAATAAGGACTTTCGTCCAATTAGCTTGGTGGGAAGTATTTATAAGATCCTAGCTAAGGTCCTTGCTACCAGGATCAAATCTGAAAGTCATTGGCCAACATCAACACACCTACATGGTGGGAAGACAAATCATGGATGCAGCCCTCATAGCTAACAAGGTGGTGGATACTTATCGAAGGGAAAAGAAAAACAAGGTGGTGTGCAAACTTGACATGGACAAAGCTTTCAATCATGTAAAATGGAACTTTCTTCTCTATAATCTTAGAAAAATGGGCTTTGGGAAGCGATGGTGTAGTGGGATCACTCAATGCATCAACACACCAAGTTTCTCAATGTTAATCAATGGGCACCCTACTGATTTCTTTCGCTCCTCAAGAGAAGTGAGATAAGGGGACCCTCTATCCCCCCTTTTGTTCATCTTCGTGATAAAGGTACAAAGCTTTATGTTGAAAAAAGCTACAGGAGAAGGGCTAATCATAAGCCTTAGAGTTGACAGGCACAAAAAGTCCACATGGAGGTCACGCATGTCCTATTCGCACATGACACTATCATTTTTTGTGAGGATAACCCTCTCCACCATTCTAAATCAGAGATGTATCTTGGCAAGGTTTGAGGCGGTTCCGGTTTTGAAAGTTAACCTTGGAAAAAGTGAAATCATTCCTATTGACGGGCCTCTCCTTGCTGACTTTTTGGGTTGCAAGATGGGAACTTTCCCTATTAGCTACCTTGGGCTACCTCTCGATGCCAAATTCAAATATAAAGGAGTGTGGAACCCCATCATTGAGAAATTTGAAAAAAAAAAAAAAAAAAGAAAGAGGTTTGGCTAGGCAGAAGAGGAACTTTTCATCAAAAAGTGGTGTCGACACGAATGACCCATTTTGGTCGCCAACATTTTGATGACCGTTAACAAATCAAACAAGTATAGATAACCAAACCGTTAGTTCCCTAACTTGCCTATTTATTTTAGAAAATGTAGTCGCCACTTTATTTTAATTTTAAAAAGGCAAAACAAAGCAAAACCTCTTTTGAAAAGAGATTAGGTTCGGGAGTACTTTTGCAAATAGGGAAAGTAATTCCCTAAATTCCTTTTTGTTCGAATTCAAAGAACTAGCACCCTATAGCACCTATTCTATGAATGGTTACCATACTTATCTTGTGTGTGTATCTCCCTTTTATGAAAGCAATTTTCTGAAAAAATGGTTAAAACTAAGAAAAAATAACTTGCAGGATCAGGTAGTCAATCGCCTGCAGAGGTCAGTCGACCATTCTCTACCATATTTCTTCTTTTGTGCTTGTTTTCTCAGAAATCTTCCAACCCTTGACTCCTTTTGAGAAAGGCTTTCATAGGGTCTATACAAAGGTTTCAACCCTATGAAAACCCGACTATTTAATGTCTCTTCAAAACGAACATACAATCATACAAACCCAAAAATAAAGAAGAAGAGAAAGAGAGAGAGACTTTGTTGGTTTTTGGTGGTATGGCTAGATCTACAAAGTGACGGCCTACATATCCTCAAAAAAGGAATCAAGCCATCTACAGTACCCAAAAAAAAAAATTTATGTACAATTTTAAAAATATTTTTTTGGGTTGTTTTATAAAAACTCTTGAATTTGAATGATTTGGTCTCTTTGGGAGGAAAACCATAAAACCCAACTTGAAAACTCTGACTTTACTTAAAAGAGGCTTTTTAATCTATCCAACAGCCACATCATGAATGGTTCATTAAAAAGTCAAATTTTCTAAAAGGATGCTTCAGTTTCTTTTGAAGGAAAACCATAGAACCGAACTTGAAAAGTGTGAAATTTTGGTGGGAGAACCACAAACTAGCCTTGAAATCTTGTTTTGAAAAGATTTGGAGAGCATCCAAAAGCCACATCATAGATGTATAACTCCAAGAATGAAAACTTCGCAAAAACCTGGAAGCTTTGTGAAAACTTCACATGAACTCATTTTTTCTTTTATGAGAATTTGCTTTTTTATGGAAAAACCATAAAAACCTCTAACAAAACAGCATTCAGACTCAACCAAATACACTCTAGTGAGTGTACAGACTCAAAAACACTTAAAATTTCAAAGAAAACTATGAAAAAATGTAAAAAAATATGCACTCTCGAGATTAGGTAGCCGACCACTTGCAGAGGACAGCCGACCACATGGTAGCCCAACAATTATTTTTTCGAATAAACCAGGGGGCGGTCAACCGCTTGCAAGCCAATTTTAAGAACACATGCTCTTTTTTTTTGTAGTTCTCAAACATGCTTTTTTCCATGAAATTAAACATCCTAACACCTCTAGCATGCAGTATTGACATGAGTTAATGGAGAAAACATGAACATTCAAAAAAGCAACTACATGCCTCAACATTCAAAAACTCATAAAACAAGTGGAAGTGAATAAAGTAGATAGTTAGACACTAACCTTATTGAAGAACAATCCTCTATAGATCAAATGGATGACATGTTCACTTCAATTCATTCCCCAAATGCCCACAAAAAAAAATGGATGAAAGATAAACTTTTTTCTTCCTTTCCTTCAACCAAATTCCCTATTTAACCCCACAAAAACACTTAAAATTCTCTTTTTGCCCCCACCTGGACATGCCCCCATCCCTCTCCCAAGAGATCCTTTTATAGAATATAGACCTCCAATGGAATGGCAGGAAAAGCCTCTTTGAATTTGAATTTTGAAAATTCAAATTCAAATTAAATAACTACCAACCACCAATTGTTGATGTCGTTGCTTGACATGTGCAATCTTAGAACACATAGCATGCCCAAATTCCCTAGCCAATCACAAGAGGACAATACAAAAATTCAAAATTTTTTGGAGGCAATCGACTGCCTTCTATTGGTGCCAAGCAAAAAGGAGGGAAAGAGACCAGTTGACCACCAAATGAAAAATTCATTCTCTCTTTATTTTTTCTCTAGATTTTGATATCTTTATTTAAATTAGGATTTGTTTGGTCAAAAAATAACTATTGATAGGTAGCAAACTCACTCTCATTAAAAACATCTTGACAAATCTCCCCGTTTACTTCATGTCTCTCATTTTCCTTCTAGCTTTAGTTGTCAAGAGACTTTAAGATAGGGGTGGCAAAATGGGTCAAAACCCAACGGGTGACCTATGGTCCACCCGTTTAAAACAGGTTCAGGTTGAGGTAAGCTTACCCATTTATAAATGGGTCAACCCAAACCCGACCCATTTGTTAAACGGGTTCAGGGATCGGGCCACCCATCGGGTGACCCGTTTAGCTTCATATATATATATATACTTAACATTTCATAATTTTGGTTTGTAGATTGTGGTTCACTGGAAGGGGGCTGAAACCCCTAACCTTAGCAGCAGTGCAGCACGCACGCCGCGCCGAAGGATTGAAGAAGATCTATAGTCTGTTGCAGCCTGCAGACCAGATCCAGAAGCCTCTCGGTGGCCGACTGCCGACTAGAGATGGCTGACTGCCGAGGAGTGGTTCTGGTTACCGGTTAGCGATTAGGCGGGGGCCGGATCCCCCTCACGAGTCATGCTCACAGCAGCGAGGGCTGAGAAGCCTCTCGCTCACTCCCTAATCTATCTCAATCTGGCCATCTCTGACTCCGGATCTCCCTCACGAGTCACGGCCTCACGCCCTCACAGAGGAGTCACAAGCTTCACTGCAGATAGCAGCAGCAAGCCTCTCCCTCAATCCCTCACTGGCTACAGCCTCTGAGCACTGTGAGCAGTGAGCAGCCACAGGCCACGGCCTCTCAGATTTGTGGTATTTTAAAATTTTAAAATTTTAAAAATTATGGTTTGGAAAAAACTGCAAATCTGCTTAGATTTTTGTTCAGATCTGCCTAGTAGTAATGTGTAGTCTGTGGAGCTGAACTGAAGGGAAGTAGGGAACCCAGATGGGAAGCATCATGACTGGGCTCATGCATATATTTTCATTATTTTGTTTATTTTACTATTTCCCCAAGTAACAATTATTCTCTGTTTTTGTTCAATTGTTCAATAATCTATAATTTGTATTGTTGTGTTTGGAATATATATTTGAAATAGTAAATTTAACTAGCTTGAATTTGAATAAAAAAAATTATGCGAATTTGTATTAAAAAAATTATTAATTAAAGAGACGTATTCCTTTTTACATTTTATGTTATTTTCATTTAGATATTAATAAATAAAAAGGAGTGCTTTTTTTTAATAAAAAAATGTCATCTTATTTGAAATGTTTTAAATTTTTTAAAATAAATAAATTATATTTTTTTTAAACAAGTGACTCGCTCATTAAACGGGCGGATTTGGATTTATATAGTAGTGCCCCGTTAATAAACGGGGTCAACTCGAACCCATTTAACCCCAACCCATTTACGACCCGCCCGAATCCGGCCCATCAAACCGTTTTGCCACCCCTACTTGAAGAAATTCAAAGGAGGTACGTGTGGCAAAACGGGCGGCAGGCCGAGTTCGGGTGGGTCGTCAACGGGCTGGATCATAAATGGGTTAATGTTAAATGGGTCACACACATGCCAACCCTAACCCGCCTGTTTAATAAATGGGCGGGTCACGGGTTAACCGTTTAACAAATATTTATATATTTTAATTTTTAAAATTTATTTTTTTAAAAAAATACTTGTTTTATTTATTGAATCTTAAAAAAAAAAAAAGGTGAAATGTGAAAAGAAAGATGCAGATCATCAAGGTCTGATTGTCTGAGAGAACCGAGAGACGGAGATTGACTGTTGACACCGTCACACCGAACTTAGAGTGAGAGGGAGAGTCGAGATCGTAAGCTCACTGAGCTGAGAGGGACTTAGGAACTAGGAAGACTAAAAGTGAGAGGGAGGGGGATGGGCCGGACAGGCAGACAGCGTGCGGCGTGGGCGACGGTGTGCGGCATAGGTGATGGCGACGTCGTGCGGCGTGGGCGACAACGTGCAGCTGGGCCGCTAGAACCGAGAGGACAGGACCAAGATGAGAGTCTGCGAGAGTGAGAGGCTAAGAGTCAAGAGGCTAAGAGCCAGAGAAGAGCAAAGCGCCGAAGGCCGAGAGGCTGAGAGCCAGAGGAGAGCGAAGCGCCGAAGGCCGAGAGGCTGAGAGCCAAAAGAGAGCGACGAGCGAAGCTCGAAGGCTCAAAGAGACTAGGGATTTTTGGTTAGGGTGGACAGAGTGAGTGACGACGGATGCATAAAATATAAAGGATCCAAATTAACACCTGCCTGAATCCGTATAAACGGGTCAACCCGTGACCCACCCAATTATTAAACGGGTCGACTTCTTTAAACCTGAACCCGTTCTAAACGGGCGGATCCAGGTGACCCGACGGGTCATGACCTGTTTTGCCAAGCCTAAAAGGAGGGTTCTTTGGAGGAGCTTTGAGGCGGAATTTAAATTTCACCTTATCAAATGGGGCATGGTGAAGCAACCCATTCATTTAGAAGGCTTTGGTTTAAGTCCCTCCACATTTTCAATAAAGCCCTTTTAGGGAAATGGTTGTGGAGATTCATGATTGAGAAATATCACCTTTGGCGGGGAATTATTGCTATGAAATATGGGCTTGAACATTATGATTGGATCTCCCAGGCTAGTAGAGGACCACATGGTGTAAGGATGTGGAATTTCATCAAGAAAGGCTGGAATGATTTCTCTTATTGTATTAGATTTCAGGTGAGGAATGGGGACAATATTTACTTTTGGCATGATGTGTGGTGCGATCAGAAAGCTCTCAATGTCTTATTTCCAGCCATTTACAACTTGGCCTATGATAAAGATGCTTGCCTCAGTCCGCACCTCCAAACCTCATATCAGGGGCTCTTTTGGAACACCCCCTTCCTTAGAAATGTAACTTAACCAGCTCACAGACTTCTAACCTTCCAATTTGGGCCTTAGATGAGAAGGGGCTCTTCACTGTTAGATCCTCTTACAGGAAGCTCTTTCCTTTGGAGTCAAACAACTTTAATCCCCTTGGACTCAAATTTGAAAGACAGCTGCCCCCACAAAAGTTGCCTTTCATGCCTAGAAGGCAACTCAAAGTACGATATTGACTTTGGATGATTTTTGAAGAAGGGGTCTGTTAGTCGCCAACAGATGTCCCCTTTGCATGGCTGATGCAAAGAATTAGTAAAGCACATCCTCCTTCATTGCACTTGGACCAGGAATCATTGGAATATGGTGTTGTCTTTGATTAGACAACTGTAGGTTATCACTAACTCTGTGGGAGGGGAACTTAGGCCTGGAAATGGATTCAGGAAACAAAAGAGAAGAAAAAGGCTATGATCCTTTTTGGCCTAACAAGGCTAAATCTAGTTTTGATGATAACAAATCAAGGGGACTTAACATGTTTGTTTAAGTATAGTTTCAAGGCTAAAAAGTATTCATGAGATCAAGTTCAAGTATTTGACGAGCTTAAATGAAGTTTGTACTTAAAGCCATGAGTAATGATGAAGTTAAAGCATATTGAAGAAATGGTTAAAGCTGGACATAGCATGGAAGCCAAAGCATGAAGACTTAGCTTAGATAATTTTATCTTAAAAGTCTCATGTAAGTACTTCACAAATTCAATACTGATGTTTGAAGCTCTTAGGAAATATCATTGACTTAGAGACCTGTTTTAAATCATGGAAAACATTTTCTCAAAGTCTCAAGTAAGTTTTTCCAAGTTACAAGTTAAGTTTCGAAACCAAATTTTGAAAAACAAAGAAGTGGCAAGCAGGACAGGCGACTGATGTGTTGCTGACTTTGTTAATAAACAATTAAACAGACATAAAAGGAGCAGGCGATTGACCTCTTAAAGTCCAGTCGACTGACTCAGCACTGACTTTCAAAACACACTAAATTTAAAAAGCTCAGGTGACTGACCCTCGGGCCTTAGTCTACTGAAGTCTGTGTTTTAATTTTTTAACAGCGCTTATAAAGTTTCCAAAATTGATTTTTTGGCTTCCAAACTTAGAGAAAACTTGGGGGAAACGGTAAGAAACTTTATTGCTCTGTATATACATGATATTTTCGCATATTATACAACATCAACCACATACGAATCATAATTTCAAAGTTATATTGCTGAAAGCATTCTAAAAACGCTGTTGTGCTGTTGCTGAATTTACTCACGCAATTCTGATATGTTCTACTGATTTTCTCAATTATAAATGAGAACCCTGGTGATATTAACCTGAGCTTCAACTTCTTTATTGTTTTTGATTGAAGTATAATGAATCTAACTTGTAAAAATCTTCTCTAACTGAGAGTACTTCTTTGTACGAACCAAGTTGTTCCTTGTTTCCTGTTTTTGTTTTTGTTTGACGGTTCACGATTATTGAATCGTTGCCTAACGAGAGGGTTGCTCTCGTTAGAGAGGGATCTCCACCTTGAACGGAGAGAGAATTGCTTTACTTGATAACAAAGTGGAAAGGAAATCCTCACAGCGTGTAGCTTGAGACAAGGACGTAGGCCGCTGGCTGAACCTCGTAAAAAATCAGGTGTTCAGCTCTTCTTCCCTTAAACTTTTTACATTCTTGCAAGATTATAAACTGTGTGTATGCTTACTTAATCGTTGAAAACTTGCTGGATATTGGGAATTTGTTGAATACTGATTTTAGTTGTATTTGAATCAAGGAATTAGATTGGTTGTGTGGATTGGATTGAATATTCAGACAAGCTTTGAATACTGAAATTTTGAATATACAGCTGAGGTAAAACTTGTGTGATTGATTATCCTATTGGGGTAAAAATTGCAAGATACTTAAGATTAACTTATTTAAATTGTATCTTGGATTATCATTGATCATTGCTGAAAAACTGATTCTGAATTTTAATTGAAGTCTTGAAATTTGGATTTGAATTGTAATCTCATATTTACATTCATATATATATATACAGCTGAGGTAAAACTTGTGTGATTGATTATCCTATTGGGGCAAAAATTGCAAGATACTTAAGATTGACTTATTTAAATTGTATCTTGGATTATCATTGATCATTGCTGAAAAACTGATTCTGAATTTTAATTGAAGTCTTGAAATTTGGATTTGAATTGTAATCTCATATTTACATATATATATATGTCTAGGATTCTCAATTGGTATAGTATGGTCGCTGATTAGAATTTTTGTGTGCGAGTGATTGTAGCAATTTAATTTGAAAAGGGTAATACTTAACTAAAGTTTTTGTAAAGAAAATTTTAAAAACCCAATTCACCCCCCTTCTTGGGAGTACACCTTTAATCTCATCCCTCATTCCCCTTGCAATTTTCAGGTGCGTTTGGAAAGAGAGGAATAGGAGAGTGTTAAAAATTCAAACTCAGCACTCCAGATCAGCAAAGAGACTGGTTTACTGCAGTCCATAGCTGGCATTGTGGGACTTGTTAATGACTATGATGTAACCTTTGATTTTTGTGACACCCTTCAGGGTGCTTGACTTGCTGTACCACAGGCTGGCATTCCCTTGATGCCTTTTCAATAAATTTTCCTTTACAAAAAAAAAATAATATAACTAGAGGACTGGTTGATACCTAAATAATTTTTCATTGAAATATGGACAGTCATATTTAATGATTGAAGCCTGAATAAAATAGTGTCATGCAAATCCAAGAAACCAAACCAAATGACTTGGTTTAAAAAACACAGAAGGAATAACTGGAATGGGAGATGTGAAGAAAACAAGAAGTGTAATAATTCCAATATGAAATAACAAATGGCGAACAACAGAAACAAGCCCCAGGGAGGAATTGCTCTGATACCAATTTGATGCAGCATGCATGGAGGAAAGACTGTAGGATCCATCATATTAGAAATCTGACAGAGTAGGGTTAATTGCATGGATATTTAGTGGCAAATAGAGTTTCTCGGGCATGGAAATGCAGCTGTGGAGGCTATGAAAGATGCCAGGTGAACCTCAACCCACTCTCCCAGATCTCATGAAAATTTTGAGCAGATCAGAATTGATAAGAAAAAAATGAGACGAGAGAACTTTGATTGTTTCTTCATTATCTGGGTTAATATGTACAGGATAGCTTTGGGATCAAACGTGCCTAGGATAATGACTATTACAGAGTAGTTTGACTTCTCTAGACTCAAAAAGCCTCATAAATATACTTCATAACCAGACTCATAAATGAACTTTGTAATTAAAAACCTGGACTTGGGAAATGACACACAACAAGACCATAAAAATGACACTTAGATTACAATGTTTCATAAATATTATTGCAGCTAACAAGACAAAAAAGTGGATGACAACTACTAGAGAATATTAGCTTATGTTTCATTGGTTCAGCCCTGCATCAAGTCAAACAGCTCCACCTTTTAACTTGCAACATTTATTTTCTTCCTCTCTTAAATTAGACCTCTTTAATCAACAAATAAAGAACAACAAAAGAACACAAAGTTGCAAAACAAACTATTAACTACCTGACTTTTAAAAAAAAAAAAAGCTCCAATATTAAAGCAATAATAAATTGATTATTTGAACAAACAACAATACAACAATTCATGAAGCTACATTCAACCAATGAAGTACTTTTTTTTTAAAAAAGTATGTGCAGACGCAAGTTTATATTTATACATTGTAAACATTCACAGATACAAATCAAGAGACCTCATTTAGGCAAGTTAGTTCCAAAGGAATAAGAGTTGCTCTACAAAGCAGTACCTCCAAAACTGTCGAAAAAAGGTAGTTTAAAATAGAGACAAATAAAAGTAGAACATAATTTTCTGAGCTAAATTAAAATTAAGCAGTTCACTTTGTTTTTCTATTTTTACCAATCCAAGAACAAAATTTGGAGCAGGCTAAGGGCTGGCTGGCCTCAAGAAATTATCAACTTCAAATTTTAATTCCTTCCCAACATTAAATATGTCTTCCCCCATTATTATTATTTTTTTTCACCCATTGAGAATTTTTTTTTTTTTTTAAGTAAAATCAACTGTCAAGGAAGACATGAAACATGTACATCACATGCACACCAGTGTGTATGCAGGCACGCCCACAATTTCCATTTCTTATTGGCATGCTTTGGATCAAACTTCTTCTACTCTAAAGGCTTACATATAAATAATAATATACCCGCAAACTTACAGCAAATGGACGCTTGAAGCAGCTTGCCCAACATCATGTGCGGGCTTAGGCTCACTGGAAAGCATTGATGAGGGGCTGCTTGCAGGAGTCTGTTGTGACGCTACTGGCAGGGGAAATGCATTACTTCCAGCAGCCAGAAAGCTATTGCTAAAGCTTGCTGGCTTGGTGGCAAAAGAATTGCCAGGTGTCTGGGCAGAAAGTTGGCCACCAAATGAACCTAAAAATGGCTAAAACTTAGGGGCAATGCAAAAACATATGCTAACACAAGCAATCTAACATACCAAATCCATAAAACCACACCTGCACCTCCAGATGGCAAGTTTTGTATCCCAAATACACCTGACATCTGACCAGAATTTTGGAGGGAATTAGACTGCCCAAAAGAATTATTTGGTGGAGCAGAGGCACTGCCAAATAATTTTCCCAACACATTATTAAAGGCCAAAGGCCAAGTTTAGATATAAGTAACAAAATTTATTTTTAAAGAACAAAATCAGCTGTATCAGTGTCAATAATCTTCAATGCAATAAACAAAATAGAATTCATTTTCTAGGAGTGGATCTTGCCTCATCATTCCAGACACCATGTTAAGTGATGCACCCAGTTGACTAAAACTAGAAACTGAAGGAGGACAACTGTTCTTAGCAATCAGTACAGATGTACTAACACTGGCCCCAGGATCAGGGTCTTGCTTGACAAGAGTCGAATTTGATCGAGCTGCATGTGGATTCTGAAGTAAGCTCTCAAATTCAATTAACTTGGAATTGAGTAAACTCCTCTCTCTGTCAACCTGCAATGTCATTCACTAATGGTTCAAGAAGCAACATTTCCATTGACTAATTATCCAAATGAACAACAATATCAACATCGCTGATATTCTAATGAAGAACAATCAGAAACAGGAGCAGCAGATCCTATAATTAATAAATGATATAAACACATTTAATGTTTGACAGTTTGATTATACTAAATTAAATTTCTGAAAACAGTTCCTATGCATAGCATGGGATTCAGATACTGTCAATCAAAAAAAAAGTAAAAATATTTAATGAAACAACACTCAGCTTGCACAAGGTCCTTTTTGAAAACTGCACATAATCATTTTAAAATGATAGTGATATCATTATAAAGAGGCAGCTACCAAGAGTTCCAAATTCATACAATTGACTGCAAGCTCAATCCAGACACAGCATCGTTATACGCAGCCGCCCGCAATTCTTCATAACTAATATCGCCAACAATGTCACAAGGAGAACTGCAACCACAGGAACCCGTCAATTTGGCAACTAATATAATATCCCAAACCACTCATGAAGAAAATAAAGTAGAATATTTTAAACCTCAATATGGAATGTGGCATATAGTAATTATGATTAAGCATGAAGAGTCATCATCACTCTTTAACAAATCTTGACAAATTATCTTTCTTTTTCTTTTCAATGGGGAGAAAGCCTAAACATACCGAAATTACTTTGGGGGCATTTGTAACTAGATTTTTCCACTAAAATACAAGTATTGTGTATGATTCTAGGATTATTAGGAACAATCTGTAAAATTTTGGATATTCCAACTCCAAGTTAACAACATGTGCTTACTCCTACCGTCACACCCCTCCGGGGGGTGCACCCAAAAAAATTACACAAATTTTTTTTATCTTTCTATAAGTTTACTAATTATGTAACTAACCAACAACTGGAGCTTAGTTGTTTCATCTACAAGAAAAGAATCCCTAAGCAACAGGAAAAATTATAAAAAAATAAAAAATAAAAACAACTCCCTTTAAACAATTTTTAAAAAGTATAGCCAATCAATAAACTTTACAAACACCTTCAAGCAAGCTACCAAAAAAAATTGAACAATCAAAAAAATCATTATTTTCACTCTTAAGCCTGTCGCCTTTTAACCCAAACAATTATCCATCCATATAATTTTTAAGAGCTATGGCACACCCCCACCCCCCCCCCCCCTACTCCCTCTATTTCCTTTGCAAATGGATCCAAATTTATAGGTCATGCCTTTTTTAGGGGGTCCATTGGAGGCTCACTAAGCCAGGGCTATAGAGCAGGAGGTAGCCCATCTCCCGCCCCATCCCCCTTTCCAGGGTCCACCTCTCCCAAGGTTCAAACCCAAGACCACCAACATGGAAATCCCAAGCTCTAACAACTGGGTGTCCCCTAGGGGATATATTAAGCTATCAGATTTAAAAAGGGGGTGGGGAGCAAGACTTTTGAGTTGAGATTTAAGGAGGTCATGGTTGGGAGAGTTGTCAATGCATTGGAGAGAGGTAGGGTTTGGAAGTGGATTAGGATTTCAACGTCAGTGTTCATTGCATTGGAGAAATTCAGCTGCAGTAAATTTTCTCATATTAGGGGAAGAATTGAAGTAAAGCATGAGATAGCTTCTTAGATGTGGGGCTGAGTTTCCATACACATTCCGCATGGCATTAGAACAATTCATTCCATGTATTTACAGGGATCAGTGACAAAGTTTTGTCAATGCACTAAGGTATGATATTGGTTCTCATCAATAAAAGTATGTAGAAGTGCGCACTTGAAACAGATCACTGGCTTCATTCTTCTTGTCAGCCATCAGGGAATCTTGTCCTCCGTGAATCAGCAGCAAAAGGTTGAATGTCATAGGGAACTCAGGATGTTTCAATGTCTATGGATAAACAACAATTTTTTTGTTTTGAAGTTGAGAAGCAATTTTAGGTTTTCTAAAGATCTGCAGAAAGCACAAGATATTTCAAAGTCTTCTCTGATTCATTATGATGGTTGTTGGAAGCAGAATGATTCAGTTGGTGGTGTTCGTAATGTGAAACAGGGTAGTTCCAAGAGTGAGTTGGGTGAAGCTCAAAGAGACCAGAATTATGATCATAGAGCTCATGAGATCCTCCAAAGAGGTTATGCATTAGATGATTACTTTTAATGAATATCTTCTTACACTAAACTTATTTCCAGACATATCCTTTTGCATGCTTCTAAGGCCCAAACTCATCACTAAGTATGAGACTTTTCTTTTCTTTCCTCTTTTTATCCTTGGATTGCTGTTGCTATCGGTTGCATAAAAGAATATTGTATAGATAAGTTTGTGAAATAATCTGTGCAGAAAACCCAAAGCGATAGCAGTTTTTATTTAGCAGGTGGCAAGTCCAGGCACAAATAGTAACAAGCCTGGAAAGGGAGTTCAAGACAAGAATTGGAACAGAAGGCAAAAGGGGAGAATTGAATTTGATTTGACTTTGGAACGGGAAGGATCAATATGGGTATGATCCACTTTTAAACAAGGTTTCTCTCACACAGAAAATCCGACAGCTGATTTGAAAGGGATCAATATTTTTTTTGACAACGGAGCAGGTAAGGAAAAAGGCCAAAGGAATAATCTGGGAATGAATTATGAACAAAATGTGAGGAACAGAAAAATTTCTTGCCTGGACGATGGTATTTATTAAACCCCATCCCACCAGAGAACCACTCTGGTTTTGCTAATGGTCAGATAGATTATTAAAAAGTTTTATGACAAGGACAGTGAAGCTGAAGATTTCCAGGATAAGATGACATTGAGGTTGACTGCTCCTAGAGCTCAGGAAATCAACTTGGATTGTGGAAAGATTTCTGGGGGAAAAAAAAAACAAACGAACAAAAAAAAAACAGAGAGAAAATTTTAAGGGTTCTCAAAATGAGTTTTGAACAAGTTGTCCTAGTTTCTTCATTACTTGTTTCTATTCTATTTTAATCTTCTCCAACTTGAGGAACAGAAGAATTTCTTGCCAGGACGATGGTATTTTATTATCCCCATCCCACCAGAGAACCACTCTGGTTTTGCTAATGGTCATATAGATTATTAAAAAGTTTTATGACAAGGACAGTAAAGCTGAAGATTTCCAGGATAAGATGACATTGAGGTTGACTGTTCCTAGAGCTCAGGAAATCAACTTGGATTGTGGAAAGATTTCAGGGGGGAAAAAAAAAAAACAAGGAGAAAATTTTAAGTGATCCATTAATTACAACAGGAAAGGGTTTTCAAAATGAATTTTGAACAAGTTGTCCTAGTTTCTTCATTACTTCTTTCTTTTCTATTTTAATCTTCTCCAGCTTGTCCTCCTTTGGTTCATTACCAATCTTTCTTTCAATAATATTCCATTTGTTATGTAAAAAAATTAAAATTGAACCTCCAGAACAAGGTTAGGGAGCTTGTCTGCCACTTGATTTAAGCCCATTAATAATTGCCCCCCTTTGTAGCATGGATACCTCTACAAAAGATCTATACTCATTTCAAGCACAATAATTTCCTGGACACATCAAATACTCTGTAAAGAATAAACATAAACCATTATTTTATTTTATTTTTAAAAAAATATTAATTCCAAACACTACCCTAACACTCAATCAACGTCCATCAGACATTGCAAGCCTCAAAATATCCAGTGTCTAAGGCTGTGCAGCATAGGACATGTATCATTTCTTTGCCTCCAGCATCTGAAGTTTTTACTATTTCGCTTATTTCATGAATCTGAATAAATAAATAAATAAACTACAAAACTTAGCAGCATAAAATTAGTTCAAGTTACAGACATAAAATTTAAAATGAACTAATCAATAACATCTTTCATACGTTAGATTTTATTAGTATGTTTATCTGTTGTTGTATATACACCACATCCAACTCATGCTTGACATAGACATGATTAGTAAAATATACCTTTTACAGTGACCATAGCACGTAAGCTTCCAAAGTGGTCTCTCATGCTCAAAATCTTGGACAATTTCCCGCTTACATGAATCAAGATCTGTGCACCTTCACACGCAACAAACTCAAATTAGATAAAATAAATTATAAAAAAGACAGAACAAGAACAGGGGTAAAGCCGTACAACCAGAGACAGCGACTAGCATAACCCATCAACCAAGCACTTACTTATGGCTAGCTGCCTGAGGCTGATTATCAGGTTGCCATGATGAAGGGGAGTTAGCAGTTGCAGCAGAGGAGCGGGTCCACTTATTTTCAAAAGGCTGATCCACAATTAAATTATTTCAATCAATGAGTAGGAAACTATGATATTCATTTATGCATAATGGTGGACAGCTAAAACCAAGCAGACTTCATTTAATAAAGAAAGTCCAAAGAAAATATGTCATTATGCAAAGGCATTCTCAAAATTAACACAATATGACTAAGAGGACAATCATTATCCAGCTAACAGGCAGCAGCAACAATATTGGGAGGGGTAAGAACCTTGAATTGCCTCGGTTTGGATCCAAAATCTGAGACCCCTTTTGGCTGTGTGCTGTTTTGAACACTGAACCCAAAAGGGTTCAGCTTTTGCTGTTGTGAATTTGAGCTATTAAAGTGTGAAGCCGTTTGCGCACCAAATCCAAGGACACCACGTTTTGGCTGTTGCTGAGTAACATGAAGGAACTTACACCGTTCACCATAATGACAGCTGGAATGTACAAAGCATATTTCAACAGATACAAACCGAAAACTAAGAACTAATGGGAGCACATAATCTCATAACCAAGCATACAAACAAATCGACTAAAACATCATAAGCACATACAAGATGATACGAGGATTAGGCAGCAAGACAAAGCAAAAAAAAGGAAAATTGAAACATAAACTATGGCTGGCAGAAAGATAGAATATATTAATTGAATCACAATGCACAAAATTTACTTCTCTAAACAATTAAAGAAACTAATTAATGTAATACAATAATGTTAAAAGCTATAATGGAAATAATATCTCCTAATAAAAAACAAGCAATGAAATCTCCTGCTAAAAACTATGAAGAGATTGTCCAAAATACTTTGTGGAAACAGGGACCATGATTATGCTGCAAACCCACTTATTTTTCAGCTTTACCAAGGCAAAAAGGGCAAAATTTCCAGCCCAAAATTGTTAAGTGGGAAAACAACTCTCGTGTTAGGGCAGCCAGCATGACAATAAAATCCCATGCATCAGCACCAATGTTTTAAAATGCAGAATGGTGCTGGACTCGGATAGAGATTTGCATGGTCAAACCAGTTAATCAATGCCTTTTTATATCAATATTTAAAAATATATTATTGGATTACAGTATTTTATTAATTTCTGTATATACATACATACATATATATATATATATATATATATATATATATATATATATAAATGCTACGCTAACACCTCACTGTGACACATTATCATGTGGGGCCTATTTGGCAGTTCAAAACACATTTCAGCCACTGGATTGAAAATTTATCTCATTCCTAACTTGCCACTCAAATTTAGGTTTCATCCAGTAAAAAGTGGATCCCTATCAGTGAATTTGGGTTTCATCCAATAACGAGTGGATCCCAATCATTGCAGTCAAAATTTCGCTTCTACATTGAGATTTTTTAAATACTTTTAAAATACTCATAAGTTTGACCACATTGATCAAGGACAATCCGATGTTGTATAGGACCCAAATTCAAATGGTAAGCTAGGCATAAGAGGAATTTTCAATCCAACAGTTGAGATCATTATTGTGGCCTCATCTGGGCCATACATAAAAGAGTCACCAAACTTGGTGACACCTAGGCATAGATATGGCCCCTAGTTATTTTTGGCTGTGTTGATTCAAATTCACAATACTTCCAGGTTTGTCATGCCACCTGGACCAATGCAACGGTCTTGGGCCCAACTCTCGTGAGGCATCGTCTGCTTTGGCCCACTAGCCTCACAGGTTTGTACTACAAAAGGCGCCTCCCCTAGTTGGAGCCCAAACCCTCCTTATAAGCCCAAGATTTCCTTAGTACATATCCGATGTGGGACTGTGACAACCAGCGATGACCAGGTCTGGTCTGACCCAGTCAGTCTGATCCAGATTTTAAACTATGATCAATGCTTACTTGAGAACCCTCCACACTGAAACCAAAGTTACCCTCATGTGGTAAAAGAATAGCAGCAGATTGGCTTTGATATCCCAAATATCCTTAACAAGGTCTTCCTTGACCAGCACTTCTCCATATGAGCTTTACCAGTGGGCCATTACCTAGAATGTAGATGTAATTTAATTGTTTTCTCTAGAACCAATGACAGCAAATTTTGTTTTTCATTTTCCATGGCATTCTTCCAGCTTCCCATCAACATAAATTGGTGGTGTAAAATATCTCAAACCCCCCAAATTTTCCATAATATTCCAACTTCTTAACCCATACTCAGCGTGTATAATGCAAGACAGCAATAGGAGGGCGGGGGGACACAATTCCAACTTCGGGGTTGAAAGTTCTGAAAATTTTCTAGGACAATAGAAAAACTTTGTTATTAACGACAGCATTATTAAAAGAATAAAAGTCAATTCAATAGACAAAAACGAATATATTTGCCTCAAACTGCATCTATTCACATGTACATAGAAATCTACAAAAGCCAAAAGGATTGCCAAGACACCATAATATGGCCTGTTGGATTTATATTAATGTAGGTCCTATAGGATCAATTATGTTCAACGACCTATAAAAAAAATTAAAATAAATTTTATGGTTATTCACACAAAAGCTTCCATTTTTCATAGGATACAAAATAGCGTACACCATCTCATTCATACAAAAATTTCCATACAAAAGTCCACTCAGTAAATAGAGTTGAGAATGAGAAAGAAAGATGAGTGAGCTGCATTGCCCAATCTGACCGCCCCCACTTTCAATGCAATGATCTTGTTTGATCTCTTGATTCTCTTCTATTATTGCCAATGAATATCAGTTTTTATATGCTTAACAAACAGGGGTACAGGACCCTTGGTGTCTAAAAACATTGCTTTTGTGATTAAATGGCTTAAACTTTTCAATTTGAAGCCAGCCTCCCTTTGCCATAATGTAATAGAGAGTAAATATGGAGTCCGTCAGAGTGGTTGGGAGACAAATGAAGGTGTCAATGTCACCCATGCAAGCCCTTGGAAATGTATTGCACTGATTTATCATCTCTTCCTTCCTCGGGTAATGTTATGTATTGGCAATGGGGAGAACATTAAATTTTGGGAGGATCACTGGAGAGGAGATGCTCCTTTTTCTGGTGCATATGCTAGTCTTTTATCGCCTTCCAAACCTCTACAAACCTCTCATTTTTAGTTTCTTTTGTTCTGAGTGATCTTGCTCATTTGTTCCAAATTCTTTATTATACTTTTGTCTCCTTCAAAGAGAGGATACGAGGGATCGGAATTTGGGTGCTTCAGATTTTTTTCCTTTTATTTTGCAAGTCTTTCTTTAATCATTGAAATCCTGGTTCTATACTTCTATTGGTGATCATTTCCCTTGGCGTTCTCCAATATGGAATGTTAAAATCCCTTCCAAAATAAGGCTTTAACCTGTTCAGTGGTACATAAAAGAATATTAATGATTTTTTATAGTTAAGAAGGCCAAAGAAAGCTGTTTGATGTTTCCCAATATTTGTGTCCTTCACTTCTAGAGTGATCTCTTCACATAAGTGAAATAAGTTATTTGGAATCTCTCAGCAGCAGTGGGATTGTCCTTCTTCTTCGGAATGGTTCTTTCTCCATAAGTTTAAGGCTATATGGAGTCGGAAGGAACGGAAGGACTGCTACCTTTGCCGTTGTTTGGTCTATTTGGTAGATACAGAATGCTAGGAACATTAATGGGAAAATGACTTATCCTGACCTGGTTTAAGGTAGAATTGCTTTTCTAGTTTTGCTTTGGTGTTCTGCTATTGGTTGGTTTGTGAAGCCAAACATTTGACACCAGAAACACCATGAAACACCTACTCTTTGGTTTTCACTTTCCCAATTTCAAATCTCTCCCCCTTTTTCTTTAAAAGTATAGAGAAATAAGCTTTTCATCATGGTATCAACTGTCAGAGAAATCTGATTCAGTCCGTACCAATCTCAATTCCTGAGAGAGTGAAAGAATAAGCTTTAAATAAGCGGTGTCAGGTTCTTTAACCATTAGATTTTAATAATATTCATGAATCATTCCGGTGGATAGGGCAAGCCTAGTTTAGGGCCTATGGGGGACTATCTGAAATTTGGGTTTCTTAAAAGAGAAGATATTAATAATTACAAAGATGAGAAGATGGCTGACAGCAAAAGGCCACTGTTTGACCTAAAATGGGCAAAAGATATCAGCTAGGGGTGATTGTTAGTCAAGTATGAGGTTTCACCACTCATTTGAAGCTGATAATAAGATTATAAACATACATCAAGTGGATAATGTATCACTTCACATCTCAAAATCCAAGGCAAAATGGACATCATTTTTGTTGATGGGTTCTAGAGAATTATTGTGGATATTACACCAATTTTTTCGTCAGGATCTTGTGGGAAAGGCAATATTCCATAATGTGGAAGATTGAGAATGGAGGGGGGCTTCCAAATCCAAAAGCTGTTATCAAATAGATGGGGATGTTTCTTGTGCATTGAAAAATTCAGATAGGCTGGTTATTACCAATTTATGTCTATTCCAGAGGCAGCAGAAGCCTCAGGCTGGTGGTCCCATCAAGCCTTGAAGGAGATATCAAATTGCAGGGAAGGATATGCATCCAATAGTGAAGGGGATGTGATGCAGGACCAACGTCCAATTACCTTAATTCTCAATTCAAGTATGAATAGAAACTAATGCATGGCCTTTTATAGGCTTACAATCCTTGGAAGATAAGGAAACAAAACAAATCTATTAATGAAAAAAAAGAAGTAATTACAATGGATGGAGGATAAGAAATACTGCCAGAAAGAAACAGAAAATGAGCAAACTAAAAGATAATTACATCAAAGCCCCCTTCCAATCCTTTTTGGATATCGGACAGCATTAGAACCCAAAAACCCTGAAAGAATGCGCCTAGAAAGAAGCAAAAAAAAAAAACTTCTGCCAAAGAAAAATTGAAAGCGTCTTCTGATCTTTGAAGATTCTAGCATTCCTTTTGAGCCAGAGCACCCACAGCAATGTAAAAGCTGCACAAACCCAAAAATCCTTCCTCTTTTATTCTTCCCAAAACCCCAGAACTTCACCAACAAAATGTTCTGAATAAACTCCAGAGCCACCCAATCCTCTCCAAAATAAGAAAACAGGTTGTTCCACATATATCTCACAACCTTCCAACAAAGGAAAATATGGCTAGAAGTACCGTTTGACTCACAACACAGCATGAAGACATCTAGACTAAGGGCTTTGTAAGGCCTCCTTATCAGCAACACATCGTTCTTATTGATCTTGTTAAGAATTAGAGGCCAGATGAAAGCCCAGATTTTGAATGGAACTTTTGCTTTCCAAACAACTTTGTTTAAAAGAGACTAGGTTTGCTGATTTAGTAAGATTAGAAAAGAAAGACTTTGAAGGAGAGACCCTGAAGTATCTCCAATCCAAAACCTTGTGTCCCCCCGTCAAATTTGGCAAGGGCACACCCAGCAAACAAGTTAACTCATCAACCAATCTGTCATTGAGACTCCTAAAAAAGTGGAAATTCCAAGAAAGAGAACCCTGCTCAATGAAATAAAAAGCTGAAATTGGTGCAATATGAATGGAGGGAAGTCTAAGAAAATGCAGCACCAACAGCTCCAACACAGATTCACCAAACCAAATATCCTCCCATAAACGAGTTTTATCCCCAAATCCTGCTTTCAAATGTGTGAAAGGAAATAAAAGGCAAGCTACCTGTGAAACAAACTTCCAAGGGCTTGCATGAGTAGCATCTCCACTCCCTTTGGAATCCCATCCATTCCTGTGCATTCCATATTTACGCTACTACTTGCTTGATGCCATGAAGGATTAGATTCTAAGGAAAACCTCCATAACCATTCCCCAATTAATGAGATGTTCTTAGAAACCACATTACCAAGCCCAAGACATCCCCCCCCCCCCCCCCCTCCGACTTAGGCCTACAACATCCTGACTAGCTAGGTGGTACCACAAGAAATTTCTCATAATCTTCTCCAACTTCCCAGCCACCCTAGAACGTAACTTGAAAAGTGATAAAAATAAATTGGAATATTGGCAAGAGAAGCAAAAATAAGAGTGATCCTACCCCTTAGCGTTAGACAAGACGCCTTCCCCCCCCCCCCCCCCCCCCCCCCACCCTCTAATCTTTTCCCTACTCTCTTGATCATTGGATCCCAAAAAACATCAAACAAAGGATTACCCTCAAAAGGAAGAGGCCAAAATAGGGATTCACAACCTGCTAAAGATATAAATTCTCTAAATCCCTACTACACAAATTTACACCCGCTAAGCCACTCTTAGACATATTAATCTTCAACATCGCAATTTTCTCAAAAACCCTATGCAAAATCAAAACCTTGTGGAATTTCTCAACATCATACACAAGGTAAACAATGGTGTCATCCACAAACTAAAGATGAAACACCTTCACTTCCTCCCTACCCATTGAAAGATCGCTAAACCCCCAAATCCTGAGCTCGAGAAACCATCCTACTCAAAACATACACTACCAAGGTATACCAGAAAAAAAATAATAAAGCATTCCCTTCTCTTAACCCCCACAAAGTACTAAACCAATCTCTAAGCAAACCATTAACAATCACAAGCAGACCAGTAGAGTTGAGGCACCCTTTTATCCACTGCACATTCACGAAAAAGCCCCAATTAACCATGTCATAGGCTTTTTGAAATTCAATTTAAAGACCACACCCTTTTTATCTCTCCTCCTTGCATCACAACCACCTTATTGACTACCAAAACTACATCTAAAATCTATCTATCTCTAACGAAAGTAGATTGGGCTAAAGACATCAATTACAATGGAAGACCTAACTTCAATGAGTAATTGGGTAGAATGGAAGACCTAACTTCAATGAAGGTCTCTCCCTCTATTTATAATATATGTCAAGTACAATGCCAATGACCATAACACCCTTACTAATTCACACTTATTATTAACATAACTCTAACATATAATAATAATGCTAAATGACTAAATAACCATTAATACTCCCCTTCAAGCTGAAGCATATATATCATATGCTCCTAGCTTATTACAATGAATTTCACACGAGCACCTCCCATGGTTTTAGTGAACAAATCAGCAAGCTGAAACTCAAACTTCACATGAGTAGTTGTAATGAGCTTCTATATAAATTTCCCCCAAATAAAGTGGCAATCAACTTCAATGTGCTTTATGCGCTCATGGAAGACCCGGGTTGGAGGCAATATGAATAGCAGCTCGATTATCACATATCAACTCGGTAGGTTGAGAATGTGGAAAACCTAGTTCTTTCAACATGTTCTTCAACCAAACAAGTTCACATATAGTCCGCGCCATAGCCCTATACTCTAACTCAACACTTGACCTAGCGACCACAATTTGTTCCTTACTTTTCCAAGACACCAATTAGTGACTTGTTCATAGGGAATTAAGAAAATGACTCACAACACTTGTTGCAAAAAATATATCTGATTGAGTGACTGTGAGATAATTCAACTTTCAAACAAGTATTTAGTATCGACCTAGATTAGGCAACTAATTATCCATATCTGGCACTAACTTACTATTGGGATCCATAGGTGTATCAACAAGTTTGGATTCCAACAACACTGTCTCATCTAAAAGATCAAGAACATACTTATTCTATGACAAGATAGTTCTCGTATGAGATCTCGATAATTCTATAGCCAAGAAGTACTTCAATGGTCACAAGTCCTTGGTCTGAAACTTACTCTATAGGAAAAGCTTTAGGTCTTGGATGCATCAATCATCGTCACCAATGATCACAATGTCATCCACATACACAATAAGCAAAATCCTGCCAGATGGAGTATGAAGATAAAATATAAAGTGATCTACCGCACACCGTTGAAGGCCAAACTCATGTACTACAACATTAAAACACCAAACCATGCTTCGGGAGATTGTTTTAATCCATATAACAATTTCTTAATCCGACATACTGAGTCTCTCCCTGAGCAACAAAAGTGGTTTCTCCATATATACCTCCTCATGAAGATCACCATGTATTCTTCACATCTAATTGATGTAAAGGCCAATGACAAGTGGTGGCTAAAGAGATGAACAAGCGTACTGAGGCAAGTTTGGTGACCGAAGAGAATGTGTATGAATAATCCAAACCATTCACCTGAGTATATCCCTTAGCAACAAAGTGGGCCTTCAAACGAGCCACTAAACCATCAGGATTGACTTTCGCATTGTAACCCAACAACAAGCAACCACAGACTTAACAAGCGGAAGAGGTACCAAATCCCAAGTATCGTTATCATCTAGCGCACGCATCTCTTCAACCATTGCAATCCTCCACCCAAAATGGGACAAGGCTTTAGAATGGATTTTGGGAGAGCAACAAACAACAAAGTGCTAACGAAACAATAATATGAGGGTGATAAAAAAATATAAGAAACAAATTAGAGATTGAATGTTGGGTACAAGTGCGTTTACCTTTCCGAACAGCTATAAGAAGATCAACATCATGAGAAATAAGATCATCTGACAAGGGAATTAGAGGCTCAGTAGTAGAAATTGGAGAAGGCTCTCCCTCCTTCAGTCACCGTGTGTATACCTGCAAATTAGGATGATCCAAGCGATGAGAAGGACTCAAATTGGATGAAGATGTAGAAGGATTAGGCACAGATAATAGGTTGGGATCTAGAAGACAAGGCAAAGGAAGGGACTCATCAAGGTCAACAAAACTCAAGGAATCAAAGTAGTACGGTGTAGACTCAAAAAAGGTGGCATCAGCAAAGCCAAAGAATCAATGTAAATTAGGACTATATCATCGATATCTCTTTTGAGTATAGGAATAGCCTAGAAAAAACCATTTGATAGCACGAGGATCCAACTTATCCATTCCTGGAGTAAACTGATGGACAAAGGACACATAGTCGAATATACGAGGAAAGGAGAACAAAGGAGCCTTAGGGAAGATAACTAAATATGGGATTTTACCACCAAGGACAAAGGATGGCACTTTATTGATGAGGGAGCAAGTTGTGAGCACAGCATCACTCCAAAAAACCTTGGAGACATTCATTTGATACAATAGGGTACAAGTGACTTCAAGAATATTTTTGTTTTTCCACTCTGCAACTCCATTTTGTTGTATAGCCTAGCCACAAGAGGACTGATGGATCATACCAAAATTAGTCATATAGGTAGTGAATTGGGTACTGACATACTCCTTAGCATTATCACTATGAAGTATCCTGACTGGCATATCAAATTGAGTCTTTATTTGAGAATAGAAGGCACAAAAGATAATAAACAACTCAGAACGGTCTTTCATTAAATATAACCAAGTCATCTTGGAGTAGTCATCAACAAATGTAACAAAGTATCAAAACCCCAACTTCGATGTGACATGACTAGGACCCCAAATATCATAATGGACTAGCATGAAAGGATTAACCACCCATATGTCAACCTGGGAAGCAAAGGGAACACAATGATGTTTTCCCAATTGACAAGACTCACACTCAAGATTAGACACATAACTTAATGTAGGAACTAGCTATTTTAACTTGTCCAAGGACGGATCACCAAGGTAACAATGGATTTGAAGTGGTGTAGCTACGACTGTGCAGGAAATGGGAGGAGAAAGCAACTCAAAGTAATAAGCCCACGAGCCTTATATCCTGTGTCAATTGTCTTCCTCATCTTCAAATCCTGAATAACCATAAAATCAAGAAAGAAAGTGACTAAACAATTTAGTGCTTTGTAAGCAAGATTGAAAAGGGATCTAGGAATGTACAAAACAGAAGAAAGAGAGATGGAAGGAGTAGATTTATTGTTCCTATCCCCATAACAGCAATAGTGGACCCATTAGCAAGGGTAACTTAAGGCAGATTTCTAGGATATTGGAGATCAAAAAGAAGTTGGTTGCACTTGTTAGTTGTTATATGATCAATGGCAATAGAATCGATAACCTAAGGACTAGTGGGAAAGATACCAGATGACATACAAACTATAGGATTAGCTTTCTGGGCAAAAGATGCAATGTGATAAGATGCTTGTTGAGACGATTGATACTGTACAATCCTTGAATACTCCTCCTTTGATATAGTCACAGTACATGGTTCACTCAAACAAGTGACTAACAAGGGAACCATACTTTTGGGATTTGCTAACTCCATCCCAATACTCGCAAACTTAGAACAATCAGAACAACCACGAATGTGACGCACCATGAGCGAGTCACAAATAAATAAGTACAAGGCTGCCACAGCACCAAGAAACTCAAACGCAACCCCAAGAAACCATCACACATTACTGGAACAATCGGAGAGGTGAACCACCCAAATTACCACAAAAAAATCACCAACAAACATATATAACACTGCCACAACCTCACAAAAACAGCATATGAACACTACAAGAAACCAACACACAGCACTAGAACAATTGGAGAGGTGAGCCACCAAAACTACCACGGACAAATCACCAACTTATAATAACACTGCCACAGCCTCACAAAAACAGCTTATGAACACTACCACTGCTCCAAGAGAGTCACCAATGAACTTTACTAACACTGAACAACAACTAACAAATTACCACGAGTGCATGATCAAAACAAAAAATGGATTGTTGAGCAAAACACATGCCCAACGGCTTGATATTTTGGTATATGGAAGGAATTAGAACATTTAATAAATAAATAAATAAACGCAACAAATCCCACTGTTTCAGACCCAATAAACTCAATAACCATTCATAAACAGCTTCAAGAAGCATCAAACAACCATTCATTAGGTGCCGCACATGAGCAATTAAAAAATGTGAGATCTTGGGACAAAAAGCATCACAAAAAACTCCATCAACATGTTTATAGAGGCATTCGATCAATGCTAGATGATTTCAGGTCCAAAACATACCTGAAAGTAGCTTCACACGCTTGCGTGTGGGATTGGCCCCAGGGCTGCCTTCGACCGGCGCGTGGGGCACTTCCTAGAGATGGGATTTCAGTGGGGGGGGAGATCGGCAGTGTCTGTGGGTGACTATGGTATTGTTTTTGAAAAATCTTCAGTAGATTTTGTGTTCCTGAACTGGCAATGTCGCCCAAGAAATTTCCAGTGACTGGTCTGACTTCTGGGAGCTGCTGGATGTTTTCTAGGCCTATAGTGTAGCTAGAAATTCTTCTATGATGGTAGACATGCAGCAGGTTTAGGGTTTTGGGCTTCGGTTTTTTATGGTGGTTGTAACAATTAGGGTTTAGGTTTTGGAATCATGCTCTAACACCATGTTGAATAATTGGGTAAAATGGAAGATCTAACTTCAATGATAAGCCTCTCCCTCTTTTATAATATATGTCAAGTACAATGCCAATGACCATAATACCCTTACTAACTCACTAACGTAACTCTACCATGTAATAATAATGCTAAATGACTCAATAACCATTAACATATCCCCCAGCACCTCCCTAATCCTTCTCGAAAGGACCTTAGTTAACACCTTAATTGTAGTGACCCAAAGAAATTATGGTATTTAAATAATGGAAGAAGGGGGAAAAGGAAATTGAATTTTATATTTAAACAAAGCCTCGTCAACGAACACAGGGAATTCGTCGACGAGAGAACATAAGGGTCTCGTCGATGAGAACATACCAAGAGGGTGTTTCGGTGAATTTGAATTTCGTCGACAAGGGATAAGAGTTCGTTGACGAATTGCCTTCTTGACCTCGTTGACGAAATGACGTGGCTCATCGACGAAGGTCAATGTATAAATAGGCCAAAACTTCATTTTTGGCCAAAATTTCATGCATAGGTTCTCTCTTCTCTCTCCTCGTCAATTCCCTACCCTTCTCTCTTAATTTCTAGGTCCGTTCTTCGTCAGATCGACGATCCAACGCCACCATGACACTCCTAGAAAAGTTCTCTACAAATCTGCTGGAGTGAATCGTCAATGGGGCTAATTTGGATTTCATCCCAAATTCAAGGTAAGGCTTTTTATTTGGAATTTGGCTTTACCATAGTTATAGGAAATGATATACGAAGAAATACTGAAGTTTAGTTCTGAAAGATATTGTTTTCAGGGTGTTGAACGAGGAACCCTGCGGGTGCAGGACTGATTATTGTATGAGCTTTTCAGGAATCAGGTAAGGGGATAAACTAACCTAGTTGTTTTCATGAAAATGTATGTATAATTTTACAGCATCTAATTTCAGAAATATATATATATATATATATATATATATATATATTTTTATACCAGTGTTATGTTTGGGAAAATACTGTTGTAAATGAGAATATGATTTAAATATGTATAATACCCATTTTGTATAGCATGAGTAGAATTTATTATGATTTATTGATTTCTGGGAATATAATAAATGATACAAAATTTATTATGATATATCGGCGTAAGGGCCGAGAGTTTTATTATATTATGCCGGCGTACGGGCCAATTTTATATGATATACCGGCGTACAGGCCGAGGATGTTCTCATGTAATATGCCAGCGTACGGGCCGAGCTTTTTACATGAAATGTCAGCGTATGGGCCGAGCCTTTGATATGATATGCCGGCGTACGGACCGAGCCTTTTATTTGGTATGTGATACGGCGTACGGACCATGATTAATAGAATACAAAATGTCGGCGTAAGGGCCGATGATTTTCATGTTATATATATGAAATGTGATATGATGATGTTGAAATGACAACTATTATTATGAATTAGCAATGTATCACAATTTGAAATATGTTATATGTTATCAGAACCTGATTGTCTTGATTTAGGCTTACACTTGCACGATACCGTAGCTATGTGTTCATGATCATCATGATATTGTGTTATCGCTGTCGTACGGGACAGCGTGAGGATGGATAGTCGATGTGGTTTATTGAAGCGTTGGCGTCCCTGGTGTACGGACCAAGTCTGGCAGACCCATCATACTTACAGACATTTACTTTGACTTGGCAGTGATTGGCCAGCCATTGTCAAGTCCCGCCTTTGGGCCACACAACCCAGTCATGTGGAAGCAAGACATGACACCAACCAGCTAACCTTCCAGGGTTGTTTTTGTACTATTATCATATGAGACGAATTATGTTTATGAAAATTCAATATGTTCTATCATGATATGATTATATATGTTTCCCTAGAAATGATACAGATAGTTACATTAAATATGTGTATGTATGGTTTTATGTATAACACGGAGATACTCATGTTGCCACACACTAGTATTAGTTTATCTTTCCTTACTGAGAGGTGTCTCACCCCAAATTATATGAACATTTTAGGAGCCCCAGATAAGAGAGCGGATAAAGCTCCACAGAGATAGTTACAGTTGATCCACCCTTTCTAAAGGGCAAGTGTTTTTGATAGAGTCAAATGGATTTTGTGGGAAGGTGACCCTAGGATTCTTTTGGGTTGTATATATATATTACAATGGATGTAGTAAATTCTGGTATTGTATTGACTGGTGAAATGAGATGTATATGATTTTCTATTTCCTGCTACTTAGGCTTCCGTGTTGTATTCTGATACATCCCTAGTACTCACGGGTCTAGGTTGATTATGATCTGCTAGGTTATTATATCAATTTTATTATCATGAAAAAAAATATATTATAAAATAAGCAGATCATTACAGTTTGGTATCAAAAATTAGGTTGCTAGTATCTATAGACTTTAGAGTGCAACGGAAACGATACCAGAATATCGGAAAAGGATTTAAGGTGTTGTTCTACAGTCTAGAGGCAGGACTTTCGTGGTGGTTTCTATGTTTTTCCTGGAGTGACGATTTCAGGAAAATCATAGTAAACTATTGTCGGATTGTGTTCCTAAAATGCGGGACTGGGATTAGAGATGAGCTGAAAATGTTAAGATAAGAGGTTAGGATAGGTGGGTAAATTATAAGGATAAGATTCCTAAGTTATGTTTAATGTTTTTCATAATGGACCCAGGAGGAGGTAGTGCCCATGCGAGTGGCAGTGATGGAGCAGGGCCCTCGAGTGCAGGCGAGACTGATTCTGACATAGTACTACGCAGCGTGGCTCAGCAGGTTATGGTTAAGATCGCTAGGAGCTTTAGAGACCAGGGAGGTCCGTCTGCAGGCCATGGATGCACTATAGAGAAGTTTACTAAGATGAATCCTCCAGCATTTTCAGGAGGGGTTGATCCTGCAGCTGCTGAAAATTGGATGCAGGAGATTGAGAAAGTCTTGATGGTGCTACAATATACGGAGGAACAGAGAATTCTCTTTGCCACCTATAAATTGACAGGAGAGGCTAAGAGGTGGTGGACTGCTGTGAGACTTCTAGAGCAGCAGAGGATGACGCCGATAGCCATGACATGGGACCGGTTTAAAGAATTATTCTTTGACAAGTATTTTCCAGCCACTATTAGGGAGGCTAAAGTGGAGGAGTTCCTGAGTTTGAAGCAGGAACAGTTGTCGGTCCAGCAGTATGCGACGTGATTTATAGAGCTCTCTTGCTTCGCTCCGTATTTTGTTCCTGATGAGATAAAGAAGGCGAGACAGTTTGAAAGAGGATTGAGGAGAGGCATATACAAACAGGTGGTGGCACTAAAGATTCACGATTTTACTGAGTTAATTGACAGAGTAGCACTGGCAGAGGTTGGTGAGCGTATGGATGCGGAGGAACAAGGACAGAAGAAGAGATCTACATCTTCAGGCTACCAGCAGGGTCAGTGGAGGAGAGGAAACTATGGCAGAAGACGGAGGCAAGAGACTGAACATCGTGAGGTTTAGACAGTGCAGAATCCTCCTGTCTGTCAGACTTGTGGGAGGAGACACTGGGGAGAGTGTCGACTGGGACGAGCTGTCTGCTATCGCTGCGGTAGATAGGGACATCTAGTGCGAGATTGCTCTACACCACCAGATGCAAATCCTGCTCCTAGACCGTACCGGGGAGGACATCAAGCACCATGTGGAGGCTAGTAGAGGAATATTGCTCCAGCCAGAGTTTTTCCTCTAACGCCGGGTGATGCTGAGACAGCCGGCAACGTGGTGACAGGTATGGTTAGCGTGTTTTCTTTTAAAGTTATTGTATTATTTGATTCAAGAGCCACACACTGGTTTGTGTCTCTGGAGTGTCCTAGACTATGTGAGGCAGAAACACAGTTGTTAGACACTGAAATATAGGTATCTACACCGATCGGGTCAACCGTGAGATGTAGTAGGGTGTTCCGGGATTGTCCAGTTGATATTCAGGGAAAAATTTTGTCTGCCGATCTGATAGTGCTAGATATGCATGGGTTTGACATAATATTTGGTATGGATTGGCTAGCAGCTAATTTTGCCAGTATAGATTGTTATGCACGAGAAGTGATATTCAGACTTCCAAAAACACCAGAATTTAGATTTGTAGGGTCATGAGTGCAATCTCTACCTCAGATTGTTTCAGCTATTCAGGCGAGGAGACTACTGCAGAATGGTTGTCAGGGATTCGTGACTTTTGTAAAGGAAATGTCAGGGAATGAATTGAAACTCGCTAGTACGCCAATAGTAAAGGAATTTACGAAAGTTTTTCCAGATGAGTTACCAGGTTTGCCACCTGATCGTGAGGTAGATTTTTCTATTGATCTGCTTCTAGGTACAGCACCGATTTCTAAAGGACCTTACCGAATGGCACCAACAGAGTTGGCAGAATTGAAAAATTAATTGCAAGATTTGCTTGACAAGGACTTTATACGACCTAGTGTATCTCCATGGGGAGCTCTAATATTATTTGTGAAGAAAAAAGACGGGTCTATGAGGATGTATATAGATTATAGGAAAATTAATAAGGTGACAGTCAAGAATAAGTATCCTCTACCCCGTATAGATGATTTATTTGACCAGTTTCAAGGTACACGGGTGTATTCTCAGATTGACCTCAGATTAGGCTATCATCAGGTGAAAGTGAAAGGGGAAGACATCTTGAAAATAGCTTTTAGGACCAGATATGGGCATTATGAGTTTCTCGTTATACCGTTTGGTTTAACGAATGCTCCTGCGGTATTTATGGATTTAATTAATAGAATTTTTCACCAATACTTGGACCTGTTTGTTGTTGTTTTTATTGATTATGTACCAGTCTATTCGAGAAGCTATAAGGAGCATGAGACGCATTTGAAGCAGGTTCTACAGACGCTTCGGGAAAAGAAATTGTACACCAAGTTCAGTAAATGTGGCTTGAGAAAGTTGTGTTTTTGGGACATGTCATTTTAGGAGATGGTATTTTTGTGGATCCTAATAAAATTGAGGTGGTAGTGAATTGGGCTAGGCCGAGGACATCCAAGAGATTAGGAGTTTCTTGGAGTTAGCTGGGTATTACCGTCGTTTGGTTGAGGGGTTCTCAGCATTATCAGGGTCTCTGACACGAATGACTAGGAAGAATGTCAGGTTTGAGTGGGACGACAGCTGTGAGTAGAGTTTTCAAGAGTTGAAACAGAGGCTTATTACGGCACCAGTACTAGTTATCCTGTCAAGAGGTGAAGGTTATGTTATCTACAGTGATGCGTCCTTAAAGGGACTTGACTGTGTACTGATGCAGCATGACAGGATGGTAGCATATGCGTCCAGGCAATTGAAAGAGTATGAAAAGAACTACCCTACCCATGATGTTGAATTGGCTGCAATAGTACACACATTGAAAATTTGGGGGCATTACTCGTATGGTGAACGGTGCGAAATCTTCTCTGACCACAAGAGTTTAAAGTACATTTTCACTCAAAAGGAATTAAATATGAGACAAAGAAGGTGGTTGGAGCTCATTAAAGATTTTGACTGCACTATCATTTACCACCCAGGGAAAGTGAACGTGGTAGCTGATACTTTGAGTAGGAAGTCTGTGGGTCTAGCATTGGCAGCTATGGAAATCCAATATCTGATTATGATGGATCAAGAGAGACTCGGCATAGAGTTAGTTGAGAGTGGTTCTCAGGCTTGTATTGCTAGTTTGGTGGTGCAGCCTATTTTGCAAGAAAGGATTAAAGCTGCTCAGAAACATGATCCAGAGTTAGCAGAGATATTAGGCAGAGTGCAGAATGGTCAGGGGGAGAAATTCAGTATTGCAGATGACGGAACTTTACGATTCCGTTCCAGATTATGTGTTTCAACTGATGCTGACATCAGGAAGACCATTTTAGAGGAGGCTCACAGATCCTTATACACAGTTCATCCCGGCCAGTACGAAGATGCATAGAGATTTACGAAAATCTTATTGGTGGAGTGGTATGAAGAAAGAAATTGTAGAATATGTAGCCCAGTGTCTGATGTGTCAACAGATAAAAGCTGAACACCAGAGACCAGCAGGTCAGTTGCAACTGCTATTTATCCCAGAATGAAAGCGGGATCATATATCTATAGACTTTATTTCAGGGCTGCCGCCTGCATTACATGACCAGAATGCGATTTGGGTGATTGTAGACCGTTTGACTAAGACCACCTATTTCCTACCTATCAAGATCAGCTACCCCCTCAACCGTCTGGCGAAGATTTATATTCAGGAGATAGTTCGTTCTCATGGGGTGCTAGTATCCATTGTGTCAGATCGAGACCCACGTTTCACGTCACGTTTTTGAAAAAGTTTGCAGGAAGCTCTAGGGTCTCAGTTGTCTTTTAGCATGGCATTCCATCCTTAGTCAGATTGGCAGACTGAAAGGACAATACAGGGATTAGAAGATATGCTTCAGGCATGCGTGTTAGATTTTGGGGGTAGCTAAGACTCAGTTTATGCCGCTAGTAGAATTTGCATACAATAACAGTTATCAGGCCAGCATTGGCATGGCACCATTTGAGGCACTTTACGGTAGGAGATGTCGCTCTCCTTTATTTTGGGATAAGATGGGCGAGCGGCGAGTTATAGAGTCAGAGCTGGTACAGCAAACATATGATAAAGTTCGACTCATCAAAGATGGAATCAGTGCAGCTCAGAGCAGACAGAAGAGTTATGCTAACCGCCGCAGGAAATTGGAGTCTGATGTTGGTAATCATGTATTTCTGAAAATAGTTCCGTTAAAAGAGGTTATGCGATTTGGGAAGAAGGGTAAACTTATCCCAAGGTTTATCGGTCCGTTTGAGATTTTAGAGAAAATGGTGTCGGTTGCCTATAGGCTAGCTTTGCCACCTATGTTGTCCAGGATTCATGACGTATTCCACGTTTCCATGTTAAAGAAATACGTTCTGGACCCTTCTCACGTTATTAGCTACGGTGAATTAGAGCTCAGTGATTCACTAATTTATGAGGAGGTGCCAATACAGATTCTGGATAGGAAAGTGCAAGAATTACATAATAAGAAGATTCCTTTGGTGAAAGTCTTGTGGAGGAATCATGCAATAGAAGAAGTTTCATGGGAGCTCGAGGAACAGATAAGGCAAAGATATCCACAATTATTCAAGAAAGTGTAATAATAGGTAATGTTTCTTTTGTAGGTACATGTAGTGGTTTAATTAATAAGTAGTCTTTTAGTTTTAGGAGAATTTTATTTTATATATATGTAATCTCCCAGGACTTGGAATGTAACCACGGTATTCCTCCACCATAAGAGAGGGTAAATAATAAAATAAGTAGACCATTTTGCTTTTAAGGGATGATGAATCATATGATAGTAAATTTCGAGGACAAAATTTTATAAGGAGGGGAAAATGTAGTGACTCGGAGAAATTATGGTATTTAAATAATGGAAGAAGGGGGAAAAGGAAATTGAATTTTATATTTAAACAGGGCCTCGTCGACGAACACAGGGGATTCGTCGACGAGAGAACATAAGGGACTCGTCAACAGCGACGTGTTTCGTCGACGAGAAGATACCAAGAGGGTGTTTTGGCGAAACTGAATTTTGTCGACAAAGGATAAGAGTTCGTCGATGAATTGCCTTCTTGACATCGTCGACAAAATGACATGGCTCGTCGGCGAAGGCCAATGTATAAATAGGCCAAAACTTCATTTTTGGCCAAAATTTCATGCGCAAGTTCTCTCTTCTCTCTCCTCTTCGGTTTCCTACCTTTCTCTCTTAATTTCTGGGTCCGTTCTTCGTCGGATCAACGATCAGAAGCCACCACGACACTCCTAGAGAAGTTCTCTACAAATTTGCTGGAGTGGATCGTCGGTGGGGCTAGTTTGGATTTCATCCCAGATTCAAGGTAAGGCTTTTTATTTGGAATTTGGCTTTACCATAGTTATAGGAAATGTTATATACGAAGAAATACTGAAATTTAGTTCTGGAAGATATTATTTTTAGGGTGTTGAACGAGGAACCCTGCGGGTACAAAACTGATTATTGTAGGAATTTTTTAGAAATCAGGTAACGGGATAAACTAAGCAAGTTGTTTTCATGAAAATGTATGTATAATTTTACAGCATCTAATTTCACAAAATATATATACATATTTTTATACTGGTGTTATGTTTGGGAAAATACTGCTGTAAATGAGAATATGATTTAAATATGTATAATACCCATTTTGTGTGGCATGACTAGAATTTATTATGATTTATTGAATTCTGAGAATATGATAAATGATACAAAATTTATTATGATATATCAGCATACGAGCCAAGAGTTTTATTATATTATACCGGCGTACGAGTCGAGAGTTTTATATGATATACCAGCGTATGGGTCGAAGATGTTCTCACATGATATGCCGACGTACAGGCCGAGCTTTTTACATGATATGCCGGCGTATGGGCCGAGCCTTTAATATGATATGCTGGCGTATGGGCTGAGCCTTTTATTTGATATGTGATACGACGTATGGGCCGTGATTAATAGAATACGAAATGTCGGCGTAAGGACCGATGATTTTCATGTTATATATATGAAATGTGATATGATGATGTTGAAATGACAACTATTATTATGAAATAGCAATGTATCACAATTTGAAATATGTTATATGTTATCAGAATCTGATTGGCTTGGTTTAGGCTTACACTTGCACGGTACCGTAGCTATGTGTTCATGATCATCATGATATTGTGTTATCGCTGTCGTACGGGGTAGCGTGAGGATGGATAGTCGATGTGGTTTATTGAAATGTTGGCGCCCCTAGTGTACGGACCAGGTTTGGCAAACCCATCGTACTTACAGACATTTACTTTGACTTGACAGTGATCGGCCAGCCATTGTCAGGTCTCGCCTTCGGGCCACACAACCCAATCATGTGGGGGCAAGACATGACACCAGCCAGCTAACCTTCCAGGGTTGTTTTTGTACTATTATCATATGAGACGAATTATGTTTATAGAAATTCAGTATGTTCTATCATGATTTGATTATATATGTTTTCCCAGATATGATACAGACAGTTACATTAAATATGTGTATATATGGTTTTGTGCATAACACGGAGATACTCATGTTGTCACACACTAGTATTAGTTTATCTTCCCTTACTGAGAGGTGTCTCACCTCGAATTATATAAACATTTCAGGAGCCCCCGATAGGAGAGCGGATAAAGCTCCGCAGAGATAGTTACAGTTGATCCACCCTTTCTGAAGGGTAAGTGTTTTTGATAGGATCAAATGGATTTTTTGGGAAGGTGACCCTAGGACTCTTTTGGGTTGTATATATATATATTACAATGGATGTAGTAAATTCTAGTATTGTATTGACTGGTGAAATGAGATGTATATGATTTTCTGTTTCCTGCTGCTTAGGCTTCCGTGTTGTATTCTGATACATCCCTAGTACCCACGGGTTCAGGTTGATTATGATCTGCTGGGTTATTATATCAATTTTATTATCATGAAAAAAAAATATAGTAAAATAAGCAGGTTGTTACATTAATAGACACTAGTAACCAAACTAACAGGTTTAAATTATCATTGTTTGGGATAGAAGCAATGAAAGTAGAGTTTTCATGCTCTAGTACACCTCTCCACTCCTATGGGATTCCTCAAAAAAATAATAATAATAATAACCATGACATCATCTTTAAATAGTAAACACTTCCTAATTGTTTTGAAAGAAAGCCATTGTGAAATTGTTGGGGTCTAGTGTTTCATCTCTATCCATATCCAACTTCTAACTTCCTACAAATCAAACAGCCTCTCCAGCCACTTAGCCACCTCATCCCCAATTGGTTTCCAATCAAGCACCCCCACCATTACCCTATTCTTACACTCAGCTTTATACAGCCCTTCATAAAAGTTAATGATTTCATCCTCAGTTTGTTTATAATCTCTCACCACCACCCCGAATCTACCTCCAACTTCTTAATGAGACTCTTCCTCTTCCTTCCATTAGCCACCCTATGAAAATGCCTAGAGTTGCAATCGCACTCTCTAACCCAACCAACTCTCGACTTTTGATGCCAACTCCTCTCTTCCCTCATCCAAAGCACATTCAAATCATTGTTAAGGTGTACCCTTCAAATTCTATCTTCCTCCACTAATGAGCCACACTCCTCTAATCTATTCATTACACTAATATCACTCAAAATGTTATTTTCTTCTCCTTAATATCCTAAAGCATTTCCTTATTCCAAACCTTAAGCTTATTTTTGACAAATTTCAACATTCTCAACAACTTAAAGCCCTCTTATCCTTGAACGTGGCACTCCTTCCACTAAACTCCAATGAGATCACAAAAAGAAGTATGTGAAAGCCACATATTCTGGAATCTAAGCCCTATTGGGGTTGGAATCCTAAAGAATCAAGCAGTGATCATAAGTAGGCCTAATCAATACCTCTAGCACAATATTCGCGAAAAAGTCTTCCCACACATCAATAAAAAGAAATCTATCGATGTGGGTCAAGGCTTTGTATGTCCCTAGATGCTACCCAAGTGAAACAACCATGGTTCAAGGGAACATCCCCATAACCACAATTCCTAATGAAATAATTGAAATTTCTCATGCTACTAGTCCCCCTAGATCCCCTAAACTTTTCCCTAGAGGTCCTTATAACATTAAAATTTCCCCCTACCACCCAACAATGGTTGCAGAGCCGAAACATGTTAGCCAACTCTTCAATAAAACCTTTGTGTCGGAAGTAGGGGAGTGGGAATGTAGGTAAAGTCATCGAGTTGAGAGGGTGACTAGCTGATACGTTAAGAGGCCCATAACAAGATTAAGGGTTAATCACAAAGTTTTCGATTAAGCATTCTCCTATTATTGTCTTGTTGCAAGAAAACAAACTTGAGAGTGTGGATGGGGGTGGTTAGGGGTATTTGGAATGGTAGTTGTAAGGATTGAGATTTTCTCCCTTCTTGGGGGTGACTAGCGGTATTAATTTATGAGATACTCTAACTGTTTCAAGAATTGATTGTTTAATATGTTTTTTTCCTTTTTATGCTTTTCTCAAAGTTTGAGGGAAGGATTAATGGTGGTTTACCTCCGGTTATGGTCCTATTAGCCTACTCTTTGTTCATAATTTTGTGATGAGTTATGTTCTGTTTTTGGATCTTGTTGTCCACGGATTGTAGGGGTGATTTCAATGTAGTCAAATTTCCTACAGGAAAAAACACGAGGGTCAAGTTTTCTTCAAGCGCACAAACTTTGATAGTTTTATTAGGTGGTATGGGCTTAGAAATCTTCCTTTGGAGAATATTTTCTTTTTCTTGGTCAATTGGTGGGGTGATGGTGGTAGCCAATCATTTGGATGGGTTCTTGTTTTGTGGAGAGTGGGCGAATGAATTCACCAAGCTTTGATAAGAGGAATTGTCTAGACCAATTTTTGTTCACTCTACTATCATGCTAAAGTCAATTAAGATCAAGGAGGTCCAACCCAATTTTCTTCAGAAGATAAGGAGTGATCATCATTCTTTTCACTCCCTGATTAGGGAGACTTGGAGTGAATGCTTCGTAAGAATGTGGGAAGGTTTCGAGTTCATAGAAAAACTTAAAGAGACTAACATTGCGTTTGGGAGCATGGATTTCATACCTTGGATTTGGGTGGATTTAGACAAATTTCAATACAGCTTTATATTACATCTTATCCAAATCCAAGGTCTCTCTAAACTTAAGGTAAGAGGTTTTGAAGAAGTGAAATTTAGAAATCTTTTGGGGTATTAAGGTTAAAAAAAGCTAGCATTTTGGAAGACAATGATTCATTGTGTATAAAAGAGGAAGTAAAGGGGTCTTCGAATGTTAAGGCTACAAAACGCATATTTCTGAAAAATGAGTTGGAGGAGGTGACTCTTAAGTGAGGAGTTAAAGGCAAAAGACAAATTCAAATGGGCTAGGAAGTTGTATTACGTGTCTATCTTTACAATTTTTGTTGAGATAGCTAATAACATTTGAGGAAATTAAGAGGGATTTTCTCCGGTCAAGGAAGTAGAGGAAAAAGGGATCATTTGGCTTGTTAGGAGGTTGTTTGTCGCCTGTTGGTCTAAGGAGAAGAGATGTCGGTGTTGGAAAGTTGGTATCTGAAAACACAAATCTATTGATTAAAAGTAAATTTGGCTTGCAGGTGAATGACTGTGATGCAAATCTAGCTATTAGATGTTCTTTTAAGTGCCCTTGGATGTTTATTTCACAAAATTTACCCTTCATTTATCCCTTTTACCAAATATAAATTGGGTGATGATTCTCGTATTAATTAATAGATGATATCTAAGTGATTCCCTTGTCTCTATCTCTTTTCCATGATCCATAAGGTCATCATTTCTTCCTCTATGATCTCTATCAGTAACACTTTCACTTGGGATTGTCATTTTGGTAGAAATTTAAGAGAAAGGAAAGTGGGCAGCTCTCTTCCCTTGCTTTCACTGCAAGATTGTCTCCCTTTAAATAAGGGAGGGTGTTTGCATTTGGGATTTGGATTCAGCAACTCTTTTTCATAAATCCTTCTTCAACCACCTAATTAAATCCAATATGTCCTTTTCAATTCATCGTAATATTTGAAAGGTCAAAATTTCCTCTATGAATAAAGCATTCATTTGATCAATGGTTCTTAAGCTTAGTATGGCCCTCCTGTGGCCGATGAAAAGAAACTCTTAAAGAGGAGCTGATCCGTGTGTTGTAAAAATTGTTTGGTCCACCTTTGCAAAAGGAGATGTTTGAAAGAAAAAATTAATTCTGCGTGGTTGGGTTTTTAGAAATGTTTGAAATTGCCAAAATGGATATGTCATTTTGCAAAATGTCATTATTGCAAAGTTAATTTTGTAATTAACAAAAACACCCATGGAATATATTTATCAATAAGAAACTAGTTTTTTACCTTTCAAAAGCTTCAATCAAAAATTTTCTAGAAATTTCATGAAAAAAAAAAAAGCCTAATCTTATGTTTGGAAGGTGTCTTGGATTTGGACTTGTGTAGATTTGGACAAAGTAAAATATAAAATTATATTACATTTTGTCCAAACCCAGCCAAATCCAAATCCAAAGTCCAAAATATGTGCTCCCAAAACACCATATAAGAGACTTGGCACTTAGCAAGTTTATACATAACAAAATAACATTCCTCTTATCAACGAAATCTGTTCTTTTGTTATCAAATAAATAAATATATAACATAGGTAATCGACCTATAACAAAAATAAATATGCCCAAATTTTAAATATTCAGTGTGAGAAAATAAGAGCCGATGCCCACCCCCCAACAACAAACAGCTCATTTACAGAACTTCCCATCATAAGGCCAACCACTCATACCAAAGTAACCCTAATAAGAGAAATAAGCCTGCCAGAGTTGAAGGAAGCTATGGACACCTGGTCCCAGGCAAAATTCCTCGTCCCAAATGAGCTAAGGAGTTTTCAACCATACGAACACTGAAACACGGGTTGGAGTGGGTAGCATGAAGCAGCAAGAATCGACAATTTATTGAGAACGGGAGCTAAAATTCCTCTCCTCATGCATCATGCAACAGACAAATAATGACAAGAAGAAGAATGATGAGGAAAAATATTGGGGAAAGAAAAAGAGAACCTGCCGCGCTGAAAGTTTCTGCAGAGTTCTTTCTTAACCGGCATCTTGGTTCTTCCTCTGCGTGTCACGGCGGGAAGAGTACGAAGTTTATACGATACTGTTGCGCGGAAGCTCGTCCCCGCAATGTTGGGTCAGGCTTCGGAATCGGGTTGGATGAGAGCGTTCGAGGCAGATGAGCACTTCAAGTTCCAAGCCATAAATTTGACCAATTTGCTCGTTTTTATTATCGACTTCCATGCCCACGCAAGCACCAAATTCTCCTCTTTTATTACTTTCTAATTCAATAATCCTTGGGACGGATTTGAGTTTATATTAAATTTAAATGAGATATAATATAAAATTATATTAAAATTTATTTATATTTATTCAAATTCAAATTTGAGATTTCAAATTCATAATCTCTAGAGAAAATTTGTCATGTATCCTCATGGAAAATATAAATTCAAATCAAACTATAAATTCATGGGTCTATAAATTCAAATCCCATATGGTATTTTTAATTAGTACTTTTAAATAATCTTAAACTACCAACTTAACATATCATGTTGTGGTCTTGTTTTACTCACACATTAATAAGTGGGTCTTGGGCCGCACTTTCCCCATTTTTTTTCCACAAGAGGTCAAAAATGTAGCACTCCGAGTTCGCAAGTCGACATACGAGTAAAACAGGACCACCACTATACATGTTGAGTTGATGGCTTAATATTACTCAAAATTATCTCAATATGTGATGCCAATTAGGCCTTTTAAATCAAGGGAGTGGGAGTATTTGATTGTGTGACCTTTATTTGTGTGTTGATGAGTTCTCTATGGCTTGCATGGTGAGCTTCCCAATAAAATATAAATATACATATACATACATACATACATACATACATATATATATATATATATAGACACACTAATATATTAAAAGACATTAGCCTAACCTCACAAGCCTCTAATTGTTGATTCGAAATTTTCTAAAATTTACAATTATTTTATTCTTTTAAAAACTTCTAATTGTTTACTCTAAATTTTCCTTACACCTTATTGGTTGCTAATTTAACCTTATAGCCTATTAAATATCACACCTTCCTTACTACCTTCTGCACCCATTGTTCTCCATTCACCCGCATTCACTCACTCATTCACACACAAACACACACATGCTTAAATTTTGGACTCTCTCTCTCTCTCTCTCTCTCTCTCTCTCTCTCTCTCTCTCTCTCTATTTATCTATTTATCTATCTATATATCTCTCTCAAATGCTCTTCATTCCAAACTCTTCCTCTCATAGAATCACATTGTGAACTTGGTCAACATTACCTAAAGTTGCAAAACCTATTTTCTAAAATTTAAATGGAATCAACATTTAAATTCCTCAGTTAACCTCCAATCATATCAAAAAGCCAAAAATCTTAATCACCGTCCTATGAAGTTGCTTAAAGAACTCTTATGAAACAAGTAAAATTGTCTATTCAAACCGAATTGTGCATATACTTTTGTTTAATTTTATTATGACTTGATTTCCTTTGCTGATTTATTTAATTTGTTGCTTTTTTTTTTGTCTGCCTAATTTAAGAATTGCATCTATTCCTTATATTAACCTCCTATCATATGAAAAACTAAACCCTAATCACCATTATGATGCTACACAAAGCAGGTAAAAATTTTTATTTAACATGAATTGTTCATATATTTTTATTTAATATGTTGTGATTTGGTTTCCTCTACTGTCCTATTTAATTTGTTGTTTTATATTTTCCTAGTAGGTCCTTTAGAAACCAATCTTGTAACCAAATTGGGGGTGGAAAATGGAAATAGATTAACACATTATGCAGGTAAGGGGGTTAAGTGAATGACAATGCAGGAAATGAGATAAAGTAGGTTCTTAAAGTTGAAAGTGATCTTTTCTTGAAATAAATACTTTTCACCGATGTGCATGACTTGGTATTTAATGTATATAAGATTGGAAATAAACATGAAAGTTTCTAGGTGCAAAAGCTATTGGGAGTTTCTAAGTGCTAATTTTATTAGGAGCATATTTAAGCTAAATGATAATGTGTTTTAGATTGTTTCTACAACCGTAGTTATGTGGCCAATCAAATTTGCTATTAATCTTCTTGTAAAGAGTGTCAATTGTCTTTGTTATATTTGGGTTTGTTTTCCATTCTACTATTTTTGCATTCTCCTCATGCATTCTTCTACATGAACAAAAGTCCACATTTGGATAGCCTTTTTGTAACGACCCGACCCTTTTATACGGACCAGTACCGTTAATCCAAATGCAAAATACTTGTATCTGTTCAAGATACATGGACATCCCGCCCTAAAACTAGACATATGGGTATAAACCATACATAATTACAATGTAAATGTTGCGGAAAAACATAAACATTCATTAAGATTTCTGCTAGACTTATACCAGAGCTTACTATTACATCCTCAAGTACATAAATCCAAACATAGAATATAACATGTTATTACAACCCTCCAAAAAGGAACTTCATCTAAGTAATACATGATTTGAACGTTTAAATAAGCTAAACCAAAAACAATCCTACCAAGTCCCTCTAGCTACGAGGACCGACGACTTGATGGACCTGAAAACAAAGGTTGTATAATAGGTTGAGACACTTCTCAGTAAGGAAGAAAGTGTTACAATAGTGTGTGACTGCGTATATGCATATTTTCATAAAAATTCGTACATATGGATCATTTCTTTATAATACTGTAACATATAGGATTTTTCTGCACATTCAAGTATTTAAATCATGCATATGAATATTAGAACAACTACCAGCTTGGTATGACAAGTTTGCATGTTTACCCCCGTGGCACGAGTTGTGCACTGATACCTCTAACAGTGTCCTATTCATACAGACAATGCCAAGCATCTACTATTCCGATCGCCCCCTGGTTTATTTTTACCAGCAATTTACAAACTCCACGCAAGTCGACTATCTTAAGTACCCACACTGATCCCTCAAGTGTGGTTGCACTGTACTGCCAGCATCGGAACCGTACTTATAATAGTTTAGAGTATTTTTCAACCCCATCACTAAAGTTTTTTTCAACTTATTTTGGTAGCAAGTTGTGATTCCAATATCATATATACAATTTATAACAAAATATAGTAACCTGTGCATTTCTAGTATTTTCACAAATTTAGATAATCACATCGGGTATAAATCGGCACACATCCTCTCGGTTTACCCTAGATACAACTCGGTATATAACCGGCCTTTGTTTTCCACATTTCCAGTATAACAAGTTGGAACTCTATTCCTATAATCCATATTAATAATATCAAATGTTCACAAGTTCATTTTCGTCCACACGTCACACTAATTTAAACAAAAATCCGCTATATAGTATATAATGTAATAAACACCATTTAAATAAAATAAAGGGATTCAGGCAACTCCTACATACATAATAATATAAATAAAGAAATTTTGAAAAATTTGGAGACCATACGCCAAAATCTATATTTTTACCAAAACCGAAAAATCGTAAAACCGGCATTTCTACTCTATAGAATTTAGCAAATAAACAGTTAAATCATACATATAAGCATAGCCCAACTTTTTAGCGGTTTAGTTTTTACAAAATACTATTGTAATCAAATTCCCCTTACCTTAAACTTGAAACAAAATTACGTACAAAAATGATCCAAACCAACAACCTAGGATCCTCAAAACCTAAAAACCACATAACATAACCTTACTATAATTTCGACTACTATCCAAACAGTCAATCGAAATTGAAATCAGATCCTTACCTTGATTTTTGAGAAAACTCGAAAATCTTCAAAACAATGATCCAATCCACTAAAGTTGTAGAACTTCCTCCTTTGATCCACGCAGGAACCTCCGTTTTTAGAAACGAACGTCGAACGGCGAAGAATCTTAGAGAGAGAGAGAGGATTTTCACTAATTTAGAGAGAGAGAGAGAGAGCTTTGGGAGAAACTTAGCTTCTAAGCAACCAAAATGGATATTTATAGGACCTTTGACCAAGTCAAACTCGTCGACGAGGCGGTGCCTTTGTTGACGAGCTGTCGATGAATCCGCCACACAGCTCGTCGACAAAGCCATAAATTCGTCGCTAAGCCCAATTCCGGATATTTCTCTGACCCGCTCAATATTTGCTCGTCAACGAGGCTCTGAATTTCATCGACGAACCCAACTTATTACAAGTTTGGGTCTCTACACTTTTTGTTGTAAATAAGGATCAAATATAGGATGCACGGTGGAATAAAAACGCAACAAACAAATCAATCACATTTGTAAACAAGAAATAACAAGCACAACAACAAGATTTACGTCGTTTGGCAAAGCCTACATCCACGAAAGGAATGACATAAGAATTTCACTTAGGAAATGTCAAAGTACACAATACACTTCACAAATGATCACTATTTCTGTCAATGCACGCCTAGAATGACATATATAACAGTCCATCGGAGGTTTCCCTCCAATTACCCAACCACCCCAACGTTCAAATTAAAAATTCAAAAAACTGCTCGCAGCCCATAAACACTTGTCGACGAGAACAGGGGATTCGTCAACGAGACAAAGAAGGGCACTCATCAACTAGTCTGGCCACTCGTCGACAATCCTTTAAATCTCTTCTCGGTATCTCAGAAACTCTGAGTTTTCCTTGCTCTTAGGATCTACTTGTCGACGAACACAGAGCACTTGTCGATGACTCCCTGTTGTGCAGCCCCCTTTCTTTCCTTTGTTTATGAAACTCCAAGTATAAGAGTCACACCTTAAACAACAATCTCTACCTTGGCGATTATACACTCTTTAGGAGAATCCCAAAAAACATGTTTAACTGCTTCACCTTAAACTTGAAAACGCTTGGTTGGGTTTGTCTCCCTTCTATCAATTGGATACGTGAAGTAAGTCCAAGCAATGCTTGAACTTTTCAAAAGTAACCGATTTTGTCAACATATCCGCTACATTTTCAAAAGTGTGAACCTTCTCCAATACGAGTTCACCTAAAGTAATCAACTCTCGAACCCTGTGGAACCTCACATCAATATGTTTAGTTCTAGCATGGTACACCTAATTCTTTGCCAAGTAAATGGCACTCTGACTATCACAATGCAGCACCACTCCATCTTATTGTAATCCCAACTCTTTGACAAAACTAGTAAGTCATAAGGCTTTCTTTGTAACTTCGACAATTGTCATATATTCCGCCTCAGTCGTGGACAACGCTACTAGAGATTGAACTATGGATCTCCAACATATAGGACCTCCTACAAGGGTAAAGACATAACCCGTTGTAGACCTTCTGTCATCTATATCTCCTGCATAGCAATTTGATTACATAAACTATATAATTGGTCATTTAAATGATTTAAATGACATGAAAACAAGGTTAGACTAGAAGCATACAGAAACCATTACAATTGAAACATATCATAAGACCCATGGAAGATTTGAGTTAAAGGCATACGACATATGATACCAAAAAGAAGGTTTGAGCATAAACACAGTCTAACTAGTTCACATGCATTTTTATGTGAAGTTACCTAACCAATTATGCAATTTTATAACATATATATAATAAATATATTCCCCTTTGATATTTGCAAAAAGTAATGGGGGGTACTTGCTGAAAAAGATTTAATTTAAAATAAACAAGTACAAATTTTCTGGTTTGTTAATGAAATACATACTAAAATATAACTAGAAAACCACAACCATAAGGATCTTAAAAATTTAACAATCACATGCAAGATCATATGGCAAATACAATGACTGTGGCAAATCAACATATTTTAACTTAAAAGTTTTCAATATAATCATTTTATTCAAGCATATCTCACATTTGATTCAACAATATATCTAAGCTAAAAAGTTTGTGAGGATAATATGATAGGCATTTCAATTTTAGAAGCTCCCCTTATCAATTTGAATTCTAGTTTAGATGCAATAATGCTTATACTAAATAAAGAGTTATTTCATTATGCCTAGTAGTATAAGCCATTCATTTTAAAACTTTTAACATAACTATACTGGATATTAGCTAATTTATTTCAAACATGGCAACTAGTATAGTCTCCCTAGATCCTTCAAAATGCATCAGAGAATATATATTAAAGCATGAAATAAAGCATATAACCGAGAACAATCCATATCTAAATATATAACATTAAGAGCTGAATATGATATTCAAGATTCTTATAAGAGCCTCAATATTCAAAATTCAAAGCATGATATAAATGAGTTCTTTATGCTCATTTTCTAGGGATGAATCTTAGCTTTTCTAAATATTTGATGATTATGCTAGGATGAAGTTTAATTTTCTTAATTAATTTTCACTCATCATTTCAAAAACATTTTAACATTTTTATTATCATAATCATCTTTATACAAAGTTTTATTTTGGGAAAAATCTACCAAAATTTCAGCAGCATTCCGTCTGTAAATTGGATGTTTTCCCACAAAACTTATACCTAATAATGGGTTGTTTTCAAAAGATAGATCATATAAAGCAAGCAACAACCTAATATCCACAACTAGCATGCAAATTATATCACTGCATCTGCCATGCAGGAGGTTTTCAACACAAGCATGTTTTCCAATAGTTTAATCAACAACTCATAAAAGAAATGAACTATCCAACATATGACATGACAAGTAACTAACAATGGATAGTTATGAGATTGGTGCAGAGTTGTTCTCATAAGAGCATACAAACATATAAGCATAAATAAAAAATTAAGAGCATTTTAATGTATATAATCATACAAGAATATATGCTCCCCCTGAGTTATGCACTCAACTCATTTTATGCCTTTTCTTTCATCTTCAAGTTCAATAACCAAGAGTTATAATAGTTTCAATGATTCTAGCTTGGCTTTGAGTTCATAGGCTTAATGGATCAAAAAATCACATTGATTATTTCTTTAAGAGTTCTAAGCCTATATTTGCCTCTTTTCTTATGATTTACAATATGTGAGAGGCCCCAAGTTGGAATGACTTTTTATTTAAACTACATGTGCATAGGTCTACTTGAATTTTGATACATTCATTTAGATTGAGATCTAGGCGATTTTGTTAGCCATTCAACTCATCTCTAAGTATATAAAGCTCCAATGGGTTAGACTCTCCAAATTTATCTCATTTTAACTCCCTTTCTCTTAAGCGCACAATCAAATTTGGTATGACCCTTCTTCTTACACAAAGCACAATATGTGTTGGTGTATGGACCTGAAGAGGTACTAGCAAAATCTTTGGACTCTCTTACAAAGTACCCCATGTATAGACTTTTCTTCTTCCTATTTCTTACTCCATTGTAGCCTATACCTTCTCTATCTAAGGTCATTTTCTACGATCCTAACAACTTATTAAAGTTGTCCTTACCTCTAGTGAATGTGTAAACGATCCTAGACTGGTCCTCTATTTTCTTTTCAAGCTCTTTCATTTTCAAATTTTTAAGACCCTTGCAATCATCCTGAAGTTTAATGAATTCTCTAGTCAAATTATTTTCCTTTTGTTCAAGTTCAACAATTAAGTGGTCCTTTTTATTATCATTAGAAACTTGAGATTTCAAAATAGTCAATTCCTTTTCTAATGACTCATTCCTACTTTCCAATCTTTTAATTTTAAAATTATTTTCTCTTTCAGCAATAACTTTTGAGTCATATTCTTTAATGCATGCATCATACTTGTTTTCAGCATAGAATATTTCTTATTCGATTTAACAAGCAACTTATGAGTCCTAACATATTCATGTTGCAATTCATCATAAGTTGGCATGCTTTCATCATCAGTGCTATCATATGATTCATAATCAGACATATCTTTCAATTTAGCATATGAATCATTTTCAGATTTGTCTACTAAAGCAAAAGGAATAGAGATAACCTCATCATCAGTTAAAGCAACAAAACACTGGTTACCACCCTCAAGATCAATGGAGCTTGAGTCGCATGGAGAGATGGCTTCCTTTTGCGTGGATGCACCATATCTCCTGTCAAGTTCATCCTAGATCTGCTTAGCGTTACTACACGTCATAACCTCACATAAAACATTAGAATTTAAAGTATGCAGTAAGGTATTCATGGCATCAAAATTTACCCACACTAAGTTCCTATCATGATTGTTCAGTTCACACTCAAATTTAGGAACATCAGTACACCTAGTAGATTTCATAAGCACATTATCACCCTGATCAATGACTTTCCAAAATTTCAAATTTAAGGCTTTCACACACACAATCATTCTGAATTTCCGTACAGCATAGTTATCACCACAAAATACTGGTGGGTGTGTGACCAATCTTCCTTCACATGAAGGGGATGTACTAACACGAGCCATCATGATCTTTTTCTAAATGATGTCTAAGTTTAAGTTACGAGACTCTGATACCAATTGTTAGCTTCGATGTAATCCCAAAAGGGGGGGGTGAATTGGGTTTTTAAAAATTATCGCCTAGGTCAATCGATTTAACAGCAGTATTACACAATCTAGGATTAGTCTATGCAATCAATAAATAAACATACACGTGCAATAAAAGTAAAGTATGGAAAAGTAAACAATACACACAATATTTTGTCGAGGTTTAGCCAAATTGCCTACATCCTCACGTCGACTACACCAGCACAAGGATTCCACTACTACTCACTTAACGGGTGGAGCAGCACCGGTTACAATCAGGTCAATTCAAGGGGTTGAACTCAACCAACACGCCTTACCAGGATGACGCACCTAACTTTCCTAATCGGGTGTAAACTAGTCTGAGACTATTCAACAAGGTCAGTCTCCCTCTTCAGGCTCGCGTCTGGAATACAACCAATGTGTATAAAATTTGTACATAGAAATATGCTTTTACACAAGCAAATATGTGCACCAGTTCAGCACAATCAATATTGCAAGCACGAATGATACGTAAATATGATCAGTGTTCTAACGCGTGCTAAACACTCAATCAAGTATGGATTATCAGTCCAGATCTAGAGTGTATATCAAAGCAAGATTTGGAACACAACACATGAATGATACAAAATCAGATCATGGTTTCAAATATGCTAAGCAAGTTGATTCAAACAATCTCAATAAGATATTTCAATATACAAAGAACAATGGAGTTTTTTGAAAAACTAGCTTTTGAAAAGGATTTTTGCACACAAAAATATAGGTTTAGGTGTCTTGCAATGACAATACAAGAATCACAACCTTCTAAGTCTTCCCATACAAGATTTATCAAGTAAAACCGGTGGAAAAACTTAAGGTTATACTCTCAAATAAAATCAATCAAACAATGCATCAAATGAGAGCATTAGCTAATAAGACTAAGCACAATCAGTTTAGAAATACTCACAACACTTGAAAGATCAAGAAATATGGAGTGTGTGAGTGTTTGGGAGTAGTATAGGCTAAAATAGGGTTTTGGAAGTTGAGAGAATTTTGGCCTTAATCAAAATGCAAATCCTCTCTAATTATGACAAATGAATAGATATTTATAGGCAAGGAGAATTTTTTTACCATTAGGGACACAATGGGAATAATTAAATTTGTTTCAAAAGCCATTAAGAAAATTAACCCAGTTTATCCTATTAAAAAATAGGTAAAAATTATTTTAACCCGCGAGGTTCGGGTGCTCGGCCTGAGGTTCAGGTACCCAAACCCACACAGAAAATCGATTTTTAATGGTTCGGGTGCCCGAAGAAACGGTCGGTCAGCTGAACAAAAGTCAGTAGCATTTTGTTCGTAAATTAAGGTGCTCGGTTCCAAGTTTGGTTAACCAAACTATCTAATTCGGTTTCTGGAGCCCAATTTGAATGAGATCATTCAGTCGCCTGAGTAGTTGAAAAGTGCTTTGACATAGGTTTGGGTGCCCGAGGAAGATACACTCAAATCGGGTTCGGGTGCCCGAACACAAAGTCAATCTTTTTGACTTGTTCGGTTGCCCAAGCCATTTTATAAGGCTTAGGTTTGGTCACATGAACCCTCTCAAGATTTTCAATCAAGTTCATTTTTAGCCTATTTTAATTCCCTGAATATGAAGAGTGATGTTGGATACTTTTTGTGCATTTGTTTAGGGATCTACGAACTTTCTATCCTACCAAAAAGATCTGGCATCGGTCAACCGAAGGGTGATCCTTAAGGTCTTTCTAAGGTCTGTGTAGGTACCTAAAGTCCAACTAGGGTCGATTTGAGCATACCTACCTATCATGCATGATGCAAATTATTACAAGCCATAGGAGTGTACAGTCCATAATAATATTACATCCCAGAATGAAGAAAATGAATAATAATTACAAATACAACACATATTTCTTCATTCTTCTACTTGATCACCACACGCCATCATGATATATCTTTCAGTTCGAATACACGTGCACAGTGAACTTGCATGCAAGCCTTAGTACAACCATTAGCACCAAGAGTATTTGTCATGATCAAAACTGAGTATGACCTATTAGGTCAACAATCTCCCTTTTTTGATGATGACAAATACTTTATGCAAAAGTAGGTACAGTCAAGAAAGGCTAATCAAAATGCTAATCCTCTTTAATTATGACAAGAAATATGGAGTGTATGAATATACTGTATTTTATAGAACCATGATTATATAGTATTTTAGAGAACCATGATCATACAGTATTATACAGGACCATGATTATACAGTATTTTACAGAACCAAGACATACAGAAATATAGATTATATAGATTTACAGATATTATAGCATCATAGTAAATATAGTTGATACAAAATCATGGTAAAACAGATAGATATTATATAGAAGTTGTATTAAATAGTATCAGACCCTGATGGAATAGAGTAGTTTACAGAGTACGGTACCGTAGCTATACAGTATAGATAGTGCAACCATACGTCTCAGATAGAGTATGGTGTTGCCGATTGTGCCATAGGTATGGTAGAGGGTTCCCTGGCGTCCGGACCAGGTGGAGCTGGCCTTTCGTGCTATAGATATAGATAAATACAATTAGGCTAGCACTGGTAGGCCAACCAATGTTCAGCCCTGCCTGTAACGACCTGCTATTTAACTAGGTTTTTTTTTTTTTTATATATATATACTATAACATTTATAATGTTCTGATACCAAACTGGATTAAACCCAATCATCAACCTAAGCAGCGAGAAACGGAAATCAAATAAACATAACCATATATAATTATATACAATACGAGAGTGCTAAAATGTTTCCCAAAATATACATATATGACTATTTCTCACAATATCCTCAACTAACTAGGGCTATACAAAAATACTCCCAAAAATACTCATTCTATTTCCAGGGCAGTACAGAAGCCCCTCTACTTGCGAGCCTGACTCACTCGCTCGACTAGAACACGAGAAAAATATGAATTTAATGGCATGAGATGACTTTTAGTGAGACGAAATATGTTACTGCTAGTGTGTGGCATTTGAGTTATAATGTTGTGAAAATCTATTACTATATAATTATGTATCACTAAATCGGTAATTACAATACCAGTAATATAAACCATCACATTTTCCCTGTTGTTTAACATATCTGTACTTTAAGTTTCTACTCAAAATACTTCTAATATATATATCTATAAATATGTATAAACATAGTAATAACTGAAAACTTACCTGTGGATAACTGTGTGTCATGATTTAACCCATCATGACAGGGTTGTGCGGCCGGTAGGCGGGATCTACCCTGGCTGGCCAACCAGGGTAAACCACTATACTCCCTCAGTTAGATCGGCCACTCCTTAACCCATATTTGATAGGAAGCCTTTCCACGTCTTGGCACGATCAACCTACTACCACGTATTATCTGAATAGGTGGTTGCACTCTGAACTGAATATCTGTAGCTACAGTACCATGCTCTGTTGTATGGTCTAACAAGGTCTGATACTACATAATATATTTCCCTTACCTGATTTTTGCTAAAATCCCCCCACTGAGACGGGTCCTACACCTGCAGGATTCTCCACTCAACACCCTGGAAACCATATATCCAAGAACAAAACGTCACTATTTCTACGTCTACAACATTTCCTACAACTGCTGAAAAGTCAAATTCCAAATAAAAGACCTCACCCTGGATTTGGGATGAATTCCAACTTCGTCCCACCGATGATCCGCTTCGGCAAACTTGCAGAGAACTCCACCAGGAGCATCATAGTGGCCTAAAATCGTCGATCCGACAACTATTGGAGCCCAAATCGAAGAAAGGGGAGGAAGGAACCATAGGGGAAAGGAGAGAGAGAGATCGCGGCCGAATTTCTGCGATTAAAATCAGTTTAGGGCTATTTATACTACGGGATTCGTCGACGAGCCACGTCACCTCATCGATGAGTCCTGTAGAAAGTTCGTCGACGAACCTGCACCCTCGTCGACGAATTTCAAACTTCCAAAAATCCTCTCTCGGCATCATCTCATCAACAAAACTTGCCCTCGTCAACGAGACCCTCTTGTACCCTCATCGATGAATCTCCTGTGTTCGTCGACGAGACCATGAGAAAATTCCCTAGGTTATTATATTCAAAATGTAATGTCGTCGACAAACTCGACTTCTTCCTTCTATTACTGTTTCCATTTCTCTCTCTCTTTATTATTTAAATATTATTATTCTTTGGGTCACTACACCGCCTATGGGTCGCATAACCTTATCATAAGGGGTTAAATCATAACATACAACCATCCAAGGAAGTTTTTAGAACTATATACATATACAATATACACAGAAAACAGAGATTACCTATTATAGTTAGAAGTATGATTGAATAGATAAACCAGAAATTTTGTACTTTAAATTGACATAGGTGTGGGTTATTATACAAATACTTTTGGCATGATTTCTCATTTATAGTTTAATTAATGATTACGTTTTGCGTACAAACTCATATGCCATACACTGGTAATAACATGTTTCTCCTTACTGAGAGGTGTCTCACTTTAGTATTATAAACATTTCAGGTAACCCAGAGAGATGTGTAGGGCGAGCTCAGGGATAGAGGAGGCGGCTGAGTCAGCATAGTTTTGGGGCGAGTCTCGGGCTGAGTAGTGGAGCCCTTGGTATTTTGGGATTTTTGAGAAATGATGTACATGTATGTATATATTTATCGGTGGATCAATAGTACTCTGGTATTGTGTATTTTTGGGACATGGTTTGGATATTTATGTTTTCCTGCTGCATAAGTAATATACATGGAATGCACAGGTTACCACGGTATCCACTCTGGGCCATGATGTTCACAGATTTTTATAAACAAGGTATCAGAGTTATGATATATATATATATATATATATATATATAGTTTGGCAGTAAAAAATAAATGGTTAGAAAATTTGGGTCGTTACAATCTGAGTGTGTAGAAAATTGTATTCAATTATTGTATTCATGGTTCGATTGTGAACTAGGGTGAGGAGAAAGTTATGCCTCTTGTAAGCAACAGGCTGTAATGGGAAGCTCCATCCCAATGAAAGGAGTGGGTTAGTGGAATCCTTGGGTGCTTTGCTCAAGGCGAGGATGTAGGCCGGAGTAGGCTGAACCTCATAAAAATCTGGTGTTTGTATCTTTCTTCCCTTATCTCTTTTTATTTTCTGCTTGCGTTTGATTGCTAATCTTATATGTGTGTATGTTTTAAATATTACGTTCACTTGAGATTAAATGGGTGTTACCAAATTTATTGAGATATTAATTTTATAAAATCTATTAGGTAGTGTAATAATTGAAATCTAAGTATTACCATACTTGTGCTTGTTTTGTTGAATATTAAATTAGGGGTTAAGAGATAAAATAATTTTTAAATACCCAATTCACCCCTCCCTCTTGGGATTACACCAAAATTAACAACAATCAATGATGAATTTCATTTAAGCACATTCACCAAATGTTCATCCTTCATAACAAACTTAGCATACGAGAGAATATAGGAATTAAGCACTTATTTATTTTTCTTATGAGAGGGGCTTAAGCTCCTCTGTATATTTGCACGCACACATACATGCATTAAGTTCAAGGATGATGTTCATTTAAGAGCAGTCATCATAAATTCATCATTTCAAGAGATTTCAGTATGTAGCAAATATTTGACATTCAACATATACGCATGACATATTGTTTTTTAATTTAAAAATATGATAGCCAGTCAAGGTTATACTCAAAGGTTATGCAATAGGGGTTCAAAATAATACAACTCAAAATACATGATAAGTGTGTGTAGGATGCAAACTCCCTCTAAGTCATGCAATTGTCCTAATTTATAGACCATCATCAAAACATAGGACGTTTAATTAAATGGATGATGCTTTACCACCTGGGTCTAGAATGAAAGTACATAATCCAAAGATTTGGACCAAATGGTGTGCACAAACTAGTTTTTCTTACGACAATAAAATGTGTGCATATTTTTTTTTTCAATTTATCACATAATATATAGGATTCAACATGTACTAATCTATTAAATTACTTTGCATGCATTTTATACTAAGGATGAGAATTAATATTCTTTTACTATTCACTCATCCTTTCAAAAATATTTTAACATGCATCAAATTATAATCATCTTAGCACACGTTTTATGATCTTTGATTATTTTGGGTAAATCTAACGAAATTTCGACAGCATGCCATCCGTAAATAAAACATTTCCCAAATTTGTATATCACAAAAGCATGCACCAGACATCCTAGGAGTTCCTATAGTATACAATTCACAAAGTTCTACAACAACCTTGCAGATGGCGTTCTATACAAATAGCATGCACTCCTAAAATCAATTACCAGCATGCAATTCACAATACTGCATTAACCATGCAGTTGACATTCCAAATAAAGCATGCAATCCAGTAGTTCAAGCAAAGTCCATAAAGCATATATATACTATCCATCATATAAAAATAGACATTAAGTAAAAATGGACGGAATTCAACTCAAAGAACAGATCATGCTAAAATGTAAATCATCTATCAATTAAGATTAAGCATTTAAGCTAAGAATGGAATGTAAGCATTTAGTGCATTCCAGAATGTAACTCAGTATATCTCAAATCAATTTATGTTATAAATTATCCATCCATAATATAACCATTTATCGAAGATGGATATTTGCATTCAACTCAAAGGATTTAATGAACCATCCATCAGATAATTTATCATTTATTTATCAATGGATAGTAGCATTTAGCACACTTGCAAATTGTTTAAAAACTAGTCCATCCATCTAATATGATTCAAACTTTAAACAAGGAATGGATGGTGGAATTCAGTAGAGATAGCATAGAGGCATAAAATATAGCCTTAATAAAATGGTGTTTTGAAAATAAGCACATTGCCATAAAAGGTTTATTAGATGAATTTTAATTTTTGCTGCTCCCCCTCAATTATGCAGTTTATGCATTAAATTCTTAGCCAAAAGTTTTAAATTTTCAATAGACTTCACTTTACTATTTTATGATTAAATTAAACTTAATAATTTCTAATGGGGGGGGGGGGGAATGGGCTTCAAATGTATTTGAATATGTTTGACCAGTTAAGCTCCATTATGAGTTTAGGGCTATATGATTTATAGTATAAAATTGATTCCCTAAAACTCAATTCCATGTGATGGATAAAGATATGTTATACTCAAGATATTCATACAAAAGCATACATAGCATTACAAATTATTTCCACTAATAAAACTCCTTTGTCCATTTGAAGGCGATTCACAAATTACTTATGCTATAGCCAATGTTATCGCATAATACCCAATTAAACTCATATATATATATTAAACATAGATTGGGCATATCAATGAACCTTTTTAACATGGCTAGCCTTTCTAAAGTTCTTAGTATAACAATAGTGTGTATTAGAATTTAACATATTAAGCACAAAACACTATTTAATCATATAAAGCATTATGACCCCTTATATATATATTTTATCCTAGCATCTTATGAGTATTAATAAAATTCCTTTTAAGGCATCTCATAAGATAACATGCTATAACACATGATTCAACTAAGGATTTAACACAACATATATCACAAGAATCATGGCATGAAATATTTAATAAAATAGAAGGAGATAGAGATATACCAATATATTTTACTCCTTAATCATTTAAGTTCAAAGTGGCGTCTTCCTCTCTCTTGATTTCTCTGTACTTCTTATGGTTTCCAAAATCCTTAGAACTAGTACTATATATGATCTTTATAAAGACATTAGTTACTAAGGTAAAATATAAACATATGAATGATACTCAAATGATATGCATTAAGTTCTTGTTATGCTCATTCAAATCATTTTCAAGTTTGGGAAAATTTGCATTTTGAAAACATTTTCAATGGGGTATAAATTATCTTTGACAAACACTTTCCAGATCCTCCAAACAATTGATTTTACAAAGATTATTTTCAATTTTTGAACAGTAAAATCTATGCACTAAAAATACTGGAGGATTTGTAAAGGTTTGACCCTCAAAACAGGAATACACCAAACATGAGTCGTTGCAATCTTTATGCAAATAGCGGTTAAACTTATTGCAACCTCGCTCTGATACCAATTGATATAATAGGTGTATTCTCAAGAGGGGGGGAATTGGGTATTTAAAATTCTTCCTAGGTTAAATTAACATTGCAATTAGTATTACATAACCTAAGGTCATTCTAAACAAACTCAATTCCTTCAATTAATCAAGTATGCTAATATTCTAAACCAATAAGGTGTTCAAAACAAATTTAAATATTAGCATACAGATAACACATTATATCCCATTTAAATATTAATGTGTATGTGAAATGATTTACTAATTAATGCGAACATACATGAGTGCAGCATATCTCATTTAATTCAAATGTGTGCATGCAGATAATTATAATAGTAAATAAACCAACATACACATATGGAAATTAAAGTGCAGAAAATAAATGAGACAAATAGAGAGAGAAACACGATTTTTGTTATCAAGGTTCGGCGAAACCAGTCTACGTTCCCACCTTGGGCATACCCCCCAAGGATTGCACTATCCCTGTTCACTTGAACGGGCAGAGTAGAAGTCGTTTACAACCTCTCCTTATAGGGCGAGGAATACCCCAACTACACTTACTGGGTGGAGCCATAACCCAGCCACACTTTACGGGCGGTGCCAAAACCCAGCTCCATTACCAGACTGAGTCCAACTGGTCTCCCTTATGGTGCGAAGACTCCCTAGTTTAATTTACTGCGCTAAACCAAACTGGTCTCCCTTATGGGGCAGAGACTCCCCAGCTCAATTCACAGGATGAGCCGAACCGATACATAAAAATTGTTTAAGTACATATACATTCTTCTAAATACAAGTAAAGTTGTACACATTTAAACTCTAAAAAATACACTCCCACAAGATATGAATTGAACTCAAGTGAGTAAGGGTGTTTTCCTCAAAATAATTTTTTTCAATCTTTGAAAGATGATGTATATAATAAATTCTTCATAGATTTAACCCTAATAAAGATTTTCTCCATAAATATTTTTCAAAGAATAATGGGAGAACCTAGAGTTTTGGTTTTTCAAATGATTTTTGCAAGATTTTTTTATCTATGAAAGCATAAATGCAAGAAGACTTTTCCAAGCACAAGAAAACTTGAATGTAAAAATGTGTGCTTATGTCTTTCAAAGATAACCAAAAATAATTTTCTCTAAGAATATTTATTAACAAAATAACTCAGAGAAATTTAAAGATTACTCTCAAAATGATTTTCTAAAAATATGAGTATAAGTGAGACTAAGTGCTAAATAAATAAATGCCCAAATAAAATGTTCTTTTTCAAAATAATTTTTGAAATGAATAAAAGGAAAGAGAGTTGGAGAAAGTATTAAAGATTTGACCTTAATGAAAGAATTTTTGCAATAAAAATGAGTTTGGGGGAACTTCGATCAAAAATCGCCCAAATAAATTTGAGAGAAAATTTTGGCAAATCAAAGTTACAAATTGAAGTTATTAGAGGGGTATTTATAGGTTTTCAGAAATTTTGACTGTTAAGGGACATGCTCGATAGTTAAGAATTTTTTTAATTAAAAATTAAACACGGATTAGCGCTAAAAATTGTCGGAACCCTAGAGGTTCGGTTGATTGACCCTAGCGTCGGTCGACTGACCTCATACATCAATTTGAGTTTTCAAAATGGGTTCAGTTGGCCGAGCAAAGGGCCAGTGGCTGTCCTTAGGCAATTTTCCTTTTGTTCGTAGGTTTGGTCGACTGGCTTAAGGTTCGGTCTGCCGAGCTTTAAAGGACAGTCGGCTGAGGCTGTTTTGAACTATAGTGGTCGGTCGACTGAGGAAGATAATAAAAACCAAGTTCATATCTCGGTCGACTGTGGAAGCTAAGTTCAAAATATCGTAGATTGACTAAACCTAGTCAAACTTTGACTTTTGGCCTACGGTGTTTTTGGTCAACTGAGGTATTTAACACTGGAATAGGTCGGTCAACCGAGGACAATGAATTCCTCAGTTTTTGCTCTAATTTATACCCTAAAGCTATTTCAAAAGCTTTGTATGTTTCTAGTCTTTTGTAAAAAGGTTTTTGGTGCAGTTGTTGTGTCCCCTAAGGTCAGTATATGGTTATTCTGAGCTTAGAAATCATATCATGCATGACATGCATTATTACATACCAAAAACTAAACTTAAATGCATTACAAATAAAATCATAAGTCTTCTTCTTCTTCTTCTTTTGCTCTTCAAACTTCATGGAATACGTCAGGTGTATATGCTTTGACTCCTTTTTGCTTCCATTTCCCTTTAGCCTTATGTGTGTGTTGAATAGTAAACATGTTCAAGCACCTAAAAACACACATAAGAACCTTGTGCTTTATCAGTATCAAAATAGGGATCGGACTCAAAAGTTCAACAAAATTAACATCCTTGACGAAGAATGTTAGCTTTGGTGTATTCCCAAGAGGGGGCGGTGAATTGGAATTTAAAATTTAATCCTAGGTTTAGCTAGTTCAACAGCAGTACATTCATAACCTAGGGTCTGTCTATGCAATTCCAAATGTGCAAATAATATGCGAAAATTTAAATCATGCACATCATTCACACTATAACATACACATGCGGTAAATATAAAGTACTGAAATATAAATACACACACGATATGTTATCGGGGTTCGGCCAACTGTGTCTACGTCCCCGCCTCTAGCTCGCAAGCTCGAGGATTCCACTAATCACTCACTTAACGGGTGGAGCGGAACCTAATACAACGAGGTCAATTACCACATGGCTGAACTCAACCTTAACTAAGTCAATTAAAAGGCTGATCTCAACCAACACGCCTTACCAGGATGGCGCACCTAGCTTTCCTAACCGGGTCAAAGCCAATCCTGGACTATTTCAAAGGGCTAGTCTCCCTCTTCAGGCCCGTGCCTGGAAATACAACAATATTTGAAATACAACGAAATGGTACAGTAATTATGCTTTCATGTAAAGCAGATGTGTACCCAGATACGCGCAGTATACTTAATCAATCAAATGCACATCAACAATGTAGGTAAATGTAAGCTCAGTGATGTGTATTTTTGTGCAAGCTACACTCAACAAGATATGATAACAAGTATGCTCAAGAGTGTTCTAAGACAAGCTATATCTTTGAAACAATTTATATCAAATCTCAATAGCTAATCGGAGTTTCAAAGATGCTAATCAAACAACCAAACTAACTCAAAATATTTTCCTTCAATGTAATGAGCTCAAGAGTAGTTTGAAGAATATTATAGCTTGTAGAAAATGTTTTTGCATGAAAAAATCAAAGCTATAAGGCACTTGCAATAACAATGCAAATACCCTAAGCTTGCTAGTTTATCCCAACACAAGATTTATTATATTCAAATCTGTGGGATAAACTTTGCTAACTCCCCAAAAATAGCTCAATTAATCAAACAAGAATAATGGGAGTATTAGCAAAACCTAATATGCACTAACACAACCAATATGCTCCCACAATACCAAAATGTATCAAGGGTATAAGGATATGAGAGTATTTGGGCAAAAATATGATTTTGAGATAGAGAGGATTTATACTAATGATTTTGGCTAATCTCTACCTAATCCTCACAAATGAACTCATATTTATAGGTAGAGGTAAAATTATAACCGTCGGGGACTTGTTGGGAATAATTAGAAAAGATTCAAAATGTTAAAAGCTCATTAACCCAACTTAACCTTGTTTGAACGCAGTTAAATAATTTTTAACCCACCGAGGTTTGGGTGGCTGAACCTAGGTTATGTTGCCCGAACAGACACAATTATTAAAGCCATTTAAATCAATTCGGCAGCCCGAGTCTCAGTTCGGTGGCTCAAACAAAAGTCAGAAACATTTCTTTGTAACTACGGGTGCCCGGTCATAGGTTCGGTAGCCCGAACTCGTGTGTTCGGTCGCCCGAGGTCTGATTTGAACTGTATGGTTCGGTAGCCCGAGTTGGTGAGGAGTCCCTTTTGAGGGATTTGGGCGCCCGAGGACCGTAATATCAAAATAGGTTTGGTCGCCCGAAGTCTGGTCAAACTATTGGCTCCTCAACAATTCGGGCGCTTGAGGTGATTTGTTCACTTGGCGTTCGGTCGCCCGACCTCACACATTTTATGCCTTTTAAGTTCATTTTCACTTTGATTAATTCCCCTGATATTATGTAAGTAATTATGGGGACTTTGTGCACAATTTTTAAGTACGCCAAAAAACCTGGCGTGCCTTAAGGTCATTCGGTTTCTATGGTTAGTCTATGGCATTTATGAGCTTACACATACCTACATGCATGACATGCAAAGATTATTATAGACCGATATAAATTATTTTAGACCCAAATAATATAAATTAGAACAATAAGTCATCTTCAGGGTCTTGAGGCTTTACTTCGCGTGCATCAATTAATTTACTAATATAAACCTGCATATAAACTTAAAAGCCATCAAATACTAGAGTATTTGTCATTATCAAAACTGGGTGTGACCTATAAGATCAACATTCTCCCCCTTTTTAATGATGACAAATATACTGTGCAAAAAGTGGGTATAGCATAATGTTAATGATTTGTCAATCCAAACTATTTTCAATTTTTCAAGTACCCAAGTACCCAATTTTTGCCTCTTCTCCCCCTTTTGGCAACAGCAAAAAGGGCTATAAAATAAATCATGTAAGAAAGGCATGTGGGTATGAATCATTTAAATACAAGATAAGATTAAGAAAATTTTTAGAAATTTCGGCGAGATGCCGTTTGAAAGTAGAGCATTTTCCCAAAAATACCTGTATAGAAATGAACTGATTGAGTTTTAACTTTACAATATATTCACAACAATCAACTCAAACAATTCAGTATTCTCAAAACATAAATATAACTATCAATCATGCAAGAGATATGATAGTCATGCATTTTATAGCACAAATAATTTCATAGAGTAAAGCATTGACGGGTTTAGCAATTAAGCACACAAACTCTATGACTGGCCATTTAAAGATTTAAACGACATGAAAACTAAATTAAACCATAAATATGCACAAACCATGGCAATTGAAGCATATCATAAGACCCATGAAAGATTTGAGTTTAAAAACACATGGCATATGATACTAAATAGAATTTTTGAGCATAAACATAGTCTAACTAGTTTGCATGCATTTTTATGTAAAGTTGCTTAACCAGTTATGCAGTTTTAAAAACATATATGTGTATAATAATAATAATAATAATAATAATAATAATAATAATAATAATAAGGCAAAAAGGAAAAAAGTTTAGTTTTGAAATTAGTTCTTGCCATAAAGTATTACACTAAATATATATGTATATATATACAAATATATATATATATATATATGCCCCTTTGATATTTTCAAAAAGTACTGGGGGCTGCTTGCTGAAAAAGAAATTTTAATTTTGAAACAAGCAAGCAAACACAAATTTTCTGGTTTTAGCATTTAAGTACATTCATAACAAAACCAGAAAACCAAAGCTATAATAATCTTAAAATTCAACAATCACATGCAAGATCATATGTCAAACACAAACAGTTGTGGCAATGTAAACATGCTTCAGATTATGATTTTCAATAAAAATATTTCATTCAATCACATGCCATAATTAGTTCACAATAGATCTAAGCTAAAGATATTTGTGAGCAAAACAATTAGATGATCCCCCTATCATTTGGAATTCATGCTTAGATACGATAAGCTGCTTATACTAGATAAAGAATTGTTTTATTATGCCTAGTAGTATAAGCCATTAATCCAAGTCTTTAAAATCAACTATACTGAGTATTTGTCAATTACATATTATCACTTGATGAGTATAGTTGTCCCTATAGACCATGGATGCATAAGAAGGTATATATTAAGACAGGCAATAGAGTTCATGGCCCACGAACATTCTATATCAAAACATAAAGTTTTAAAAGCAAGATATAATGTTCAACGATTTCAGAAGAGCCTCAATATTTCAGTGGATGAAAGTGATGCATATAGATCATTTATGTTCTTCCTATAGGGATGGATCGGAGTCTGTCTAAACCATTCATGATTATGCTAGGATGAAACTTGATTTTCATTTAATTTTCACTCATCCTTTCAAAACTATTTTATCATTTATTACTTCATAATCATCCTTAATACAAGGTTTTGGTTTGGGAAAAATCCTGTCGAAATTTTGGCAACATGCCGTCTGTAAATCGGACATTTCTCAAATTTTTCATGCACCAAAACCTGATAAATTCAAGCAACCAATTCAAAATAATTCAATTTGAGCATGCAAGAACCTATAATCCACTACCAGCATGCAATTACATATCAACTGCATCCGCCATGCAGGAGGCATTCTAGACTAAGCATGCAATCCAGTAGTAGTCAACAATTCATAAAATATTATCTATCCATTAAGGAAATTCAATCATTTAGTATATATGGATAGTGGAAAACAATGCTGATTTCATAAAAGCATGTGAGCATAAAAGGTAGTATATCAAGAGAGCATTTCAATATATATAATTATGAAGAATAAGAGCTCCCCCTGAGTTATGCACTCAACTCATTTAAATGCCTTTTTCATTTTCTAGTTCTTTAGCCAAGAGATATAAGATTTTCAATGTTTTATGCTTGGCTTTGGATGAATAGGCTTAGAGGACCAAACAGTCACAACAAATATTTCTTTAAGTGAGCTAAGCCAGTATTGCCTCTATTGATATGAATTTCGATATGTGTGAGAGGCACAAGTTAGAATGACTTTCAATTTAAAAGTACACATGCATAGGTCTACTTGAATTTTATGCATTCATCTAGATTGAGACCTAGGCAATCAAGTTAGTCATTCAACTCATCTTTGAGTATATAAAGCTCTAAAAGATATGACTTAATAATTTGAGAGCTTGTGAAGTGAAGATGAGTAAATACTCTTGACAATCAAATTATCATTTAGTTCAGAAGAGTATTTAGAATGAGTGGACATTTTCAAAAATGTTTTTATACTTAGTAATCATGTCCAAGTATGCACAAAGAGCGTCTAGGAGACTATGAATTTTGAAAACAGCTCTTTGAATAGTGGTATGTATCCTTTAGATGTAATTATAATTATGAAGCAAGGATACAGCTGGTGAGTAGAGGGACCTTACCGAATATGAACGTGGTTTGGTAAGGATTTCCTATAGATGGGATGGTGAACCAAAATTAGAGGATTTACAATTTAAACTCAAAGGGACCAATCCCCTAGTGGATGCCTCTAATTGGTTATAGCTATGAGAAGCACTCAATATATATTAGTCATTTGTGATCAATAATGCTTTAGGCCTAGAGTGATGACTTGATTTTGATTTAGGGATTTCATATTCAAAAGTGAGTTTAGGGTATAGTGATATATGATATAAGATGGATCCCTAACACTTAATCTCATGCAATGGACAACAATGACTCAACTTAAAGTATTATATTTAAGCATGGGTTAAGCTTTTAGAATTAATTACCAGGCAATCATGCCACGTCCATTTGGAAGTGGATAAAGGTTCTTAGCATAATAGGATAGTGTTTAGTAAGTGTGTATACTAAGATTTTCATTTTAAGCAACAACTACTTCCTAAGCCTGCAGTTATCACGACCCCCTTAACCTAAGCCTAGGAATTAAGGAAACATTTAATAAAGTAATATTAATTTAAATCCATTTTTCCTTAGGACCTACGGGGTTTCCTTTCATGATAAGCCATATCATTTTCTTATCCAAGCCATGGGCATCTTCAGATGAACAATTATGTTTAGTGTGCCCCTTTCTTTTGTAGTGTAAGCAAGTCATGTATGTGTGTGATAGAGTATGCTTTCTGACTTTATGTTTGCACGAAGAAGCATGATTATGGGATTTATAATATGAACCCTTTTTGAAGAATTTATTTCTTTTGAATCTTAAGGGTTTATTATGATTATTCTTTCCATATTTTACTTTGGAAGCAGCTTTAGAATAATCATCTATTTCTTTCTCTAAGCAGATGATTTTCAAGATCTTCTAAATTTTTTTCTGTTCAATGATGGCACGATACTCTTTTAACTTTTCTAATTGCTTTGCCGACCTATTACTCTCATTTTTCAAAAAGGTTTTGTTCTTAGACATCCCAACTAGAATCTTACGCATTTTAAATGATTCATTTTCTAGTGTTATATGTGAGGGCATGCTTTCATTGTAAGATTCAATACATGATTCATCACAAAATTTATCACTATAACATTCATATGAATTAATGCATATAGTATTATCATCAGAACCAATAGATGACTCATCATACAATATATCACAAGATTTGGCACAAGAGTCATCATAACATGCATCACATGGATTATTACGTGAGCTAATAGCATAATTATCACTAGGGCAATCGGATGATTCATTGCATGATATATTCCAGTATTCAACATGAGAATCATCAAGTGCATCAATAACATAAATATCACGATATTCAACAGATGATTCAGCATCAGATACATCATAGCATTCAGCAATAGAATCATCTACGGAGGCTAAGATAGGAACATATACCTCACCGGCTGTTAATGCAATTGCCCTATTATTTACCACTTCCTGAGTGGTGGTCTCATTCTCCTGGGACTCTCTATATTTCCTTTCGAGTTCATCCCAGATATCCTGTGCACTACTACATGCCACAATCTCAACAAAAATATTAGTCTCTAAAGCATAGTACAATATATCCATGGCATTAGAATTAATCATATTAAAATCATTTTCATTTATTTATGCACATCTTCCTTTAGCAGTCACAAGCCAGACCCTCCAGTCCATAGATTTCAAAAATATGGTCATTCTAATTTTTTAGGTGGTGTAATCGACCCCACAAAATAATGGAGGACTGGAAAGTGATTGTCCCTTGCCGAATGGGGATACACCAACATGAGTCATCTCGATCTTTTAGCAAAAACGTTTAAGTCAATGCTACGAGACTCTGATACCAATTGTTAGCTTTGGTGTATTCCCAAGAGGGGAGGGGTGAATTGGAATTTAAAATTTAATCCCAGGTTTAGCTAGTTCAACAGCAGTACATTCACAACCTAGGGTCTGTTTATGCAGTTCCAAATGTGCAAATAATATGCGGAAATTTAAATCATGCACATCATTCACACTATAACATACACGTGCGGTAAATATAAAGTGCGAAAATATAAATACACACACGATATGTTATCGGGGTTCGGCCAACTATGTCTACGTCCCCGCCTCTAGCTCGCAAGCTCGAAGATTCCACTAATGACTCACTTAACGGGTGGAGCGGTACCTAATACAACGAGGTCAATTACCACATGGCTGAACTCAACCTTAACCAAGTCAATTAAAAGGCTGATCTCAACCAACACGCCTTACCAGGATGGCGCACCTAGCTTTCCTAACCGGGTCAAAGCCAATCCGGGACTATTTCAAAGGGCTAGTCTCCCTCTTCAGGCCCGTGCCTGGAAATACAACAATATTTGAAATACAACGAAATGGTACAGTAATTATGCTTTCATGTAAAGCAGATGTGTACCCAGATACGCGCAGTATACTTAATCAATCAAATGCACATCAACAATGTAGGTAAATGTAAGCTCAGTGATGTGTATTTTTGTGCAAGCTACACTCAACAAGATATGATAACAAGTATGCTCAAGAGTGTTCTAAGACAAGCTATATCTTTGAAACAATTTATATCAAATCTCAATAGCTAATCGGAGTTTCAAAGATGCTAATCAAACAACCAAACTAACTCAAAATATTTTCCTTCAATGTAATGAGCTCAAGAGTAGTTTGAAGAATATTATAGCTTGTAGAAAATGTTTTTGCATGAAAAAATCAAAGCTATAAGGCACTTGCAATAACAATGCAAATACCCTAAGCTTGCTAGTTTATCCCAACACAAGATTTATTATATTCAAATCTGTGGGATAAACTTTGCTAACTCCCCAAAAATAGCTCAATTAATCAAACAAGAATAATGGGAGTATTAGCAAAACCTAATATGCACTAACACAACCAATATGCTCCCACAATACCAAAATGTATCAAGGGTATAAGGATATGAGAGTATTTGGGCAAAAATATGATTTTGAGATAGAGAGGATTTATACTAATGATTTTGGCTAATCTCTACCTAATCCTCACAAATGAACTCATATTTATAGGTAGAGGTAAAATTATAACCGTCGGGGACTTGTTGGGAATAATTAGAAAAGATTCAAAATGTTAAAAGCTCATTAACCCAACTTAACCTTGTTTGAACGCAGTTAAATAATTTTTAACCCACCGAGGTTTGGGTGGCTGAACCTAGGTTATGTTGCCCGAACAGACACAATTATTAAAGCCATTTAAATCAATTCGGCAGCCCGAGTCTCAGTTCGGTGGCTCGAACAAAAGTCAGAAACATTTCTTTGTAACTACGGGTGCCCGGTCATAGGTTCGGTAGCTCGAACTAGTGTGTTCGGTCGCCCGAGGTCTGATTTGAACTGTATGGTTTGGTAGCCCAAGTTGGTGAGGAGTCCCTTTTGAGGGATTCGGGCGCCCGAGGACCGTAATATCAAAATAGGTTTGGTCGCCCGAAGTCTGGTCAAACTATTGGCTCCTCAACAATTCGGGCGCTTGAGGTGATTTGTTCACTTGGCGTTCGGTCGCCCGACCTCACACATTTTATGCCTTTTAAGTTCATTTTCACTTCGATTAATTCCCCTGATATTATGTAAGTAATTATGGGACTTTGTACACAATGTGTGCGAACCTAGGGTCTTTTCAAGAATGCCAAAAAACCTGGCGTGCCTTAAGGTCATTCGGTCTTTATGGTTAGTCTATGGCATTTATAAGCTTACACATACCTACATGCATGACATGCAGAGATTATTATAGACCAATATAAATTATTATAGACCCAAATAATATAAATTACAACAATAAGTCATCTTCAGGGTCTTCAGGCTTTACTTCGCGTGCCATCAATTAATTTACTGATATAAACCTGCACACAAACTTGAAAGTCATCAAATACTAGAGTATTTCTCATTATCAAAACTGGGTGTGACCTATAAGGTCAACATAGAAGATTATAAACTGCTTGTTGAAATGGTAGACAATATTGAAGATCCAATTCAAAAGGAATCTATCTAAAGATACTAAAACGATCAAGAGAACAAGAAGTAACTCTTGACTAACTTGAACGTTCAAGTAAGGTTGAAAATATTAATGACCAATTACTCTATCAAAGAATTCTAAGCTTTGAAGAAGAAGTTTTAGAAAAGTTTAAATTAAAACCAAGGAAAACTTCAATTCAAGGTTTGCAAAAAGAAATAATTCAATTAAAAGAAGAAATTAAGATCCTTAAACAAATAACTCAAGATTTACAAGAACAAATTTATAAAAACCAAGAAAAGCATCAAAATCAAAAGAATTTACGATGCAAAAATATTTTCAAAATTTGACATGAAGTCAAGCTTTTGGCAAGTACAGATTTCTGAGAAAGACAGATACATAATCGCTTTTACAGTACCCTTTGGGCAATATGAGTGGAATGTTATGTCATTCGATTAAAAAATGCTCCAAGTGATTTTTAAAGCATTATGAATGACATATTTAATCGTCATTCGCAATTTATCATTGTTTATATAGAAGATGTTTTGATATTTTTTGAGAATTTAGACCAACACATCAAACACCTTAAAATTTTTATTAACATTGTTAAAACTAATGGCCTTGCTATCTCGGGAAGAAAGACAGTCCTGCTCGAAACTAAAATTAGATTCCTTGGACACAATATTGAAAATGGAACAATCATTCCAATACATAGAAGTATCACAAACAAATTTTCAGATGAAATCAAAGATAAAAAAATAATTATAAAGATTTCTTGGATTTTTGAATTACATCTTTAATTTTTATCAAAATATCAAAAAAATTGAAAATTTTATATGATAGATTGAAAAACAATCCTCCTCTATGGAGCCAGAGTCATACCCAAGTGGTGAGAAAAATTAAATCCCTTGTTAAAAGAATCCCTTGTATGGCAATTTATGATCCCAATGCCTTCAAAATTGTTGAAACAAATGTCTTTGATCTTGGCTTCGGAGGTCTTCTAAAACAAATTAAAGAAGGAAAAGAACAATTAATGAGGTTTCTTTTTGGAGGGTGGAATGACACTCAACAATGTTATTCTACAATTAAAAAGGAAATCTTATCAATTGTCCTTTGTATCTCAAAATTTCAAGATGATCTATTTAACCAGAAATTTTTATTATGCGTAGATTGTTAATCAGAAAAATATGTTTTAGAAAAAAGTGTCCAAAACTTGGCTCATAAATAGGTATTTGCAAGATGACAAGCTCTTTTGTCAGTTTTTGACTTTGATATTGAATCTATTAAAGGAGAAGCAAATTATCTGCTAGATTTTCTAACTCGTGAATATTTGTAGGGAGCAAAATGAGTGAGTCTTCCCTAAAGAAGACTGGAAAAAATAAATATGTAATTTTAAGAGCATCCGATGGACCTCCTTCTCAGGCAATCTCCTCTACTTCAAAACGGGTAATTTTGGGCAATTTATCCCTGACAAATATCCCCAAGGCAATTTCTACCCCTAAAAGGGAGAAATCTACAACAATTTCTCTCGTAAATAGATTCTCCCTGCTAAAAGAAGAATTTCGGGCACTTTTTGAGGCTATTTCAAGAAATTCATTCAAGGCAAAATTAGAAAGCTTCCCTGAGATCTCAAAGGCAAAATCCTCTAAGGCTTCGCCCTCAAAGAAAAACCTTCCTCTAATGGCAAAATTTTCTTCTCCATTGGCAAAACCTTCCTCTAAAAACTTCCCATATATAAACAAAGCATACTTTCAAAAAAAATTCACAGTCAAAGAAGCATTCTTCGAAGCAAACTTAGACCCAAAAAGATATGCAGAACAATATATTAATTGTAACGACCTGAAGAATAATGGTATTTAAATAATAATAAGAATTGGAAATGGAAATAGGAACAGAAGGAGGCAGTCGACTTCTTCGACGAAAGCTTCATGTTCGTTGACGACGTTGCATTTTGTCTATGAGGGTTGAAGTTCGTTGACGAACTTTCTACAGGACTCATCGACGAAGTGACGTGGCTCGTCGACGAATCTCGCAGCATAAATAGAGTGATGCATGATTTTTCAGTTCATTTTCTGCGCAGAACCTCTCTCTCTCTCATCCATCAGTTCCCTACCCTTCTCTTTAAGATCTCGGGCCGATTCTCTGCCGGTTCGACTATCTGAAGCCACCACGACGCTCCTGGGAAAGTTCTCTGCAAGTCTGCCAGAGCGGATCGTCGGTGGGGCTGAGTTGGAAACCATCCCAAATCCAAAATAATATTTTCTACTCAGTATTTGCCTATTTGACAGTTGTAGAAAGTGTTGTACGCATAAAAATACTGAACTTTAGTTCTAACGAATGTTGTTTTAATGGTGTTGAACAGGGAACCATGCGGGTGCAGGAGTGTTTGATTTAGGGGCTTTTCAGGAATCATGTAAGGGGATAAACTATGCTAGTATTTTATGATAAGTATGTATAATATTATAACATTTGATTTCAAGGAAATAAATATATTTATATATGATTTATATTTAGGAAATACTGCTGAAAATGATGGTATATTAGATATATGAAAAACCTGTTTTGTGTGGTATGAGTAGAAATTGTTATGAAATACTGTTTTTTGGGAATGTATTAATGATACCAATTTTTATAATGGAAAACCGGCGTACGGACCGAGATTTTGATATGTTTGCCGGCATATGGGCCGAGCTATGTATATGATTTGCTAACGTATGGGCTAAGCTATGGATATGATTTGCCGGCGTACGGGTCGTGCTATGTATCTGATTTTTCGGCGTATAGGCCGAGTTATGGATGTGGTTGCCAGCATACGAGCTGAGCTATAGATATGATTTGCTGGTGTACGAGCCGAGCTATGGTAAAATGTGAAATATCGGCGTATGGGCCGATGATTTTCATGATATACATATATATGCAAAATGATATGATTGATTTGATAATTAATGATATGAAATATCCATGTATCACAGTTTCAGCATATGTTATATGATATCGGAACCTAGTTAGCTTGGTCTAAGCACTTGTACGGTACCGTTGCTATGTGTCCATGGTCATCATGATCATGATATTTGTGTTAACGCTGTTGTACGGAGTGGTGAGAGATTGGATGATCGATGTGGTTTTTAAGAAGTGTGTGAGCGCCCCTGGTGTACGGACCAAGTCTGGCAGACCTATCAGACTTACAGACTGTACTTTTGACTTGACAGTGATCAACCAACCATTGTCAGGTCCCACCTTTGGGGCCACACAACCCAGTCATGTGGGGGTAATACATGACAACAGCCAACTAACCTACCAGGATTGTTTTCATATTATGTTATACAAGATGAATTTTATTTATGAAAATCATGTATGTTCTGCAATGATTTGAAAATATATGTTTCCCACATATGATACAGATAGTTATACTGATATGTTTATATATGATTTTATATAGAACACGGAAACACTCATATTGTCACGCACTGGTGTTAGTTTATTTCCCTTACTGAGAGGTGTCTCACCCCAAAATTTTATAAACATTTCAGAAGCCCTTGATAGGAGAGCGGGTAAAGCCCTGCTGATCTAGTACTATCGATCTGCCCTTTCAGAATGGTAAGTGTTTGATAGAATCAGATGTATTTTATGAGATGACCCTAAGATATCTTTTGAGATGCGTACTGTGTGTATATAAATGCAGTGATTGTGGTAACTCTGGTATTGTGATGGATGATTTTGTATTTATGTATATGATTGTATGTTTCGTGTTGCTTAGGCTTCCGTTATGTGTTTTGATGTATTCTTGGTACCCGTGGGTCTAGGTGGAATATGATCTGCTGACCTTTGTGATATTGTATTATATTATAAGAAAAAAAAAAGGAAAAAAAAATGGTGGAACTTAAGCAGATCATCACATTGATAGCAAATTTGATAAGATTTATGAAGATCCTAAAAAGAATCAACTAGTATGCGAGTTCATTCTCATAGAAACTTTGCCAGCATCTTTGAGCAAACTGACAAGAATGACCCCTCAAGGGTTGCATTTTCAAAAATGAAAATTAACAAAATTCTTTCCCCCCCCCCCCCCTCAGAATGGGAAAATCCTTCTAAACTAAGAAAATTTTCCCAAGTGTGTAACTCTCTAGCCACAAACTATTGAGATTACAGGAATGTTTGGTTTAAGGCAATTTTACAACAAAGCAAAATATTTTCTTTCTCTTGGTTCATCTATTTTGACAAAAACTTTTCTAGTAAAGTACCATTCTGATTTCATTAATGGTGAGACAAATTTGATCCTAGTATTAAAATCTTCCCAATAAAATTAAAATCCTCTTACAATTTCTGGTTAAGCAATTGAACCCCTCCAGAAGAATGGATTGATTTCCCTAAATTATTTCTATTCTTCAAATTCTTCACTCTAACATGGATTTTAATGCTTTAATATATTTTTTCAAATAAACTTAGTCTTGTACTTTGGAAGGCAATCTCAAGTCAAATGGTGGAGCGGCATGAAGATGGACCACCTCGATGAAAACTATCTCAAGCAATGGTTCATTGAAAACCCGACTTTCTCCAAGTCTCCAGAGCTGGCATCTCAATCTCATCATGAATTTCTTCAAACAAAATTCAAGCAAAAACTCCCGAAGAATTCAAGGCAATACTCAGGATAATGACAACAAACAATTCTTCCTCAGAAGAAGAAGTTAGCCATGACTTCAATTTTCTTGGAAACTGACAGCAATTTTCAAAGAGCTATTTTCAAAGATTCCCTCTCTGTAGGCAAATGAAGACAGCAATTATGGAGTATGCAATTTTTCAAGCATACGGAGCATACAACAAAGCCAATTACAGAATACAATTATCATGCCTAATAAAACTTTTATTGTAAAATAAATTTTGAAAGCAGAATAATTACAATAAATTTCATTTTATTAGTACTTTTTTAATGTGCATTATTTGTAATTTCATTATTTTTATAATATTATTTGATTTAAAGATGAAAATAAATATTTTTTTAATTTAATTTTAAAAATATTGACTAAACTGATTGCTGATTTCTAATTTTGAATTTCTGTTTCTAATTTTCAACCAATATATTATAACAGCATATAAATATAATATTTTAAAATTTCAAACTAAAAAGTTACAGTACACTGAAACTTACGTTTAAATTTTAATGAAGAATATTTTATATTTATATGTTAAATTATTATGAAAAAACTATTTATTTACATTAAATTCAAAATTTTAAATTACATTTAACAATTCAGCTCTTTTAACAATTGAATAATAATAATCTAAAAACCGATTCGCTAAACTTTAATTAGATTTTGGTTTGAACCAAAATTCCAATTTAATTAATAATTTAGAGAGTTAATTGACCCCATGCATTACGAAATCTGGCTGGCAGGCATGCAAAATACAAACACCACGAAGAGGGCAACAAGAAGCCACCGTTACAACAAAAAATAATAGTAATAAAATGACTTAGGAAAAAGTTCAGTGCTGAAAAAATGTTGGACACCAAACATATTTTTTTCCAAGCACAAACACGTTCGTTGAGATCAAATGAAGACATTAAAAGCAGTTAGTTACACGACATTAAGGAATCAAATATCAAGTAGGGAAATGCCATACCCTACACGTATGACTCTGGTTCCCAAACTTTAAACAGATGAAAGGCTGGTTCAACGCATAAAGCATTTGCAATTCATCACAACTACTACACCCAGCAAAGAGTTCATCACCATTGCTCCTCGGGAAAACAATGACTCAACAGAAAAGTGAGGGAAGCCTTGCCTCCATAAATAACACTTTTTTTTTTTCTTTGCAGTAGCGTATTTGTATTTTGTGCTAATCAGAAATTATAAGCTACAACCATCATTCCAATCAATGCTTCTCCAACAGGAAGAATCAAAATTAGTGCCCCCTACCTATCTTTAATTTCCTGCTCAAATTGAAGCAGCTTTTCACGGACTGGCTGCAAAAACATTTTCAAGTCCTGGCAGATCCGCAGCTTATCTTGATGCAGAAGATCCTTGTCCTCACCTACTCTCACCTCAATCTACAAAGGAAAAACACAAGTTCATCAGACTGGAGAGGGGGAAAACTATTAATAACTAGACACAGATTGTTGTTTTTGACATGAGCTTTGACTTATGAAGCGTTCTCAAGTGAGATCAACTCTGATTGTTTAAATTGTTAACTGAGTTATAGAAAAAGCAGACCACCCCCCCCCCCCCCCACTTTTTTTCATGTTCCAAGTACAAGTTGGTTGGTTAGAAATAATACTCAATTCAAGTTCGAAAATTACTTCTCCAATTAGGTGATCCATTAAGTCATACTACTCTGCAATTATATGCAATCCCTTAAGTGGTACAAAATGTCGGTCCAAATAGATTTCAAATAACTTCTGCACATAGGTGAAGACATGAACAATAGCATGCTATGTGAGGCACCCAGAGGTTAGGCGAAAATTTTTTCGCACATGGAGAATTCCATGGAGATTTCAATATGCTAACTGTAGACCAATGGATTGAGTAAATCCACATCATTGGTTGACGGCCAGCAGTATAAATAGGGACAGGAATAATTTCTAACCATCCAAACAAAGCGAGAAAAAGTGTCCTTACTCACAATTTTGATCATTCTTGTCCTTTGTAAGCTTGATTCAATCAAGGCTCACTTGTGCTTTAAGCATTCCAAGAGAGGGTGCTACGAAGCCTTAGGATTTCTAGGCCTGTGATGAATGGCATCAAATGTGAGGAATTGACAAGGCAAGAAGTCCGATTTCAATGTCGCCAGTGTGGAAGAGCACGACGATTGGCCAAAGCATCATAGGACTTGAATCAAAATATGATGAGCTATGAAGGCCGAAGGGAGATGCAAGGCAGCCTCAACTCTACAGTGGATTAATGGGAGAGCCAACTTTATGCCTTGAGTAAGCTATTCCCAAGTTGATCTTGTGGCCATGGGTAAAGAAATCAAAGAGGCCAAGGGAAATTTGTCTCTTTGCGAGATGGCAGTAACCCAAGGTATGATTAAAACCCATGTTATTTCTAAAGTTGGTGTTCCACATCCCAAATCCTATAGTGGCTCTAGGAATGCTGGGAAGCTTGAAAATTTTGTATAGAGCCTTGAATAAAACGCTATGGGCATAAGGGAGGATTATGTCAAGATCAACACAACCCCCTCTATCTCATAGATCTCCCTGAGAATTTCACACCTTGTCAAGGGCCGTGCGGCACTAGCTAAAGCACTATTGTCTAACTAGTTAGCCAAAGATTACCGCAGTTTGTTACAAGAACATAGAGGTTGAATATAAAGGAAGTGGAAGTGGTAAAAAATTTATGAAAACAAATGGCAAGCAAGCAATAAACATTGAAGCAATGCAAGTCATTAACAAACACCTCCATAAGCAACGTATGTTTAGTGAGAGAGGCAAGTATGCTAAACATAATTAACAAATGCTAGAGAGTTTTAGAAAACTGATGAACACTCACCCTCCCATAAAGAGTTTTATATGTTATTTTAGCTCCAACACTAAGAAAAATCAAATTGTGTGAGTCATACTCCCCTATCATACCAAGTCTTACACCTACTCAAGGTATAAAACCTTTACAAATACTTATATGATGGTAACCCATCACAGCACAGGTGCTCTTCCTGTTGATCTGCAGATGTACAAACATAACCCTCTAGCCTAGGTAACTTTGGCTTCTTTCGTCTGCCTCGCCAACGCACGCATTGACCAACTGCAGTGGTGGCCTGAACATTCTTAGCCTTATCTTTGGGTGTGTTAAATAAACAAAGCAACGAAGCTTTCTTTGTCCCTCGTTCCCCTTGCAAAGAGCACGGGTTTACTGCGGTCAATAGATGGCATAGTAGAACTGTTATTAATGATTTTGATGTAATCTTTGATTTGTGTGAGACCCTTCAAGGTGCTTGATTTTGCGTAACATGGGCTGCCATCCCCTTGATGCCTCTTCAATATAGTTTTCCTTTACTTACAAAAAATAAAAAATTAAAAAAGAACACTTATAGGGTCTTAATTTCTGAAGCAAGTCATCGATATTATTGCTGTCCACATGAAGGCCTTAATCTTAGAAGGGACTTTAGCTTTCCAAATCAAAGAGAAAGGTACAAAGGGAGTGACATTAGGCATACAAGTCAAGTGAGTAAAAACTGATTAACAAGAAAGATCCCCAGAGCCTAAACCTCAAACTCTTTTGCCACTCCCCAATTGGAACCAAAATGAACGAAGCACATTAATGAAAGGACCATGCCCATTGGTCTCTCTTTCATTAAGGTTCCTCACAAAATGAAAATCCCAAGAATACCCACTCTCTTGAGAGAGGAAAAGGAAAAAGGAAAAAATAGGGGTATTATGAAAAGACAATAAGCCAAAGAGATGAGGATACATGATAGCCAAAGGAGCCTCCCCAATGCAATCATCCCCCAAGAAACAGATTCCCTCCTCACGACACACTCGAACGTGAAGGAAGAAAGGATCGATAAATTTGATGCACAAATTTCCATGTACTCAGAATAAGCAATATTAACCCCAACTATAGCATACCACTCATTTTGGGTCCTTGAATTAGTATGTATAATTAAATCATCTATGAAAGTAATGCATCTAATGTTGGAGTTGCATTGAATTATATTTTTGTAAATGGTTTCTACGTATAGCGCAAGATTCCAGTCCTGTAATACAAGAATTAGGAAAGAAAGTCCACCAGTGTCTCAACCAATGGTGAAACAAAAATAAATACATAAAGTAATTAAATAAACAAATTAGGAGGAACAGAGGAAATTAGTGTTATCCATGTTCCTCTCACCTCCCCCCACCTTTTTCCCTGCTGCCAGCCACTGTTGTACTCACAGCAAGTATACTCGCTAGATGCAACACACCAGATGCTCAGGGCTTATGCATTATAAATACAGATTATCACAGCAAAATTCCCTTCCTTCACACATTCCTATTGTGCCTCGTCTCTTCAAAGAAAATCAATAGGAATAAAGAACATACCTGCAAGTCATCCAGCTCACCATATGAAAACTCCAGTATATTGATATGGCCCTTGACCATTTTCTTCTCCTCTTTGATAAACCATTCTCCTGATGCCAACCATATTCATATTTAACAGACACAAAATAGAAGAGAGAAGGATAGAAAGATATTAAGAAATTATTTTACAGGTCTTACCTTTAAATTTCAATGTCAACTCGTATGTGTAGCCAACACGTTTCTTGTTTCGTACTGTCACCAAGAATGCCTGCACATAACTTGAAAAAAATATCACTAGAATTTGCAACACAACAATCACTATATACAAGGAGCTGAAACATAAATATTACTCAAAAACAGGCAATCCAAAACATTGGAATTTTACTTATGCATCAATGCAATTGCCAATCTATGCTTCACACGGCAAACTGCTAGCAAATCCAATGACTGAGGATAACTGAAGTAGCCTTAAAATGAGATATACATAGAAAAATTAATTTACAATAGCTGCAGGAGCGAATAGAAACAAAAAGTTGACTGCATCATTTCCGTTCAAGTTTATCTCCCACTAACTATACGCACTCCTTATTTTAAAATCTTTCCTAGATTACAACCACATTGTTACTTTAACTCTCATCCTGAAATATGAAATATATTTACTACTCATAAAAAGTCATGGCAAAATAGCATATAACAAAAATTGTAAAGGCACTCTTTATCCAAAAGAAAAAAAAAAATGATTGTGTACCACATATGGAACTTCTATTGTATAAGAAATTAAATATAAAACGACAAGAGATGATCTGAAAAGATAAACACCCAAACTGAAAATAATAATAAATAGGATAAATTAAATAATGACAACACCGCCACTGCTTCCGCCGAAACAATAACAATACAATAGGTAGAGAAGTTTTTTTATTGACCAAGATTATGGATAAGATGATTGAAGTTCCTTTATGATTGAAGTGTTTTTGTTTACTTTAAGTTTCTTTTTTGTTTGTATCATCTAGGTATAGGAATTAGGAATAATTTTGAGACAAGGAGATGGAATTTGTCTAACACATTTTACACTGAAACACACACACACACACACACACACACACACACAAAGCAAGATCGTAAATTTCAATTTCCATTAAAATTTCAAAGCTCCAAAAGTACAGAATCTATGGCAATTTCGATTTCAATGTCAATTTTGATATTGATTTTGAGAAAAAAAAAAAAAAAACACGAATGAAAATAGTAGTAAAGCATCAAATTCTTTTATGAAAATAAATAGTTAATAGACATGATAATGTTAGTTTTGAGACTAATATATTATAAATTAAATACATTTATCTTGTGTATGAGGTGCAATAGTTTGTAATATAATATGTGTATTAAACATATTTGATTAATATAAATAAATGAAATTCTTAAATCAATTAAATGTACTTTATTATACAAATAAATAAAATTTAGACATTAATGCTTAAATAAAATGTTGTTGTAAGTTCAATTCTTTATACAATTTCAAAAGCTCTTGTAATAAATATTTAGTTTCAATTAAAATAAGATAAATTAAGAAGGAAATTTCAATTTGCATCTAAATATCACATTCAAATTCCAAAGAAATTTCATTAAAATTTTGACAAGTTTCACTAATATTTTGAGATTTCAATAAACTTCGGATGATGCTTCAAATTTCGACAAAAATTATGTAAGATGGAAATTGACTGCCATTTTGATTTCGAGGGTTATAGAAGCGAAAATTTCAATAATATGGGGAAATTTAAGACCATGAGAAAGAGTTGTGAATTATAATAGACATACTCTTAGGACTCTTTGCGTACCAAGTCAATACCACTGTCTGCAAAAATAGGTAACATCAGGTTAAGATATGATATGGAGTCTTCAAATGTATTATACAACACCATCACTTGTCAAAAATCTTATACACGGGGTGTATTTAATGCAATGAAAGGGGAGATATGTTTTAACAAGATAAAGTACAATCCTTTATTGCTGGATGATTAAACATAGTAGAGTTGGTGAAATTTAAAAGAGCGTGACTGCACAGGTGGCTGAGGGACTTAGCCCTAACAGCTTTATGAACCTTATCAATCGTAATTTTTTCCCATTTACCAGACAAATGAAGGATTGTTTACATTGACGCTAGGATAAGGCAATGTCTGATTAAATGGAAAAATTATAAGAAAAATTATCTAGGCATTTGGTTCAAGGAATCCTCAAAGATTCCTGGGAATCTAAGTTGGGAATCTTTCTGTATGTTTCATTTTGGGAATATTATGTGACAAGCATCTAGGATTTTATGGAAACATTATACCCACAAAACATTACAATTTTAATTTTCAGTAATCTAGTTTCCCATAGGACGCAAATCCTATTCCCATTTATCTCATTCCCCGAAAGAAACTCCTGGTAAGGATTTTTTTTTGGTCAAGAAAATGTGTTAGATTGACAAAACATTTATTGCGCCCAACATAGATATAAATTAAATAAACAACACCATCACAATGATACCATTTATATTAGCATGACAAAAACACTGCAGCCATAAGCAGACTAACTAAGCAACAAGAACTAAAAAAATTGAAATTGCTAAAAATAAGTAATTATGTGCATCATTATTACTAGAGGAACGCACATCGCCTGTACATTTGGAAACATCCGCTATTTCTGCTTTGCCACCATTGAAGTCCAGGGAGCCCACAGATAAAAGCAACTCCTACAAGTAAAATAGTGATATATTTAAACACAACCGATAACTTGGTTCATCAAAAATACCTTTCTCAATAGTGTAATATTTAAACACAACACCATCCAACAAATACAGAGGTTAGAAAACGATTAGCCAAATCTGCAAGAGTGCGGAAATAAAGACCTTTATCCTAACAGTGAATTTGATGATTTGGCTGTTAGTTATGAAATTCTTCTCTAGACAATGAAATGCTTGAACAGAAGTCTTATCCAAATCAGCAACAATCAACATCACAAGATTTTACAGGTGCTAAGCACAAACCTTAATCCTATCACTTGCCCATTTGTTAAGGTTCTTCTCCTCCCACGTTCCAGCCTGCATAGTAGATCCACAACACAGTCAGAAATAAACAACTTATAAAAAATTAACCCAAAGAATCACATTTTGTAACAAGAAACATGAGATGTCAACAAGGTATCCTATCACAATGAGTAGGTAAAATCATGAACATTAAATGGGTGGGTGTATGGGCAAACAAAAGGGGAGCTTGAGAGGTTTTCTTTGACCAGGTCAGATCTGTTGGTTAATATTATTTGATTCTGTTTTGGCAAGAAGCCTTGTGAGGACTCTCCTTTAAAAAATCAATTTTCTGAACTTCTATTTATTGGCTGGATAGAGTTGCCTTGATTAATTTCTGCGCATACATATGACTAGGGATGCATCTTTCTTGGGGAAGGCACAATATTGGGAGCGGGAACTTAGTGCAAAATCCTTTGACAGCATGTATGGGAGTGTCCTTGACAGTGCATAGCAAAGAGGATAGGGTAAGGTGAGAAGAGCACGAGAAAAGGCTGGATTAATGTTAAATATAGTTGCTGGGTGATTGATGGTACTAATTAAGGAGGGGCAGAGGAGTGACTTTGAATGGAGAGCCGCTTTGAATATAAATGCTCCACTAAAGTAGCCTTCTTCGCATGCGAAGCTGCATGCCAAAGGATTTTGACCTTGGATTAAAATCAAAGTAGACGAATCATGGTGGTTAACAGGTGCTTTCATTGCAAACAGGCGGCAGAGCGTTTACCATCTGCCTATTAGCCACGAATAGTCCACCAATTTTTATATCACTGGCTATAGAACTGGTTCTAGCATGGGAAAATTGCAGGCCTGGAGAGATATTCCAAGTTACAACAGACAAAGAAGTAAAAAAAGAAAATATAGAGCTGATTCGCCTGACCAGTTTAGGTTGGTTTGGAGGGAAAGAAACATAGAGATTTGAAGGAATAACAACTTCTATTTTATCGCAAAGGAAAGATGGCTTGAAATTTGGGTGTTTTTTTTTTTTGATTTGATGATCAGCATTTGTTCATGTTCATGCTGCCGTCAATTTTTCAATTACTCTTTTGGTTGTAATTTCTATTTACGTACTTGGGTAGTTGGGTTTCACTCCCGAGGAGCACTTTTTTTGGATGGCGCAAGTTAATTTGGCTTAAACTTCTCTTTATTCAGTTCCCATTTATTTTTGTCTTCATTTAAGATTCAGATTGGAGTAGCTCCTAAGCTGGAGCATGTGATTGAGGATTCCCTTTGGTTTGGTATTGGTAACAAAGAGGAATCATTTAGTGAGCTGGGAAGTGGTCTGTGGCCGTATGCTAATGGGTGATTGGATCTTGGCAACTTTGTGCCCAGAAACATTGGTCTAGTGGGCTAGTGGACATTGAGTTTTCCACTGGTAGTTTATTCTCTTTGGCATAAGGTGATGAAGAGTAGATTTGGTTAAAAGGTGAATGAATGGGACACTAACATAGGCATTAGATCTACCCATGAAAACTATTGAAAATTCTTTTTGCAGACCCATCCTTGTTCCTTTCATTTTTCATCTTTGTTCTTATCCCTAACACTTCTGCAAACCATTCAGAATGAACTTATTTCCTATTTGTTGGTTTTAATTTGTTAGACTCTGTCCAACATTCTTCCAAAAGGATTTTGGGATTTGACCTTTGGATAGTTCTGCAGTATTTTCTTGTATATTAATTATTTTATTCCTACTTGATTCGTTCCCACACTACTGTTTCTCGCCATAAATATAATTGGATGGAATGCCAAGATTTCACTACACTCAAAACTTTTGTTTTGTTGACCATCCATGACATAGTTAACACCAACAATCTGCCACAAATTAACAGGCCGTATAAGGCTTTATCTGCTGATCTGGGTGTATTTTGCTATGATTAAAATAAGTCACATTCTCATCTTTCCTTCCATATTTTTTGGCAGCTTGGAATTTATTGAACAAGGCATTTGCCTTTTTTGGCATGTCTTTGGTGCCTGATTGCCTGAGCACTTCAGAGATTTTTGTACTTTTGCGAGGCGAAAAGATGCAAACGGATTGTGAATTTTATGCAGTCTATGCAACGCTCTAGATCATAGGTTGGAAAGAGTACTCATATTTTTAATGGTAACTCAATTTTTTTGAATTTTCTTTGGATCATAATTGTTTTCCCTGCTTCTTTGTGGCCTTATTCATCCTGTAACATTTAATGGGATTGCTTCTCAAATTTTCATCAATCACAGATAAGACAACCATAGATAGCAAGTTCAAATCCCAGGAACAATCTCTCTAGACACCTGATGGTGTGGGAGCATTGTGCATCACACGTTAAAATTTTTATAGGAAAATAAGCGGGTCACTAGTTTCTTTTTGATGATTTTTGTTGTTTTTAGTCTTCCTTCTTCTCTTCTGCATCCCTTGGCAGGAAGTATTATCCTCCGCCTTGTATTCTTATTATCTCTTTCTCTCGATCTCTTAATAATTTTTTTTTTCTATCAATTGGGGAAAAATCCAAATTCTGTGACAAGCTCAATAAGATAAAGGTTTGGAATATACTACAACAGTCTCACAACCTCCTCCCCATTTTCCTGTATTCTAACTCGTCCCCTCAAGCCTTTCAAATGCTAAGAATCCAAGAAAGCAACTTCCAACCTTTTGAATGTGTTCCGAATGAAATTATTTCAACAATCAGAAATGCATAATAATATATGGTAAATGGTTTAAAACATTTGCAGAAGAGTTAAAATCTTTGTCGAGCTCTGCATCAACCGCCGCAATCTAAGCAATCTAGAGCAGGATTCAGCTAGTTTCAGAACTATATCAGACCAACTACCAGTCGCATGCATACACGCATTGTCCATCATTCAAGTAATCGCAGATTAGCGAGGACAAATTAGAAGAGTAAAGGCAATGCATTGCATATCATGAAACTTTGAACTGGTGGGACGAAGAGAACGAACAAACGGAGTCAAAAGAAGAAAAACATTGAAATCTCGCATAAGAAAAATAAGCTACCTACCAAATAGTGGGAAAAAAAGTTCAAAAGAGGCAGCAGATGGGAATAAAAATGCATACCCGATTCCAGACAGAACCTAAGGCAGCGGGGTGGGATTGGTTGGAAAGAAGGTCCTCGGGGGCTAGCTTGCGAGGAACAGGGAGAGGAGCAGCATCTTCCGTCACTTCCCTCACCCAGTAAGTGTAAGAAGACGAAGACGATGATGGAGGCGACGACTGCTTCTCTGACACAGCACCCTCCATTCCCACCTTCCACTGACAACCACAACCCCACCCGCCTGCCAAATTGTCTCCTTCTGCCGGTGGAGAACTCAGCCCAAGAATTCCCAATCAAGCCTCAGATCCAGAGCCCGCCTCCAACAAATACACAGATAGAGGAAAGAAAGGTAAAGGATTTCGAGGGGTTACAGATCAACCAGAAAGATTTCTAACAATTTACTTTGATTTTTAGAGAGAGCAAGCAGATTTCCAGAGAGAAGATCGAAATGGAAATGAACACAGAGCGCCGAGTCGCTATGGGAGCGGGTATGCTTGCCAAAAATTCCTCTCTCTCTCTCTCTCCTGCGCATTCGGGCCTCCTTAATTTCCAGAAGCTTCGGGTCAACTAGGGCGCGCGAGAGACTTCCATGGTCAAACGTGAGAACGGCCGGCTGACAAGTTGGAGCAATACCATTCCCGAACCTTCGCCCCGCATCTCCTGGACGCTGCCCCCATGCTTGGCGCGGACCCACCCCACATTCCGTATCATCCAGGTTCGGCTTGAGGGTAGGTTAGTAATTAAGCCCCACCACCCCGGGGAAACTTTTTTTTTTCTTCATATTTTCGAATTTTGCAAAAAATATATATATTTTAAAAATAGCTTCCTTTTCAAATTTTTTTAATTCATATTAAAAATGTAAAAAGTAAAGAGTTTGTTTTAATATAAAAAATATTTTTTCTTGTGTTTCATTTGTAAAATAATTTTAAAATTAGCTCACATATTTCCTAATTATTGACATTGCGTTAAGGGTATGGGAAGTGTTAAATATGTGGATCTAATTATGAAATTGTTGGGAGAGATATCAACAAACAACTATAGCGAAATAATTCTTCTCCCTATATGTAAGAAAATATAGTGTATCTCTACTTTTATAGGTGCTGAAAATAATAAGAAAAATAATCAATTACACCAAGTCACAAGAATACAAGCAATTTTTTACATAGAAAACTTCCCCAATGTGAGGAAGAAAAATCACGGGACCTACTCCAGTTGAAACCTCCACTATCAACCAAATAATGGGTACATCAAGTCTTCTCTAATTACAATTAGAGGCTACAAATATATCTCCTCAAGATATCATCAATCTTGGTAAATACAAAGAGAATTTGAGAGAATATACCAAAATCTCGGTTACTGTTCATATGCAAAAATCCCAACTCCCTAACTCAAAATCTGATCTCCACCGTTCAGATTGTAGCTCCTTGAGTCATGAACCTCTCCTCCAAATTTCTGCTTGATCGGACCACAGACGAAGCGTGATCGAAATCTTGATGAAATCTGGGTAGCATGAGAAACATCACGTTCTTCTCTCTTTCTTTTGAGAAGTGACGGTTCCTCCCTTCTCCCCTCCATTTTTATAACTTCCTTTAGGTTATCATACTAAAGATTTGGACTTTAGGCTTTTAATAAAACCCACTTAGGCTTTCCTCCACATGGAAGGAAATAACACAACAAATCTCCCAATTTATGACTATGTGAAGGGAATTGTCATCCCAGCGATCGAACAACAAACTTCAAACTTCTCTCTTGGTAGTATCTTTGTCAACATATCAGAACCATTATCATCAGTGTGAACCTTTTCAAGTTCTAGTAACTTATCGCTCAACGCATCTCTGATCCAATGGTATCATACATCAATGTGCTTCGATTTTGCATGGAAACTGGAATTTTTAGCAAGATGAAAAACACTCTGACTATCACAAAACAACACATACCTCAGCTGCTTGAAACCAAGTTATCTCAAGAACTTCTTTGCCCATAGAAACTCTTTAGTCTCTTTTGTTATTGCAATGAACTCTGCCTCTATTGTAGAAATAGCAATACACTTTTGAAATAGTTCGATTGTCAAGCTATAGCCCCACCTGCAAAAGTTATCAAATAGCCCGAAGTAGACTTACAAGTATCCACATTCCCAACCATATCTGCATCTGTGTAGCCAACTAACGATAATTATTCGTTTCCCAAACCAAGTCTTAAACTGGAAGTGCCTCGAAGATACCTTATGATCCACTTCACTACATTCCAGTGCTCTCTTCCCGGATTTGACAAGATTGGTTAACTACACCAACTGCATAGGTTATATCTGGTCTTGTGCAAACCAATGCATACATCAAAATTCCTACTACTGAAGCGTAAGGAACTCTGTTCATGTCTTCCTTTTCCTTATCTGTAGAAGGACATTCCTTTGTACTTAGCTTGAAGTGGGTAGCAAGAGGAGAGCTAACTACTTTAGCTTTGTCCATATTGAACCTCTCAAGCACTTTCTCAATGTACTCCTCCTGTGACAAATATAACTTCTTGGCACTCTTGTTACTACTGATTCTCATGCCAAGAATTTCTTTACTGGCCCCAAATCCTTCATTGCAAATGACTTACTCAATTGCTTCTTCAACTGGTCAATCCTTGAAGTATTCCTGCCAACAATCAGCATGTCATCCACATAAAGCAGTAAGAAAATAAAAGCATCATTATAGGATTTTTGAATAAATACACAGTGATCTAAAGTTGTCTTCTTGTAGCCTTGCTCCCCCATAACAGACTCAAACTTTTTATACCACTATCTCGGTGCTTGTTTCAAACCATATAACATTTTCTTCAACTTGCACACATAATCCTATTTCCTTTTCACTCTGAAACCCTCTGGATGCTTCATATAAATCTCTTCCTCCAAATCACCATGAAGGAAGGCAGTTTTCACATCCATCTGCTTAACTTCTAAGTCAAGACTAGCTGCTAAGCCGAGTACTGTACGGATCGATGACATCTTTACAATTGGAGAGAAGATCTAATCAAAGTCAATACCTTTTCTCTGACCGAACCCTTTTACAACCAATCTAACTTTGTACTGTAGCCGTGAAAAGAACTCATTTGGCTTCTTCTTGTAAATCCACTTGTTTTCTAAAGCTCTTTTTCCTTTAGGTAGCTTCATTAACTCAAAGGTGTGGTTATCATGCAATGACTACATCTCATCTTACATGGTCTCAACCCACTCTGTCTTGTGTTCATCTTCCATGACTTTTGCAAAACACTAAGGCTCTCCCCCATCAGTCAATAACACATATTGTTCTTCTGAATACTGACTTGAAGGATGTCAGTCTCTGGCTAACCTCCTGGATGGAATCTCTAGTGGAATCTTTGGCATTGTCAACTGCTTATCAGTCCCAATATCTCCCTAAACTTGTAAGGGAACATCCACATCACCTCTACTCTGGTGGTCATCCTGAACATCATTCTCAACTTGAGATGGAAAATCTTCAAAGGAATTGGATCCACATCAGTCAAACTATCACCCTGCTAAGACATAGATTTCTCTACTTTCTTAATATCCTGAATTGTCTGATCTTCTACAAACATGACATCTCTTCTTCTCACAATTTCCTTCTCAACTGGATCATAAAGCTTGTATCTAAACTCATCTTGACCATAGCCAAGGAATATACACTGTCACGTTTTCTAATCAAGTTTGGACATTTCATCTTTTGGAATATGCACAAATGCTTTACACCCAAAAGCACGCAGATGATTATAGGAAACATCCTTACCTGTCCAAACTCGGTCTAGTACATCAAACTGTAGAGGAACAGAGGTTGTAAGATTCAACACATGAACAACAGTGCTCAATGCCTCTCCCTAAAAAGATTTTGGTAACCAACCTTGTGAAAGCAAACATCTCACTTTCTCAACCAGTGTTTTGTTCGTCCTTTTTGCTATGCCATTCAACTGAGGAGTTTTTGGAGGAGTCTTTTGATGCCGAATACCCTGCTGTTTGCAATACTCATCAAATGGACCAAAATACTCTCCACCGTTATCAGTTCGGATGCACCTCAGTTTCTTCCCAGTCTGTCTCTCAACTAGGGCTTGAAATTTCTTGAACTCAACCAACATTTGGTATTTTGACTTCAAGGTATATACCCAAAACTTCCTTGAATGACCATCTATGAAGGTCACAAAGTATCTGGAGCCACCAAATGTCCTCATCTTCATAGGGCCACACACATCTGAATGTACCAAATCTAGTATCTCTAACTTTCTCGAATGAGGGGAATTCTTGAAGGAAACTCTGCTCTGCATCCCTGACAAATAGTGAGTACACCTTTTCAAAATTATACTTTTTAGTCCCTATAGCAGACTTTTCTTCCTCAGTAGAGCTAATCCTTTCTCACTCATGTGAGCTAGTCTCTTGTGCCACAGCTCTATTGTACCATTATCCTCCATCACATTAACAATGTCATTGGAGATCTTTGCTTGCAGAATGTACAATGCAGAGTGCTTCATGCCTCGAGCCACAACCATAGCACCCCTGGTGAGCTACCATTGGCCATCACTAAAAGTGCTGCAATACCCTTCGTCATCAAGTTTACCTATTGAAATCAAATTCAAACGAATGTCAGGAATATGTTTCACTTATCTAAGAACTAAACTCGTGCCATTATTTATCTTCAGATACATATCCCCAATTCCAATGACTTTAAGCAAGCCATCATTGCCTATCTTTACAGTTCCAAAGTCACCAGATATATAGGATGTAAAGAGATCCTTCTGAGATGTAGCATGAATAGAGGCACCACTGTCAATCACCCAACTTGTCTCATAGTATGCAACATTTATCATCTCATCATAATAAACAATGAGGAAGTCTGCAGTAGTGGTGGTAGCAACTCTATCATCACCATCTTTGTCATCTCCATTCTTCGTTCCCTTCCCTTTCTTATTCTTGTTTTCTTCCTTCAATTGCCTGCAATATTTCTTGATGTGTCCCTTTTTCCAGCAATGATGACACTCAACATTTGCAAACTTGTTGGACTTGCTTTTGCTGTTATCTCCATTCTTCGGACATCTACTCTTACTTCTCCCCCTCTTTTCTGTAACCAAGATCTCTGACTATGAAGAGGATCCCTGTATTTTTCTTCTCATATCTTCATTTAGCAAACATCTTTTGGCCATATCCATTGAGATTACACCTTCTGGAGCAAAGTTAGATAATGAAGTTTTGAGACTGCCACGAGTCTGGTAATAAACCAAGCAACCATAACCCCTGTATCTCATCATCAAACTTAATACCCATTCCAACCAACTAATTAATAATTCCTTATAATGTATTCAGGTGATCAGATAAAGGAGTCTCGTCGTGGTACCTCAAAGCCATCATTTGTTCAATCAGAAATAACTTATTATTTCCAGTATTTCTAGCATATAACTGTTCAAACTTACTCCATAGAGAACGTGTATTTGTCTCTCCACTAATATGGTTCAAAACATTATCATTTACCCACTGCCTGATATACCCACACACATGTCGATGTAATAGCATCCATTCCACATTAGACTTTTTTCCTGGTTTTCCAGCACTAAACACTGGTAGGTAATAATCTTTCACATAAAGAAGATCCTCCATCTTCCTTTCCATATGTGATAATTTGAACCATTGAGATTAATCATTCTACTCGTATTTGCTTCCATAACTCAAACTGCCAACCTGACAATTTGTCAACCGGACTCTAATACCACTTTGTTGGGAGAAGTATCAACCAACAACCACAGTGGAATAATTCTTCCCCCTATATGCAAGAAATATAGTGTTTCTTTACTTTTATAGGTGCTGAAAATAATAAGAAAAATAATCAATCACACCAAGCCACAAGAACACAAGCAATTTTTTACGTGAAAAACTTTCCCAGTATGAGGAAGAAAAATCACGGGACCTAGTCCAGTTGAAACCTCCACTATCAACCAAATAATGAGTACACCAAGTCTTCTCTAATCGCAATTAGAGGTTACAAATATATCTCATCAAGATATCATCAATCTTGGTAAATACAAAGAGAATTGGAGAAATCCAAACTCCTAAGATCAAAATCCGATCTCCACTGTTCATATTGTAGCTCTTTGAGTCGTGAACCTCTTCTCCAAATTTAAGCTCGATCGGACTACGTACGAAGCGGGATTAGAGCCTTGATGAAATCTGGGTAGCATGAGAAAAATCACATTTTTCTATCTTTCTTTTGAGAAGTGACGGCTCCTCCCTTCTCTCCTCTCTTTTTATAACTTCTTTTAGGTTATCACACTAAAGGGCTGGGCTTTAGACTTTTAATAAAGCCCACTTGGGCTTTCCTCCACATGGAAGGAAATAACTCAATAGAAACTATCAAAGCCTGTCTTGAATTCGAATGCTGAATATTTTTATTTGTTTGGTAAACACTTCTTGAATATACATGTAGGATAAATTTCGAAAAATAACAAAAATTATTCTATGTAGTATTATGGAATTTACGTTTTGTTTGAAATTAACTTGGACAATTAGAATAGGCAATTTAGAACAATCACACACACACTGACTATGTGACTAAGAAAGCCTTATGAGGAACACATCAAATCAACCACGTGCTAAAAACTAAAAGGATAGGTTTGGCTAACCCCTCACCAATTCGGCCTTAAAACATTCAAAATGCAACACTCCATATGCTTGGAGTACATCATCTACATGTTATACCAAATGTCCACCAAAACCATCCACGTGCAATCCTCTAACTAAAAACTTGAAAGAATTGCAAATGATTAGTTAGAAATAACTTCCCATAAAGGAGTGAATGAATGATTTCCAATTACAAGCCCGCCAACCATATGGCCTCTTCCCAAAAAAGTATAAATGACTTCCCGCCCCCCCCCCCCCTAAAAGTGTACTTATCATTCCTCATTTTCCTTTTTGCTTATTTTTCCTAGCCTCCTAAAAGGGCAACCCACTTACGTATTGGAAAGATCTTCTAGAGGCCACCTCCCAATGTGTGTTTTTCTATGTTTGTTCTAGAACGATTCAAGCAATCAAATTCCATTAGGGACAACTTCATTTGTAACGACCTAAAGAATAATGGTATTTAAATAATAAAAAGAAAGGAAAATAGAAACAGGAACGGAAGGAGGCAGTCGACTTCGTCGACGACGTTGCATTTTGGGTGGAATAATCCCAAGAAATTTTTCAGACTTCGTCGACGAACACAGGGGTTTCATCGATGAGGGTGCTTCAGGATCTCGTCAACGAAGTTCCATCTCGTCGACGAGAAGATACCAAGAGAGGATTTTTGGAAGCCTGAAATTCGTCAACGAGGATTGAAGTTCGTCGACGAACTCTCTACAGAACTCGTCAACGAGGTGACATGGCTTGTTGACTAATCCCGCAGTATAAATAGGGTTAAACGTGATTTTTCAGTTCATTTTCTGCGCAGAATCTCTCTCTCTCTCTCTCTCTCACACACACACACACACACACACACACATACACACACACGTCCTTTGGTTTCTCCTCCTTCTCTTTAAGTTTTTGGGCTGAATTTTCGCTGGTTTGACGCTCTGAAGCCAACACGACTCTCCTGGTAAAGTTCCCTGCAAATCTGCCTGAGCGAATCGTTGATGGGGCTAAATTAGAAACCATCCCAAATCTAGGGTAAGACTTTCTACTCAGTATTTTCCTATTTGACAATTGTAGAAAGTGTTGTATGTGTAGAAATATTGAACTTTAGTTATGGGGAATGTTATTTTCAGGGTGTTGAATAGGAAACCCTGCGGATGCAGGAGTGTTTGATTTAGGGGCTTTTCAGGACACAGGTAAGGGGATAAACTAAGCTAGTATTTTATCAAAGGTATGTATAATATTATAGCATTTGATTTCAAGGAAATAAATATATTTATATATGATTTATATTTAGAAAATACTGCTGAAAATGATGGTATGTTAGATATATGAAAAACCTGTTTCATGTGGTATGAGTAGAAATTGTTATGAAATACTGTTTTCTGTGAATATATTAATGATACAGATTTTTATAATGAAAAACCGGTGTACGGGCTGAGATTTTTATATATGTTTGCCAGCGTACGGGCCGAGCTATGTGGATGATTTGCCGGCGTACAGGCCGAGCTATGGAAATGATTTGCCAGTGTACGACTTGTGCTATGGATATGATTTTTCGGTGTACAGGCCGAGCTATGGGAATGATTTGCCAGCTTACGGCCTGTACTATGGATATGATTTGCTGGCGTACGGGTTGAGCTATGGTAAAATGTGAAATACCGGCGTACGGGCCGATGATTTTCATGATATACGTATATATGCAAAATGATATGATTGATTTGATAATTAATGATATGAAATATCTATGTATCACAGTTTCAATATATGCTATATGATATTAGAACCTGGTTGACTTGGTTTAGGCTAGCACGTGAATGGTACCGTTGCTATGTGTCCATGGTCATCATGATCATGATATTTGTGTTAACGCCGCTGTACAAAGTGGTGTGAGATTGGATGGTCAATGTGGTTTTTAAGAAGTGTGTGAGCGCCCCTGGTGTACGGACCAGGTCTGGCAGACCCATTAGACTTACACACTGTAATTTTGACTTGGTAGTGGTCGGCCAACCATTGTCAGGTTCTGCCTTCGGGCCACACAACCCAGTCATGTGAGGGTAATACATGACAACAGCCAGCTAACCTACCAGGATTGTTTTCATATTATGTTATACGAGATGAATTATATTTATGAAAATCATGTATGTTCTGCAATGATTTGAAAATATATGTTTCCTAGATATGATACATACAGTTATGTTTATGTATGATTTTATATAGAATACGGAAATACTCATGTTGTCACACACTAGTATTAGTTTATTTCCCTTACTGAGAGGTGTCTCATCTCGAATTTTATAAATATTTTAGGAGCCCCTGATAAGAGAGCGGGTAAAGCCCCACTAATCTAGTACGGTTGATTTGCCCTTCCAGAAGGGTAAGTGTTTTGATGGGGTCAAATGTATTTTGTGGAAATGACCCTAAGTCATCTTTTGGGTTGTGTATTGTGTATATATATATATACAGTGATTGTAGTAACTCTGGTATTGTGATGTATGGTATAATTAGGTGTTTATGATTTATGTTTCCTGCTGCATAGGCTTCCGTGATGTATTTCTGATGTATCCTTGGTACCCACGGGTCCACATGGATTATGATTTTCTAAGCTTTGTGATATTATAATATGGAAAAAAAAATGTGAAAATTAAGCAGGTCGTCACAGTTTGGTATCAGAGCCTAGGTTGTTAGGTTCTATAGACTTTAGAATGCAGCGGAAACAATGCCAGAGTATAGGAAATGAATTGAGGTTTTGTTCTATAGTCTATAGATAGGACTTATGTGATAGTTTCTGTGTTTTTCCTAGGGTGACGATTTCAGGAAAACCATAGTAAGCTATTGTCGGGTTGTATTCCTAGAAGGTAGGTGTAACGACCTACTATTTAATTGAGTTTTTTTTTTTATATTATAACATTTATAATGCTCTGATACCAAACTGTCAACCTAAGCAGCAAGAAGCTGAATTCATATAATCATATCCAAAATATACAATACCAGAGTGCTAAAATGTTCCCAAAATATACATGTATGGCTGTTCCCCAAAATACCCTCGACTGGGCTAGGGCTATACAAAAATACTTCCAAAATACTCACTCTATTAACAGGGCAGTACAGAAGCCCCTCTACCTGCGAGCCTGACCCGCTCGCCTGGCTAGATCACCTAAAAAATATGAATTTAATGGGATGAGATGACGCTCAGTAAAACAAAATATGCTATTGCTAGTGTGTGGCAAATGAGTTACAATATTATGAAAATCTATTACTATATAATCATGTATCACTAAATCTGTAAATACAATACCACAAATATAAACCATCACCTTTTTCCTGTTGCTTATCATATTTGTACTTTAGGTTTCTACTTAAAATACTTTTAATAATATATATATATATATATATATTCTGTCTCTGTAAATCTGTATAAACATAATAATAACTGAAAACTTCAATGTGGATAACTGTATGTCATGATTTAACCACTTATGACAGGGTTGTGCGGCCCGTAGACGGGATCTACCCTAACTAGCCAACTAGGAATAAATCACTATACTCCATCAGTTTGATCAGCCTTCCTCAACCCATATCTGATGGGGAGCCTGTCCACTCGTGGGCTCTATACGATCGACCTTTATTCCACGTATTATCTGAATAGGTGGTTGCACTCTATATATTGTATATAGCAACGGTACCGTGCTCTATAAACTGTAACGGTCCAACAAGGTCTGATACTATATAATACAACTCTATATACAACTATCTGTTTTACTATGATTTTGTAATAACTGTATAAACCATGACGCTGTGATAAACTGTATCTGTATCAACTGTATTTTCTGAAATAAACTGTAAAACGGCATGTCATGGTATTGTAAACTGTATCTGTATCAACTATATAATCATGGTATTCTGTAATTACTATAAAATATATTCACTGTCTTTATAATCTGTAAAAACATATCTCTGAAAAATACTGTAAAACATGTTTCTGTACTATATTTATATTCTCAAGCCACACAGTAATTTTAAAACATATTAATTATACTTGATAAACTATATAAATCTCTGCTGTGAATAATACTCTGGCAGAATATATATATATATATATATATAATTTTATACTGAAATCATACTCGAATAACTTAGCATAACATATTTCCCTTACCTGATTTTTGCTAAAATATCCCTACTGTAACGGGTCCTACACCCACAGGGTCCTCCACTCAACATCCTGAAAACAACATTCGCCAGAACATAATGTCAATATTTCTTTGTTTACATCATTTTCTACAACTGCTAGAAGGCCAAAATTTGACTAAAAGGCCTTACTCTGATTCTAGGAAGAAATTCAACTTGATCCCACCAACGATCTGCCCCAGCAAACTTAAAGAGAACTCCGCCAGGAGTGTCGTGGTGGCCTCGGATCGTTGATCCGGCGACTGACAGGGCCAAAATCGAAGAGAAAAGGAGGTGGAGCTGTAGGAGAGAGAGAGAGAGAGAGAGAGAGAGAGAGAGATAGAGAGAGAGAGAGAGAGAGAGAGTGAATTCAGTGGATTTTTCTGCGAGAAAATCGAGTTAAACACTATTTCTACTGCGAGATTTTTCGACGAGCCACGTCACCTCATCGATGAGTCCTGTAGAAAGTTCATCGACAAACCTGCACCCTCGTCGACAAATTTTAGACTTCCAAAAATCCTCTCTCGGTATCTTCTCATCGACGAAACTTGCCCTCGTCGATGAGACCCTCTTGTACCCTCGCCGACGAATCCCCTGTGTTCGTCAACGAGGCCATGAGAAAATCCCTTGGGTTATTATATTCAAAATGCAATGTCATCGACGAACGTTATCGTCGACTGGCTCCTTCTGTTACTATTTCCATATCTCTCCCTTTTTATTATTTAAATACCATTATTCTTCGGGTCGTTACAGTAGGACTGGGGATTAGAAATAAGTTAAGAGTGTTGAGATAAGAGGACAGGATTTCTAAGTTGCATTTGTTGTTTTCAGGATGGTTCTAGGAGAAAATAGTGCCCATGCGAGTGCCAGTGATGGAGCAGGGCTATCGGGTGCAGGCGGGACTGACTCTGATGTGATATTACGTAGCGTGGCTTAGTAGGTTATGGTTGAGATCGCTAGAAGCTCTAGGGAGCAGGGTGGTCCATCTGCAGGCCAAGGGTGCACCATAGAGAATTTTACGAAGATGAATCCTCCGGCATTCTCAGGTGGAGTCGACCCTACAGCCGCTGAGAACTGGATGCAGTAGACTGAGAAAGTCTTGGCTGTATTACAGTGCACTGAGGAAAAGAGGGTTTTTTTTGCCACCTATAGGTTGACAGGAGAGGTCGAGAGGTGGTGGACTGCGGTGAGACTGCTGGAGTAGCAAAGGGCGACTCCGATAGCCATGACATGGGATCGGTTTAAAGAGTTGTTCTTCGATAGATACTTTCCAGCTACTGTCAGGGAGGCTAAAGTAGAAGAGTTCCTGAGTCTGAAGCAGGGACAGTTATCCATCCAGCAGTATGCGGCGCGTTTCATCGAGCTCTCGTTTCGCCTTGTATATTGTTCCTGATGAAGTGAAGAAGGAGAGGTAGTTTGAGAGAGGCTTGAGGCAGAGTATATTCAAGCAGGTGGTGGTGCTGCGGATCTAGGATTTTGCTGAGCTAGTCGATAGGGCAGCCTTGGCAAAGATTGGTGAGCATATTGATGGAGAGAAACAGGAACAGAGGAAGAAATCTGCATCTACGGCTACCAGCAGGGTCCTAGACAGAACTAGTGGATGAGAGGTAATCATGGTAGAGGGCGGAGGTAGGATATTGGTGGTCGTGAGGTTCAGGCGGTGCAGGGTCCTCTAGTCAGTCAAACTTGTGGTAGGAGGCACTGGGGAGAGTGTCGAGTTGGTGGTGTGGTCTGCTATCGCTGCGGTAGACCGGGACATATGGTGCGAGACTGCCCTTGTAACGACATCAATTTCCTTAATATAAAATGAAACATAATAATTGGAAAAGTCGACCCGAACCCGTGGGTAACGGGGACACCTGTCAATCACAGCAAAAACCTAAGCAGTAGCATGCATAAAATCTAAATCGTCCATCCATAAGCATAATACTAGAGTTTACTACAATATCATAATACTGTATTTGTTTATAATCTCCAAAAATTCAAAATACCACTAGGATCATACAAAAAAAATCTCCTGATCCTAGTTCACTGCTTACCCTACTAGCAGGGAAGCTCAACTCACTCAGCGACGGCCACGAACTGCCGGTCTCTCAGGGTCTCTTAAAAAATCATTTAATGTTCGAGAGTGAGACACTTCTCAGTAAGGGAAAATAAACTAAATACAGCTGTGTGGCAACATGAATATATATATATATATATATATATGTGTGTGTGTGTGTGTGTGTGTGTGTGTGTGTGTGTGTGTGTGTGTGTATAATGCAGTTATACATATACAATACATTTCATATATCTGTGAACATACGTCATAACATATTGAATCATCATATACTTTCATATTTTTCTAGTAACTCATATCATTCATAAATCGTCTGTTATATCTTATAATACTAAAAAACATGCCCAGGATGAATAGCTAGCTAATGTCATGTATTACGCCCCATGATGGGTTGTGCAGCCCGAAGGCGAGACCCGACAATGGCTGGCCGACCACTGCCGAGTCAAAAATGTCTATAAGTACGATGGGCCCGCGGCACCCTGGTCCAGATTGCTAGGTGGACGTCTACAACTCTACACTGAAAGCCACATCGACTATTCGTCTCCCACCCTCTCGTGGGATGGTTAGCACAAGTCTGAACATAAATATCTGATCTATATAGCTACGATATTGAGCTCCTAAATTGAACTAAACTAACATTTGGGTTCTGATAACATATAGTACATGATTATATAGGATTTTTATAATTACGGTCTCGTGTCAAATATATCGTAATTACGGCCTCGTGCCGAATATATCATAATTACGGCCTCGTGTCGAACATATCATAATTACAGCCTCTTACTGAACATATCATAATTACGGCTTCGTGTCGAACATATCATAATTACAGCCTCGTGTCGAACATATCATACATATCATTCTGAAATTAAATCAATTACCATGCATTTCAAAATCATCATAATGTACTGTACTCTTTCATAATTTCATAAAATATATTTCATTCATATCATCGTCATATCATGATATTCTTCCATGGAAAATAATATTCATGCCACACATTTGCTGTATAAAACCATACATTATATTCTAAAAATCATAATTTCTGGCATCTCATATATATATATATACGTTTCATCACATTAGCAGTATTCTTCTCAAACGTACATTTATCCCATAATATTCAAATATTGTAAATACTTTCAGGAAATCAAGTTACTCATAAATAATAATAATTTGTGTGAAAAGTAACCGCTTTAGTTTATTCCCTTACCTGACTACTGAGAAAGCCCCTATAAACTCTGATCTCACACCCGTAGGATTTCCTAATCAATACCCTGAAAATGAAAACTCACAGTACTAAACTTCAGTATTTCTACGTATACATCATTTCTCATAACTATCATAAGATCAAATTTGGCTTAAAAAGTATTACCTCAACTTAGGGATGATTTCCAATTTGCTTTCACCAATGATTCACTCCGGTAGATTTGGAGAGAACTTCCCTAGGAGCGTCATGGTGACTTCGAATTGTCGATCCGGCGTAAATTTGACTCAAAATCAATGTGAGAGAGAGAGAGAGAGGTCCGAAGGGGGGGGGAGAGGAGAGAGTTAACTTAATTGTGAAGTTAAAAATCGAATTTTTAATATTTATAGAACAGGGGATTCGTCAACGAGTCACGTCATTCGTCGACGAATCCTTTAATAATTCCATCAACGAAATTCAGTCCTTATCGATGAAATTCAGTCGGCTCAAAACCTCTCTCGGTATTTCTTCGCAGATGAAATTCAGTCTTCGTCGACGAATTCTCTTAAACCCTCGTCGAAGAATCCCCTATATTCGTTGATGAAGTTGACTTCCTCCTTCTATTACTGTTTTCATTTCCATTCCTCTTTATTATTTAAATTCCATTTTTTATTTGGGTTGTCACATCAATGTGATACCTCATGGATGAAAGGCTTAAAAGACTAGATGTTATTACCCATATCAATAAGGTGCACCTTTCTTTTCGGGAGCCTTCCCATAAGAACTTCATAGTTAAGCGTGCTTGGCTTGAAGCAATCTTAGGATGGGTGACCACTTGGGAAGTTTTCTTAGGAAGTGTGTGAGTGAGGACAAAAACACACTGAAAATTACATGTGTTGGTTTGTGGGGCCAGTCATTAGTCCGATAAGGCCCGCCCCTTATTGTCTGGTCCAAGTGGAGGAGGAGAGAGGCAGTGCTCCCTGGCAGACCCAGGTTGGGCTGTTACAAATGGTATTAGAGCCAACACCCAGCTGGAAGTGTGATGAGATTCACATCGCCTGGGTTTGGAAATGTGGATTCGCAACTAGGACATTGCGTTCTATAAGTGGGGGAGAATGTGATACCCCATGGATGAAAGGCTTAAAAGACTAGATGTTACTACCCATATTAACAAGGTGCATCTTTTTTTTGGGGAGTCTTCCTATAAGAACTTTATAGTTAAGTGTGCTTGGCTTGGAGCAATCTTGGGATGGGTGACCACCTGAGAAGTTTTCTCAGGAAGTGTGTGAGTGAGGACAAAAACACACTGAAAAGGACATGTGTTGGTTTGTGGGGCCAATCATTAGTCCGATAAGGCCTACCTCCTGTTGTCTGGTCCAGGTGGAGGAGGAGAGACGCAGTGCTCCCTAGCAGACTCAGGTTGGGGCGTTACAACCCTACCCCACCCAATGTAGTTCCAGCTCCCAGACCATACTAGGGAGTTTATCAGGCGCCACGTGGGGGCCAATAGAGGAATATGGCTCCAGCTAGGGTGTTTACTCTAACGCTGGGTGAGGCTGAGACGGCAGGTGATGTGGTGACAGGTATGGTTATTATACATTCTTTTAAAGTTATTGCATTGTTTCATTTAGGAGCTACACACTCGTTCGTGTCTTCGGGGTGTGTTAAACTATGCGTGGCAAAAACACAGTTGTTGAATAATGAATTGTTAGTGTCTACACCGGCTGGATCTGTAGTAAGATGTAGTAAAGTACTCCGGGGTTGTTTAGTTGATATTCAAGAGAAAATTTTATTTGCTGATTTGATAGTGCTGGACATGCACGGGTTTGATGTTACATTTAGCATGGATTGACTAGCATCTAATTTTGCCAGCACAGATTGCCGAGCATGAGAAGTGATATTCAGACCTTTGAGGAAAGCAAAATTTAGGTTTGTAGGATCGCAGGTGCAATCCCCGCCTCAGCTAGTTTCAACTATCTAGGCTAGGAGACTATTGCTGAGTTGTTGTCAGGGGTTTGTGATAGTTGTGAAGGAGATGTCAGAGAATGAATTGAAACTTGCTAGCACGTCTGTAGTAAAGGAATTTATAGATGTTTTCCCAGATGAGTTACCAGGCTTGGCACTCGATCGTGAGGTAGATTTCCCTATTGATCTACTTCCAGGTACAACACCGATTTCTAAAGTACCTTACCGAATGGCGCCAGCGGAGTTGGTAGAATTGAAGAATCAGTTGCAAGATCTACTTGATAAGGGCTTCATACGACCCAGTGTATCACCGTGGGGAGCTCCAGTCCTATTTGTAAAGAAGAAAGACGGGACTATGAGGATGTGTATAAACTATAGGGAGATTAATAAAGTGACAATCAAGAACAAGGATCTTCTACCCCGTATCGACGATTTTTTTGACCAGCTCTAGGGTACACTGGTGTTTTCAAAGATTGACCTTAAATTCAGTTATCATCAAGTGAAAGTGAAAGCAGAAGGCATCGCGAAGACGGCTTTTAGGACCAGGTATGGGCATTACGAATTTCTTGTTATGTAGTTTGGTTTGACGAATGCTCCTATAGTATTTATGGACTTGATGAACAAAGTCTTCCACCAATACCTAGACCAGTTTGTTGTTGTTTTTATTGATGATGTACTGGTCTATTCGAGGAGCTATAAGGAGCATGAGATGCACTTGAGGTAGGTTCTGCAAACGCTTTGAGAAAAGATGTTGTACGCCAAGTTTAGTAAATGTCAATTTTGGCTTAAGAAGGTCATGTTCTTGGAGACGGTAATTCTGTGGATCCTTGTATGGTTGAGGCCGTAGTGAATTGGTCCAGACCGAGGAATGTCGAGGAGATCAGGAGTTTCTTGGGGCTAGCTAGGTTTTACCGTCATTTTGTAAAGGGATTCTCAGCGTTATTGGGGTCTTTCACACAATTGACGAGGAAGAATGTCATATTTGAGTGGGACGACAGTTGTGAGCAGATTTTTCAAGAACTAAAGCAAATATTAGTCACAACACCAATATTGGTCATCCCGTCAGGGGGTGAGGGGTATGTCATTTACAGTGATGCGTCCTTGAAAGGACTTGGCTGTGTATTGATGCAGCATGGCAGGGTGGTGGCATATGCGTCCAGGCAGTTGAAAGAATATGAAAAAAACTACCCTACATATGATCTTGGGTTGGCTGCAGTTGTACACGCATTGAAGATTTGGAGGCATTACCTGTATGGTGAACGGTGTGAGATCTTCTCCGACCATAAAAGTTGGAAGTACTTTTTCACTCAAAAGGAACTGAATATGAGGCAGAGAAGGTGGTTGGAGCTAATTAAGGATTTTGATTGTACCATCAGTTATCACCTAGGGAAAGCAAACGTGGTAACTGATGCGTTGAGGAGGGAATCCAGGGAATCAACGTTGGTAACTATTGAGTTCTAGTATCCGATCATGATGGATCTAGAGAGACTCGGCATCAAATTAGTTGAAAGTGGTTCTCAGGCTCACATTGCCAGTTTAGTGGTGCAGCCTATTCTGCAGGAGAGGATTAAAGCCGCCTAGAAGGAAGACCCAGAGTTAGTAGAGGTGATAGACAGAGTACAAAGTGGTCAGGGGGAGGAGTTTAGTATTGTAGATGATGGGGCCTTGCGGTTCCGTTCCAGATTATGCGTTCCTGCCAATACTGAGATCAGAAAGACTATTTTAGAGGAGGCTCACAGATCTTTGTATACAGTTCATCCCGGTAGTATGAAGATGTACAAGGATTTGTGAGAGTCGTACTGGTGGAGTGGTATAAATAGAGAGATCGCCGAGTATGTAACCCAGTGTGTGACGTGCCAGCAGGTAAAAGCTGAGTACCAGAGGCCGGCAGGGCAGTTGCAGCCGCTATTTATCCTAGAATGAAAGTGAGATCATATATCTATGGACTTTGTGTTAGGACTTCCGACGGCGTTACATGGCCAGAATGCCATTTGGGTGATTTTTGACCGTTTAACTAAGACCGCCCACTTTTTACCTATCAAGATCAACTACTCCCTTAACCGTTTGACAGAGATTTATATTCAGGAGATAGTTCATTCTCATGGGGTGCTATTATCGATTGTGTCAGATCAAGACCCGCGTTTTATGTCACGTTTTTGGAGGAGCTTGTAGGAAGCTTTAGGGTCTCAGTTATTGTTTAGCACGACATTCCATCCTCAGTCAGATAGGCAGACTGAGAGGACGATACAGATATTGGAGGATATTCTCCAAGCGTGTGTGTTGGATTTTGGGGGTAGTTGGACTCAATTCATGTTGTTGGTAGAGTTTGCGTATAATAACAGTTATCAGACCAGCATTGACATGGCACCATTTGAGGCTCTATATGGTAGGAGATGTCGTTCTCCTTTGTTTTGTGATGAGATGGGTGAGCGGCGAGTTGTGGGACCAGAGCTAGTATAGTAAGCGTGTGATAAAGTTCTGCTCATCAGGGATAGGATCAATGCAGCTCAGAGCCAATAGAAAAGTTATACTGATAATCGCCGTAGGAATCTGGAATTTGATATGGGAAATCATGTGTTTTTGAAGATAGCTCCGTTGAAAGGGGTTATGCAATTTAGGAAGAAGGGTAAACTTAGTCTTAGGTTTATTGGTCCATTTGAGATTCTAGATAAAGAGGGACCGGTAGCCTACAGGCTAGCTTTGCCACCTGTGTTGTCCAGGATCCACGATGTATTCCATATTACTATGTTGAGGAAATACGTCCCAGATCCTTCTCATATCATCAGTTATGGTGAATTAGAGTTTAGTGATTCACTAGTGTATGAGGAGGTACTAGTACAAATTCTGATAGAAAAGTGCAGGAGTTACGTAACAAAGATATTCCTCAGGTAAAAGTTTTGTGGAGGAATCATACAGTTGAAGAGGCTTCTTGGGAATTCGAAGAGCAAATGAAACAGAAGTATCCACACTTATTCCAAGAAGTCTAATTGGGTAAAATGTAAGTAGTTAGGTAATATTTCTTTTGCAGGTACATGTAATGGTTTAATTAGTGTAGCATTTTAGTTTTGGGAGAATTTTCATTTGTATATGTAATCTCCCAGGACTCAGAATGTAATCACGTATTCCTCCGCCATAAGTGAGGATAAGTAATAAAATAAGTAGACCCTTTTCCTGTTAAGGGATGATGAGTTACGTGAGTAGTAAATTTCAAGGACGAAATTTTATAAGGAGGGGAGAATGTAATGACCCAAAGAATAATGGTATTTAAATAATAAAAAGAAAGAAAAATGGAAAAAGGAACGAAAGGAGACAACTGACTTCGTAGTGTCGACGATGTTGCATTTTGGGTGGGATAATCCCAAGAAATTTTTCAAGCTTCGTTGACGAACACAGGGGTTTCGTCAACGAGGGTGCTTCAGGATCTCGTCGACGAAGTTCCATCTCGTTGACGAGAAGATACCGAGAGAGGATTTTTGGAAGCCTGAAATTCATCGACGAGGGTTGAAGTTCGTCGATGAACTCTCTACAGGACTCATCAACGAGGTGACGTGGATCGTCGATGAATCCCGCAGTATAAATAGGGTTAAACGTGATTTTTCAGTTCATTTTCTGCGCAAAATCTCTCTCTTTCTCTCTTTCTCTCTCTCTCTCTCTCTCTCATCCTTCGGTTTCTCCTCCTTCTCTCTAAGTTTTTGGGTTGGATTTCCACCAGTTCGAAGATCTGAAGCCACCACGTCGCTCATAGGAAAGTTCTTTGCAAATCTGCCAGAGTGGATCGTCGGTGGGGCTGAATTGGAAACCATCCCAAATCCAGGGTAAGACTTTCTACTTAATATTTGCCTATTTGACAATTGTAGAAAGTGTTGTATGCATAGAAATACTGAACTTTAGTTCTGGGGAATGTTGTTTCAGGGTGTTAAACAGGAAACCTTGCGGGTGCAGGAGTATTTGATTTAGGGGCTTTTCAGGACATAGGTAAGGGGATAAACTAAGCTAGTATTTTATGAAAAGTATGTATAATATTATAGCATTTGATTTCAAGGAAATAAATATATTTATATATGATTTATATTTGAAAAATACTGCTGAAAATGATGGTATGTTAGATATATGAAAAACCTATTTCGTGTGGCATATGTAGAAATTGTTATAAAATACTGTTTTTTGAGAATGTATTAATGATACGGATTTTTATAATGAAAAATCGGCGTATGAGCCGAGATTTTTATATATGTTTGCCAGCGTATGAGCCGATCTATGTGTATGATTTGCTGACATACGGGCCGAGCTATGGAAATGATTTTCCAACATACGAGGTATGCTATGGATATGATTTGCCAGTGTGTGGGTTGAGCTATGGGAATGATTTGCCAGCGTACGAGCTATGCTATGGATATGATTTGCCAGCGTACGAGCCGATGATTTTTATGATATACGTATATATGCAAAATGATATGATTGATTTGATAGTTAATGATATGAAATATCCATGTATCACAGTTTCAATATATGTTATATGATATCAGAACCTGGTTGGCTTGGTTTAGGCTAGCACTTGCACGGTACCGTTGTTATGTGTCCGTGGTCATCATGATCATGATATTTATGTTAATGCCGCTATACGGAGTGGTGTGAGATTGGATGGTCGATGTGGTTTTTAAGAAGTGTGTGAGCGCCCCTGGTGTACGAACCATGTCTAGTAGACCCATCAGACTTACATACTGTACTTTTGACTTGGCAGTGGTCGACCAACCATTGTTAGGTCCCACCTTCGGGCCACACAACCCAGTCATGTGGGGGTAATACATGACAACAACCAGCTAACTATTAAGATTGTTTTCATATTATGTTATACGAGATGAATTATATTTATGAAAATCATGTATATTCTGCAATGATTTGAAAATATATGTTTCCCAGATATGATACAGACAGTTATGTTTATGTATGATTTTATATAGAACATGGAAATACTCATGTTGCCACACACTATTATTAGTTTATTTCCCTTACTGAGAGGTGTCTCACCCCAAATTTTATAAACATTTTAAGAGCCCTTGATAGGAGAGCAGGTAAAGCCCTGCTAATCTAGCACGGTTGATTTGCCCTTCTAGAAGGGTAAGTGTTTCGATAGGGTCGAATGTATTTTATGGAAATGGCCCTAAGACATCTTTTGGGTTGTGTATTGTGTATATATATATACAGTGATTGTAGTGACTCTGTTATTGTGATGTATGGTATAATGAGGTGTTTATGATTTATGTTTCCTGCTGCATAGGCTTCCATGATGTATTTCTGATGTATCCCTGGTACCCACGGGTCCAGGTTGATTATGATCTGCTGAGCTTTGTGATATTGTAATATGAAAAAAAAATGTGGAAATTAAATAGGTTGTCACATCATTGTTGTCTCCAATCTTTTAATATGCCATCACATTGAGCTAAGGATGTTATATATGAGGTCGTAGGTCAATTGCCCCATTGAAGCACTCAAAGTTGGTTGTAAGATGCTCACTTTAATCCTTTACTAGAACTAGTTATACACACCCAATTTGTAGCTTTCCGAGAAAGGATCAAGGGGATTGCCCCTGCCAATATGAGCACCCAAGTGAGGAATTTGTTGAAAATAGTGTAGCAATGGATCATTCGTTCATAATTGAAGAGAAGTTTCAAATTATGAATGAATAGATCAAGTAGATGACCAAAGAAATGTGCAAATGCAATTGTGGTGTATTTTAATATATAATTTTATATATCATATTAAAAAAGTGTATATACCTTAGAATGAAACATTTATCTATTTAATTGAGTCATTAGTTCATGTGTTTTATAAATTCAAAATATTAATTATGTGAGAATACCTTGAATTTATATATTATCTATTTAATTTATACATGCCTTATTTATTAATTGCAAGGATTATGAAGGGTCATATAGACCTCTAAGACATTAGCACATTACACCAATCTCTTCACATTATACTCTTTTGATCCTCCTTCCTCTCCTTCTCTCTTCCTTTATCTACATTTTCATTTATTTTTATTATTTTCAATGATTTTTTTTTGTTTAAGTTGTTTTGAAAATTTCATATTACAAACATGTTAGGCTAAATTTTATTTTGAGATTCTAAGAGTAACTTGCGGATGTTTTGCATCGATTTTCCTCTTTTCCCTAGAACTTCAATGTTTAATTTGTTGGGTTGTATTTTACTTTATATTTAGAAAATATTAAAATTCTCTATTGACTTTTTGAGTCCGATCCCTGTTTTGATTATGACAAACCACAACATCTCATTTGTGTGCTGAGTGTATGAACAGATTAAATGTTAGCAAACACAATTGATGATGTAATATGGAAGTCATGAAAGAACTTAAAGTTCACATCAAAGTGGCACATTCCATAAATTACAAATAGCAAAGACTGAAGACTTCACTATTTTAAGTTGTAATAGTAATTAGGTCTTTATTCGTGCATGCATGCTTACATGATTTATATTGAAGCTCAAAACTGATCTAGATTGACCTTAGGAATCCTAAAGATAAGAAAACCTTTTTATACAAAGATTAAACTTCTACCAAAGGTTTAAATGATTTTGAAATCAAATAAAGGGTTAAAACTCAGTTTTTGTTAAGGTTCGGTCGACCGGTTATTCAAGCCCATTCAATCGAAGTGACCATAAGGGCAATTTTATAAGGGCCTAGTCAACCGACCTCTTATAAGTCTATTTGGCCTAGTCGACTAGCCAATTCATAAGGCTAAAATTGTAATTTAAGATGTCCTAGTCGACTGGCCTTATGATCCGGCAGACCAGATCTTGGTGTCTGGCAGACCAAAGCTCGCAAAAAAGGAAATCTCCATTTGGTCAGTCAATCGGACCTCGGGCCAATCGGCCAGACCTCTCAGGTTGAGCCAATTTGTGCTCAAAACGGTCAGAATAATTCAAATTATATTATTATTTTAATATCCAACGGTCATATAACGACCATATTTCCAAAATGCTTATAAATATTTGGCCAAACCTCTTTTAAAATGTTAGAGAAATACTCTGAAATTATATTTGATTATTCCTTGATTGTTTCTCTTATTTCAAACTCATTTTCAAAGATCAAAGTCATTTTCTCCTACTCTCTTTTAGAAAAATCTTTTTGGAGAAAATCTTGGGGTTATACAAGTAAGCCTTGAGCATATATAATTTATATATACTTGCTTGAGAAGCTTCTTGTTCTTGAGATTTCAAAGATCAAATTTCTCCCATATACTTTCTTTTGAAAATTTTTTTGAAGAAATTTGTAAGGGTTTCTTGGAAAAAGCTTGAGCTTATATTCAAGTTCATATATCCAACTTAAAAGCCTTTTATTGTATTTAGTGTTAATCTCAAAGATTAAACTCCCCTATATACTTCATCATTGAAATTTATTTGTGAAGAAAATCTTTGAGTAAATCAAGAAAGCTTTAAGCAATATATTATACTTTTGCTTGAAAAGCTTCTTGTATTTGATTTTATAAAGGTCAATCTTGAAGGAAAAACATTTTCCAAACTCTCAGTCTTTACTTGAAAAATATTTTGAGAGAAAAATCAAATACTCTACCGAGCTTCATTCTATAAATCATTTGAGAGTGCATCTAGTTTTAACTTATACAAATCATCTTGTTAGAAGCATTATTTATTGTATAAAAATCATTTTTCATATCTTTTGTATCCTTGCAATTCAGGTTGTGAATCGTGTTCTAGATGTGGGGTATGGCCTAAGGAGGAGGGCTCCATCCTGTAAGGAGTGTGCCAGGCATGGGGTATCGCCTAAAGAGAGGGGCTCCATCATTTAAGGAGTGATTGTAAACAGTTTCTGCTCCTCCCAGTTAAGTGAGTAAAGTTAGTGAAATCCTTCGGGGATTTGCCCAAGGCAAGGACGTAGGTGGGTATAGCTGAACCTCGTTAAATATCGATGTCACTCTCTCCCTTTCTCTTATCTCCTTTAAATTCCTGCAAGTGTATGTTTATTTATTAATTTCTATGATTTCTCTACATACACACATTTTTATTTGATTGGGATATTGTTAGGTGAATAGTTTAAATTATCCGCAAAAGTTTTTTTAAAATCCAATTCAAACCCCCCCCCCACTCTTGGGATTACACCATTCCCCTCACATGGTATCAAAGGCCGGTTGTAATAAGCTTAACTGCATTTGCATAAAGATTGCAATGGCTCAGAATGGTATATCTATGTTTAGGTCCATCTTGTTCAAGGCCTCCAATGTTTTATGGTAAAAATTACAATGTTTGGAAACAAAAAAAAAAGACTATTTTTATTCAAACTATTGATTGGAGGGCTTGGAAAGTAATCGATCAGGGGAACTATATCCCAATGAAAGTTATTCAAAATGTAGAGTTTCCAAAGATAGAAAGTGAAATGAACAAGCATCATTATAGTTTATTGCAAATTAATTCTAGTGCTATGAACATACTCTATTGTGCTTTAGATTATGATATTTTTAAAGAAATCATAGCTTGTTAGAATGCTAAAGATATTTGGGAGGAACTCAATAGAAGGTATGGAGAAATTGAGAAAAAGGAGTCCACTACTCCAAATGCTTCAAGCTCAAACGTTCAAGAAGGAGAAGATCATTGCTTAATTGCCTTGACTAACGAAGAGGTATATTCTTCTCCTTCTATATCTACTGCTGATTCATGTGATGATTCATAAGCTATATCTTGTAGTAAATTTGTTAGTGAATCATGTACTGAATCTGATGATGATTGCATGCCCACTTATGAGGAATTGAAAATAGAATATATTAAGACTCATATGTTTTTTGTTAAAATAAACAATTGTTATACTGTTTTGAAAAACAAGAATAATGCATCACTAAAAGAATTAGATTCTAAAATTCTTGTTGATAAGGAAAAATATTTGAAAATCATGAGATTAGATAACATGAATACAATGTGGGAAAAAAGAGCTGAAAATTTAAGATCCCAGATTTCCTTTGAAAATGAAAAGGATCTTTAAATCTCTGAACTTGAGTGTAAAGCAAATAGGATGACCAAATAATTCGTAAAATTACAAGTTGTTTATAAGGGCTTAAAAGATTTAAAAATTCAAGGCATAGAAAGAAAGATAGAGGACCAAGCTAAGATCATCCATGTAGGGACCCGAAAAATAGTAATAATAAAAATAATAAAGAAAAGAGAAAATTTGGTTTGACACAAGCCAAATCGTCGACGGTTTTGGATGAGCTTAGAAAACCATTGAGAGTTTTGAGTTATCACAACCTAGTAAAGGTAAAATGGTAAAATAATTGGCTGGGTTAAAAGCCAAACTGTCAACGATTTCAGGGAAATCATTGACGGTTTTGTCAAGAACAGGGGCTTATAAATAGGGCAGTAGCTCATTTGTTTAGAAAAAAAAATGATAAACTCTCTCTCTCTCTCTCTCTCTCTCTCTCTCTCTCTCTCTCTCTCTCTCTCTCTCTCTCTCTTCAATTTATACCCTGAATTCAACCCGAATCGACTAACAAACGTCATTTTGAGATCTCGGTGACGTTTCTCAGCAGTTTAACCGGATTAGATTGGGTGTTTGAGGATTTTAGGCACTACTCTAAAGTTGAGGTAAGGAAAATGAATTTTTCAGTTGTTTTTAGAATTTAACCGATTCATGGGAGTGTGTGAGCCTAGGAATGCTAGAATAGTAATTATATTAGGATTGAGCTGTTTAAATTGAAATATATGGTTATATAGTTTTGTGCTCTGAAAGCCGCATGTACCGTTTCAAGGTCCCTGCAGGCATTTCTTTAGTAAACAAATAAGGGGAATAAATTAAGTCAACTTATTTTCTGAGATTAAATCGTTTAAAACTGAGATTTTAAGTACGAAAATGTTATACGTGAATTTCTAAATGGTTGGGCAAATGGGAAATTTGGATTATTATTGTTATAGTTATATATTCCTAGAGTTTGTTATACCATTAATATCAATAGAAAAATAATATTATCCCAGGAAAATTTTTATTTTATGAAGTAATACTCAAATTGTGTGGCATGAAATTAGTACCGAATAATAATGATATGATAGTGCATAAGTTGTAATATGAATTATCGTCTAAATTGTGGGGCATGAGAAATAACTATGTTACAGTATAAGTAAGCTTGATAGTATATTTTATGATGATATAGAGCAATGCATGTTTTGTACTGAACTTAGGGAAAGTTGGGAGTATGATGGATATGGTAGCTTGTTATGATATGACATTGTTTAATACAGACTAATGATATGAAAGTTTTTATTTTACCGATTATGATATGACAGATATGATATGATAATGTAATATGATTTATATAGACAGTGTAACCCCCTATGTGCCGACCCGAGAAGTGTTGCAGCAAGTAGGATGGGTAGACCAAGTTGGGTGTTTAGCCGACAGTGCAACCACACTATTCAAAAAGTGTTGAGTCAGAGGTTGATTAGCCCCGAAGTGTTGCTGCGAGTATGATACCCACTGTGTGCCGACCTAAGAAGTGTTGTGGCGAGTAGAATGGGCAGACTATAATGGGTGGGCAATCGTGCGTAATTATGTTATGTTTGACTTAGCCTGGTAGGCCAGCCATGATTAAGTCCAGCCCTTGGGCCACACAACCCAATCATACGGGGTTTAATCATGATAGTATGTTGTATTCATATAAATGCTTGGACATTGTACCTCCACCACTTACGAATACATTTAGAAAGCCTCACCTTATACGCAAATTGTAAAACATAAATTAGACAAATTATAAAACATGAAACATATAGTCTTAAACCATGAAACATATATTTAACGATAATGCACAAATTACGCTTAGGATAACCGAAACTTGCGAATAAAATCACACGACGAAAACGCTCACCAAAACATATTGTTGTTTGTTAAGGTATGGGTATGAATGGCTGGTTTGAGGGATGACGATACGAAATGCCTCAAACTCAGCGAGTGTAATGTATGATTAGCTTATTGAGGGATGGCGGTACGAAACGCCTCAATCATAATAAATGAATGTATGATTAGCTGATTGAGGGATAGCTATACGAAACGCCTCAATCATGCAGTGAATGATTTATATGTGTACAGATCATATAACTTGTAATTTATATGTACAGGGCTTTTGAGCCGAATTATGAACTGAAACAGAATATGTGTTATGAAATTGTATAGGTATTAGTATAGTTTAAATTGCTATTTCATTTAAATTAATTAAGAAATGAATCATATGAATATATATACATAAACTCATTGCCACACACTGAGACTAATTTATTTCATCTTACTGAGAGGTGTCTCACCCTGTTAATATTTCAACATTTCAGGATTTCCAGGTAACCAAGCCTAGGAGCTCAAGGATGGAGTGTAGATATTACAGATAGAGTAAATGTTAGTCTGGATATGTGTATATAAATGTTTAGAGTTTTGGATTATAGTTCTGTTTGAGGAGATGGTGTAGTGATGGTTAAGAGGTAGAACTCTAGTATATACAGTTATGAATAGGTCTATTTTTGCTTCCACAGGTAGTGAATGGGCAGATGTATTATTTATATTATCATGTATATATGTGTTATGATTAAAATGAAAAAAAAATAGAAATGGGAATGTAAAAGTATGGTATCAGAGATGTCACGATGATTTATTATTATGAATATTATTATTATTTCAGCAGATATTTTTTGGGGCGTTACAGTTGTGGTATCAGAGCCTAGGTTGCTAGGTTCTGTAGACTTTAATGGATAGTACTACCAAAGTATAGGAATGAGTGGTGATGAGAATAGAAATGAGATAGGTTATGTGTTGTATGGTTGATTTGGTAGAGTATGTGTAACGACTTGAATAAAATGGTAGTTAAAGAATAATAAAGAGAGGGAAATGGAGACCGAAAACAGAAAGAAGCCGTCGACTTCGTCAATGATATTGAATTCTGGACGGGCTAAAAGAAAAGAAGAAAGGGGGAGTTCAGTAGGATTTCGTCGACGAATACAGGGGATTCGTCAACGAAGGCTTCAGAGATTTCGTTGACGAACACAGGGCTTTGTCGATGAGAAAATTCCGAGAGGGGTTTTTGAGCCAATTGAATTTTGTCGACGAAGGGTGGATTTCGTCGATGAAATTTGTGAAGAACTCATCGACGAAGGTCGGACTCGTCGACGAATTCAGCTGTCCTATAAGTATGAAAAATCCGGATAATTTGGCTTCTTAAAGAAGCCAACGCTTTCTCTCTCTCCCCCTTTCGGCTCACTCTCTCTCTCTCTCTCTCTCTCTCTCTCTCTCTCTCTCTCTCTCTTTTCATTTTTGGGCTATTTTTACGCTGGATCGACGATCCGAAGTCACCACAACGCTCTTGGCGGAGTTCTTTCCAAATCTGCTGGAGCGGATCGTGGGAGAAACCTAGTTGGAAATCATCTCAGAGTTGAGGTAAGGCTTTTTAAGCCATATTTGGTCTTGCGCTAGTTATAAGAAATGTTGTGCCATGAAAATACTGAAATTTAATACTGGGGGTTTTTAGTTTCGGAGTATTGGTCAGGGAACCCCTCAGGTATTAAACTTGAATGCTTTTGAGTAAAAACTTTCTATTTAATATTTGAGTTTTTGACAGTTGAGGAAAATATTGTATGCTTAGAAATACTGAACTTTAATTCTGAGATTTTTTATTTTCAGGGTGTTGAGTTAGGAACCCTGCGGGTGTGGGGCAGTTTTATTAGGGGCTTTCCAGGGATCAGGTAAGGGGATAAACTAAATTAGTATTGTTTTGGAAAATGTTTATATATATATATATATATATATATATATATGTATAGTTATCATTTGATTTATGGAAAATGTATATGATTATGTATATATGTCTTATATTTGCAAAATACTGTGAAAATGATTGTATGTTGAATATGTTGAAAATCTACTGTGTGGCATGAGTAAAAATGTTGTGAAATGCTATTTTCTGGGAATGTCGATGAGATGGATTTTTATGATGGAAAATTGGCGTACGGGCCGAGATGTTTTCATATATATATAAATGTGATTTGCCGGCGTATGGGCCGTGCTATGTGATTTGTCGGTGTACGAGCCGTGCTATGTGACTATGATTACCGGCGTACGGGCCATGCTATGAGATGTAATTTGCCAGCGTACGAGCCGTGCTATGTGATTACTGTTTGCCAGCGTACGGGCTGTGCTATGTGTAGCTGGCGTACGGGCCGAGCTACGATAAAATGTGGAATATCGGCGTACGGGCTGATGATTTTTATGATACATGTATATATGTGAAATGATATGATTGATGTGAAAATAAATGAAATGAGATATTTATGTATCACGGTTTCAGTATATGTATATGATATCAGAACCTGGTTGGCTTGGTTTAGGCTAGCACTTGCACAGTACCGTTGCTATGTGTCCATGATCCTCGTGATCATGATATTTGTGTTAACGCCGCTGTACGGAGTGGTGTGAGATTGGATGGTCGATGTGGTTATTTTCGATAAGTGTGCTGTTATCGCCCCTGGTGTACGGACCAGTCTGGGTAGACCCATCGGACCTACAGACTAGACTATTGACTTGGCAGTGGTCGACCAACTATTGTCAGGTCCCGCCTTCGGGCTACACAACCCAATCATGTGGGGGTAATACATGACAACAGCCAGCTAACCTACTAGGATTGTTTTATGTTATTATTATTATGACATGAGTTGAGATATGTTATGAAAATGCAGTATGTTCTGCCATGTTGATTTATATATATATGTTTTCCCAGATTTGATGAAACAGTACTAAATGTGTTATATATGATATATGTTGAACACGAATTACTCATGTTGCCACACACTAGTATTAGTTTATTTCCCTTACTGAGAGTTGTCTCACCCCTAAATTTCATTAACTTTTCAGGAGCCCCGGATAGGAGAGCAGGAAAAGCCCCGCAGAATTAGTATTGTTTATCTGCCCTCTGCGAAGGGTAAGTCTTGGTAGGGACAGTTAGATTTTTGAGGGAATTGTCCCTAGATTTATTTTGGGATGTATATACTGAGAGTTAGTGGTTGTAGTACTCTAGTATTGTTATGCATATTATGATGAGATGTATATGATTTTATACTTTCTGCTGCATAGGCTTCTGCTGCATGTTTTGTTATATCCCTAGTACCCACGGGTCCAGGTGGATGGTGACCTGCTGAGTTAGATTGTGGGATATGTAGTATTGATCTTATGATGTTGATAATAAAAAAAATAAAAAACTAAAAATAAATACATGGAAAAGTGAGCAGGTCGTGACAGCTTGGTATCAGAGCCTAGTTTGCTAGGTTCTGTAGACTTTAGAGTGCCGCAGGAACAATACCAGAGTTTAGGAAAGGATTTGAGGTTTTGTTTTGCAGTCTAGAAGCAGGACTTCCGTAGTAGTTTCTGTGTTTTTCCTGGGGTGACGATTTCAGAAAAACCATAGTAAACTATTGTCGGGTTGTGTTCCTAGAATGTAGGACTGAGGATTTGAAATGAGTTAGGAATTTTGAGATAAGTGATGAGGATAGGTGGGTAGATTATGAGGATAGAATTTCTAAGTGATGTTTGTTGTTTCAGGATGGATCCAGAAGGAGGAAATAGTGCCCATGCGAGTGGCAGTGATGGTGCAGGACCATCAGGTGCATCTGGGATCGACTCTGATGCGGTATTACGTAGCGTGGCTCAGCAGGTTATGGCTGAAAACGCTAGGAGTTCGAGGGAGTAGAGTGGTCCATCTGCAGGCCATTGATGCACCATAGAGAAGTTCACGAAGATGAATCCTCCAGCGTTCTCAGGCGGAGTTGATCCTGTAGCCGCCGAGAGCTGGATGCAGGAGATTGAGAAGATCTTGGCTGTACTACAGTGTACTGAGGAACAGAGGGTCCTCTTTTCCACCTATAGACTGACAGGAGAGGCTAAGAGGTGGTGGACTGCGGTGAGACTATTGGAGCAGCAGAGGGTGACTCCGATAGCTATGACATAGGACCGGTTTAAAGATCTGTTCTTTGGTAGATATTTTCCAGCTACGGTCAGGGAGGCTAAAGTAGAGGAGTTCCTGAGTCTGAACCAGGGACAGTTATCCATCCAGCAGTATGCAGCACGTTTTATTGAGCTCTCTCGTTTCGCCCCATATATTGTTCCTGATGAGGTAAGGAAGGTGAGACAGTTTGAGAGAGGTTTGAGGCGGAGTATATTCAAGCAGGTGGTGGTGCTGTAGATCCAAGACTTTGCTGAGTTAGTCGACAGGGCGGCTTTGGCAGAGATTGGGGAGCTTCTTGATGCAGAGGAATAGGGACAGAAGAAGAGATCTGCATCTACCGGCTACCAGCAGGGTCATAGACCAGGCTAGTGGAGGAGAGGTAATCATGGCAGAGGACGGAGACAGGAGACTGGTGGACGTGAGGTGTAGACAGGGCAGGGTCCTCCATTCTATTAAACTTGTGGTATGAGGCACTGGGGGGAGTGTCGAGCTGGTGGTATAGTGTGCTACCGCTGTGGTAGATCGGGGCACATGGTGCGAGACTGTCCTACCCCATCAGATGCAGTTCCAGTGTGTTATCGCTGTGGTAAACCGGGGCATATGGTACGAGACTGCCCTACACCACCAAATGCAATTCCAGCTCCTAGACCATATCAGGGAGGTTACCAGGCACCACGTAGGGGCCAGCAAAGGAATACGGCTCCAGCCAGGGTGTTCATTTTGATGCCGGGTGAGGCTGAGATGGCAGGTGACGTGGTGACAGGTATGGTGATTATGTTTTCTTTTAAAGTTATTGCATTATTTGATTCAGGAGCTACACAATCGTTTGTGTCTTCGGGGTGTATTAAATTATGTGGGGCTAAAACACAGTCATTAGATGTTAAATTGTTGGTATCTACGCCAACTAGATTAGTAGTGAGGTGTAGTAGGGTACTCCACGATTGCCCAGTAGAGATTTAGGGGAAAATATTGTTTGTTGATTTGATAGTGTTAGACATGCACGGGTTCGATGTTATATTCGGCATGGATTGGCTAGCGGCTAATTTTGCCAGCATAGATTGCTGTGCATGAGAGGTGATATTCAAATCTCCAAGGGAAGCAGAATTCAAGTTCGTAGGGTCACGAGTGCAATCCCCGCCTCAGTTAGTTTCAACTATTGAGGCTAGGAGACTACAACTGAGTGGGTGTCAGGGGTTTGTGGCTGTTGTGAAAGAGATGTCAGAAAATAAGTCGAAACATGCTAGCACGCCTATAGTAAGGGAGTTTATAGATGTTTTCCCTAATGAGTTACCAAGCTTGCCACCCGATCGTGAGGTAGATTTCTCTATTGATCTACTTTCCGGTGCGGTGCCGATTTCTAAAGTACCGTACCGAATGGCGCAAGTGGAGTTAGTAGAGTTGAAGAATCAGTTGCAAGATCTACTTGATAAGGGCTTTATATGACCTAGTGTATCTCCGTGGGGAGCTCCAATTTTATTTGTGAAGAAAAAAGACGGGACTATGAGGGTGTGTATAGACTACAGGGAGATTAATAAAGTGACCATCAAGAACAAATATCCTCTACCCCGTATTGATGATTTGTTTGACCAGCTCCAGGGTACACGGGTGTATTCGAAGATTGATCTCAGATCTGACTACCATCAGGTGAAGGTGAAAGCAGAAGACGTCTCGAAGACGGCCATCAAGACCAGGTACGGGCATTACGAGTTTCTTGTTATGCCGTTTGGTTTGACGAATGCTCCTACGGTATTTATGGACTTGATGAACAGAGACTTCCACCGATACCTAGACCAGTTTGTTGTTGTGTTTATTGATGAGGTATTGGTCTATTCAAGAAGTTATGAGGAGCATGAGACGCACCTGAGGCAGGTTTTGCAGACAGTTCGGGAGAAGAAGTTATACGCCAAATTCAGTAAATGTGAATTTTGGCTTAAGAAGGTCGTGTTCTTATGGCATGTTATTTCTGGAGATGGTATTTTTGTAGATCCCAGTAAGATTGAGGCGGTGGTGAACTGGGCTAGACCAAGGAACATCCAGGAGATCTGGAGTTTCTTGGGGCTAGCGGGATATTACCGTCGTTTTGTTGAGGGGTTCTCAGCTTTGTCAGGACCTTTGACACAACTGACAAGGAAGAATGTTAGATTTGAGTGGGACGACAGCTGTGAGCGGAGTTTTCAGGAGCTGAAGCAGAGGTTAGTCACAGCGCCAGTGTTGGTACTCCCATCTGGGGGTGAGGGGTATGTCATTTACAGTGATGCGTCCTTGAAGGGACTTGGTTGTGTATTGATGTAGCATGGCAGGGTAGTGGCATATGCGTCCAGACAGTTGAAAGAATATGAGAAGAACTACCCTACCCACAATCTTGAATTAGCTGCGGTGGTACAAGCGTTAAAAATTTGGAGGCATTACCTGTACGGAAAGTAGTGTGAGATCTTCTCTGACCATAAGAGCTTAAAGTATTTCTTCACGTAGAAGGAACTGAATATGAGGTAGAGAAGGTGGTTGGAGCTGATTAAAGATTTTGACTGTACCATCAGCTATCACCTAGGGAAAGCAAACGTGGCAGCTGATGCATTGAGCAGGAAATCCAGGGAGCCAGTGTTGGCAGCTATGGGGATTCAGCATCCGATCATGATGGATCTGGAGAGACTTGGCATAGAGTTGGTGGAGAGTGATCTCCTAGTGTGTATTTCCAGCCTTGTGGTACAGCCTACTCTGCAGGAGAGAATTAAAGCTGCCCAGAATGAGGATTCTGAATTAGTAGAGGTGATAGATAGAGTGCAGAGTGGTCAGGGGGAGGAGTTCAGTATTGCAGACGACGGAGCTTTGCAATTCCGTTTTAGATTATGCGTTCCTGCAGATATCGAGATTAGGAAGACCATTCTAGAGGAGGCTCACAGATCCTTGTTTACAGTTCATCCTGGTAGTATGAAGATGTACAGGGATCTGCGAGAATCGTACTGGTGGAGTGGCATGAAGAGAGAGATCGCCGAGTATGTAGCCTAGTGTTTGACGTGTCAGCAGGTAAAGGCTGAGCACCAGAGGCCGGCTGGGCAATTGCAGCCGTTATTTATCCCGGAGTGGAAGTGGGATCATATATCCATGGACTTCGTGTCAGGATTGCCAACGGCGTCGCATGGCCAGAATGCCATCTGGGTGATTGTGGATCGATTGACGAAGACTGCCCACTTTATTTCTATCAAGATCAACTACTCCCTCAGCCGTTTAGTGGAGATCTACATTCAGGAGATAGTTCGTTCTCATGGAGTGCCAGTATCTATTATGTCAGATCGAGACCCACGATTTATGTCACGATTTTGGAGGGGTTTACAGGAGGCTCTGGGGTCTCAATTATCATTTAGCACGGCATTCCATCCGCAGTCAGATAGGCAGACTGAGAGGACAATACAGATACTTGAGGACATGCTCCGTGCGTGTGTATTGGAATTTGGGGGTAGCAGGACTCAGTTCATGCCATTGGTAGAGTTTGTGTATAATAACAGTTATCAGTATAGCATTGGCATGGCACCATTTGAGACTCTATATGGTTGGAGATGTGGATCTCCTTTTTTTTTAGATGAAGTGGGTGAGCGGCGAGTTGTGGGGCCAAAGCTTGTGCAACAGGCGTGTGATAAGATCCGACTTATCAGGGATAGGATCAGTGCAGCTCAGAGCCGACAGAAGAGTTATGTCGACCATTGGCGCAGGAATTTAGAGTTTGATGTGGGCAATCATGTGTTTCTGAAGATAGCTCCGTTGAAAGGGGTTATGTGATTTGGGAAGAAGGGTAAGCTTAGTCCTAGGTTTATCAGTCTATTTGAGATTCTAGATAAAGTGGGATCGGTAGCCTACAGACTAGCTTTGCCACCTATGTTGTCCAGGATCCACGACGTATTCCATGTCGCTATGTTGATGAAGTACGTCCCAGATCCTTCTCATATCATCAATTACGATGAATTGGAGCTTAGTGACTCACTGGGGTATGAGGAGGTACCAGTACAAATTCTGGATAGGAAGGTGCAGGAATTACGTAACAAGAAGATTCCTCAGGTGAAAGTTTTGTGGAGGAATCATGCAGTAGAAAAGCCTTCTTGAGAATCCGAGGAGCAGATGAAGCAAAGATATCCGCATTTATTTCAAAAGGTATGAGTGGATAAAAGTAAGTAGTTAAGTAGTTTCTTTTGCAAGTACATGTAATGGTTTAATTAGCATCGTATTTTAGTTCTGAAGGAAGTTTTCTTTTGTGCATGTAATCTTCCATTACTTGGAATGTAACCACAGTATTCCTCCACCATAAGTGAGGGTAGGTAATAAATGAGTAAACCATTTTCTTTATTAAGGGATGACAAGTTATGTGAACGGTAAATTTCGAGGATGAAATTTTTATAAGGAGGGGAGGGTGTAACGACCCAAATAAAATGGTAGTTAAAGAATAATAAAGAGAGGGAAATGGAGACCGAAAATAGAAGGAAGTCGTTGACTTCGTCGATGAACGCGAACATTGAATTCTGGACGAGCTAGAAGAAAAGAAGAAAGGGGGAGTTCAGCAGGATTTCGTCGACGAATACAGGGGATTCGTCGACAAAGGCTTCAGAGATTTCATCAATGAACACAGGGCTTCGTCGATGAGAAAATGCCGAGAGGGGTTTTTGAACCGACTGAATTTCGTCGACAAAGGGTGGATTTCATCGATGAAATTTGTGAAGAACTCGTCGACGAAGGTCGGACTCGTGGACGAATTCAGTTGTCCTATAAGTATGAAAAATCCGAATAATTTGGCTTCTTAAAGAAGCCAACGCTTTCTCTCTCTCCCCCCCTTCGGCTCTCTCTCTCTCTCTCTCTCTCTCTCTCTTCATTTTTGGGCTATTTTTATGCCGAATCGACGATCCGAAGTCACCACGACGCTCCTGGCAGAGTTCTCTCCAAATCTGCTGAAGCGGATCGTGGGAGAAACCTAGTTGGAAATCATCCCAGAGTTGAGGTAAGGCTTTTTAAGCCATATTTGGTCTTGCGCTAGTTATAAGAAATATTGTGCGGATGAAAATATTGAAGTTTAATATTGGGGGTTTTCAGTTTCAGAGTATTGGTTAGGGAGCCCCTCAGGTATTAAACTTGAATGCTTTTGGGTAACAACTTTATACTCAATATTTGAGTTTTTGACAGTTGAGGAAAATATTGTATGTTTAGAAATACTGAACTTTAATTCTGGGATTTTTCATTTTCAGGGTGTTGAGTTAGGAACCCTGTAGGTGCGGGGCAGTTTTATTAGGGGCTTTCCAGGGATCAGGTAAGGGGATAAACTAAGCTAGTATTGTTTTGGAAAATGTTTATATATATATATATATAGTTATCATTTGATTTATGGAAAATGTATATGATTATGTATATATGTCTTATATTTGCAAAATATTGTGAAAATGATCGTATGTTGAATATGTGGAAAATCTACTATGTGGCATGAGTAAAAATGTTGTGAAATGCTATTTTTTGGGAATGTCGATGAGATGGATTTTTATGATGGAAAACCGGTGTACGGGCCGAGATGTTTATATATATATATATATATATATATATATATGGATGTGATTTGCCGGCGTATGGGCCGTGTTATGTGATTTGCCGACGTATGGGCCATGCTATGTGATTTGCCGGCGTACGGGCCGTGCTATGTGACTCTGATTGCCGATGTATGGGTTATGCTATGAGATGTGATTTGCCGGCGTACGGGCCATGCTATATGATTACTGTTTGCCAGCGTACGGGCTGTGCTATGTGTAGTTGGCGTACGGGCCGAACTATGATAAAATGTGAAATACCGGCATATGGGCTGATGATTTTTATGATACATGTATATATGTGAAATGATATGATTGATGTGAAAATAAATGAAATGAGATATTTATGTATCACGGTTTCAGTATATGTATATGATATCAGAACTTGGTTGGCTTGGTTTAGGCTAGCACTTGCACGGTACCGTTGCTATGTGTCCATGATCCTCATGATTATGATATCTATGTTAACGCTGCTGTACGGAGTGGTGTGAGATTGGATGGTCGATGTGGTTATTTTCTAGAAGTGTGCTATTATCACCCTTGGTGTACGGACCAGTCTGGGTAGACCCATTGGACCTACAGACTAGACTATTGACTTGGCAGTGGTCGGCCAACTATTGTCAGGTCCCGCCTTCGGGCCACACAACTCAGTCATGTGGGGGTAATACATGACAACAGCCAGCTAACCTACCAGGATTGTTTTATGTTATTATTATTATTATTATGACATCAGTTGAGATATGTTATGAAAATGCAGTATGTTCTGCCATGTTAATTTATATATATATATATATATATATATATATATGTTTTCCCAGATTTGATGAAACAGTACTAAATGTGTTATATATGATATATGTTGAACACGAATTACTCATGTTGCCACACACTAGTATTAGTTTATTTCCTTTACTAAGAGGTGTCTCACTCCTAAATTTCATTAACTTTTCAGGAGCCCCTGATAGGAGAGCAGGAAAAGCCCCGCAGAATTAGTGTTGTTTATCTGCCCTCTGCGAAGGGTAAGTCTTGGTAGGGACAGTTAGATTTTTTAGGGAATTATCCCTAGATTTATTTTTGGGATGTATATACCGAGAGTTAGTGGTTGTAGTACTCTGGTATGTGTTATGCATATTATGATGAGATGTATATGATTTTATACTTTCTGCTGCATTGGCTTCTGCTGTATGTTTTGTTATAACCCTGGTATCCACGGGTCCAGGTGGATAGTGACCTACTGAGCTGGATTGTGGGATATGTAGTATTGATCTTATGATGTTGATAATATAAATAAATGAATAAATATGTGGAAAAATGAGCAGGTCGTGACAGTATGTATAGTGAAGTGGAATATCCTAAGTAAGTTGAAATTTTAGGTTTGTCTCGCAACCTGAAGGCAGAAATCCATTTATGCTCTTCTATGATTTTCTAGAAACGAAGGTTTCAGGAAAATTATGGCAAATCCTTGATGATTTTTTTTTCTGATTAGAGGAACTGGAACTTGAGATGTTAGTTGGTTGGGTATGCCATAATTTTTGTGGATTTAGGGTTTGGTCCTTAAAATGGCTAATGGCATAGAAGGAGGATAGTTAAGGTTTTTGGGTCAAACCGTCGATGGTTTTATATGGCTGGTACAAATCATCGACGATTTTGTGACTGAGTGGTGTGTTGAGACATACCTTGGAATTGTGGATGTTTAACTGTTTTCTTAGTTGGATAATTGTGTCAGCTACGTTAAGGTATTGGAATTCTAAGATTGTATTCTGTCCAATTTTCAAGATGGGCCCTGGGAATAATGATGCAAATGTTGGGAGAAGTGGCAATGTGGGGGCTTCCAGTAGGGGTGGCAGTGACTCAGATCTTGTACTAAGTAGTATAACCCAGTAGGTATTGGCTTTGCAGGTACATAATTTCGCAGAGCTGGTATATTAAGCCATAGTATTGGAAACTAGTCTACAGAGGAATGTGGGGTTGCTACATTAGTGGAAAAGGTCCATACCTCCTAGTTTTCAAGCTGGTACAAGTCAGGGCCCATGGAGAAGAGATAGAAATAGGGTGGTCCAGAGACAGGGAATGGGAAACTGAGCTAAACAAGGCAATCCATCACTCCCATCTTGTCCTAGGTGTTACAAGAGACATTCGGGGGAATGTCAGATTAGAAGGGTGACCAGTTATCGATGCGGTAGACCCGGCCACATTGCATGTAAATGTCATAGGATATTGAATAATGCATCCGCTCCAACCGCTACCAGGGAAACAACCAAGCACCCCGAGGCAGCCAGCAGAGGAACACCGCCCAGGCGCAAGTAAATTCACTTACACCAGGAGAAGCAGATGATACAAGTGACGTAAAACATGTAATGTTTTATTATTATCAAATAAAGTTGTTGTATTATTTGATTCCGGGGTAACACACTTATTTATATCTCTGGAATATATCAAATTGTGTGTAATAGAAGTTTAGCTATTAAATACAGATTTATCTATGGTCACACCGATGGGGACTGTGGTAGTTTGTAGAAGGGTTCTCAGGGATTATCCAATTAGTATTCTAGGGAGGACGCTACCTACTAATCTAATGGTTTTTGGATATGCATAGGATTGACATGATTTTGGGGAAGGACTGGCTAACTTTCAGTTATGCCAGTATTAACTGTTATAGGAAGGAAGTGGTGTTCAAATCACCAAGGGAGGAGTACAGATTTGTTGGGTCATGTGTGCACATCTCGCCACAAATGGGGTCATGCGTGCACATCTTGCCAGCTAATCAGGCAAGGAGGCTACCTCTAGAGAGATGCCAGGGGTACCTGATCTGTGTGAAGGAAGTGTCAAGAGGAGGAATTAAAGTTGGAAGATATCCCGACACCAATTTATAAGACTCCAATAAAAATTGGAAAGATTTAAAGGATCAGTTATAGGAGTCAATGCATAAAGATTTCATTGGACTCAGTATGTCACCATAGGGAGCATTGGTTTTGTTTGTTAAAAGAAAGAAAAGTCATTGGGAATGTATATCAATTATCGAGAAATAAGTAAGGTGACAGTTAAGAACAAGTACTCACTACTCTGTACAGATGACTTGTTTAACCAACTTCAGAAACACAAATTGAAATTGGAATAGCTTCCCAAAAGGTGGGGTGAATTGGGTTTTAAAAATTTTATTTCCTCCAGTCTTAGTTCTTTTGAGTTGTGACAACAATCAAAACTTAAATACAATCACAATCAACATAACAAGATCAATCACTCAATTTTTGTAACAATAACCCTGTATATATGTGAAAATTTGTTGAACTTGTAATAAACCCTGAATCACAATTATTCTTCTTCCTAATGTTTAGTTTTTAAATAAACTTTCAGATTAATAGGTCAAGGATGATCAACAAACGTACTCCCTTTCGGTTTCCGCAATCAATGCTGATCAATCCAAAATGAATTACCTTCCGGTCTATTTGACAACAAAACACTCAGAATTGAATTTTAAAGCAACCACACAGATTATATTTTTTAAAAAAGAAAAAATAAAGAGTAGAGTAGAGAAAGAAGAACACAGAGATTTTATAAGGTTCGACTTCAACACAGCCTACGTCCTCGCTCTTGGAAAAACCACCAAAGGATTCACTATTACTGTTCCTTTACTAGGTGGAACAAGACGGATTACAAACACTCATTGGGTAAGGCTAGAGCCTACCTTCTCCAAACAATATCTCCTTCTTTGGTCCAACGATTCAGCACTAAAACCATCAATTATCCTATTACAAAGATATAAAACAAAACGTACAAGAGCTTGCTCCTCAAAGAGCTGATTAGTACAAATTGAAACACTATGTATTTCAGTAAATTCAGAACATGAATTTTAGAATGAAGCTCTTGGAAACTTATCACCATAGGTATCTTTCAATGGATGAAAAAATCAACAACTTGATGCACAAACTCAGTGAGAAACTTAGCAAAGCTTTCAGAGAATTTCGTGAGTGATGAGAGCAATAACACACTTTTAGACTTTCAGAATTTCAGTAGGCTTTGAGAGAAAATGAGAGCTAAATTGATTTCTTGGTGTTTAAAACAATGATCCTTGCTGGTATTTATAGAGGTAGAAAACCTCCTTGCTTGTTCCTCAAGAATACTTAGAGTTGTTTTAAAAAATTACAATTATTTAAGCTTCCAAAATTTGAATTTCAAAAATTATATCCGTTGGAAATTTGAAAAATGCCGCGAGCCAAATGACTGTCAAGTCCTGGCAGTCGTTTGTCCATATGTTATAACTATAAAAATATAGGCAGAAAGGTGGCATTCGTATGTCCCTTGATTGGCAGTCTTTTGTCACCAGAATAATGTAGTTATGATACAACTCAGTAGGGTGACAGTCGTCTGTCCATATGGTGGCAGTCGTCTGTCCATGAACAATTCAAATTTCTCAATATACACAGAGGGTGGATAGTCGTATGATAGAACACTCACAGACTTCTCACTTGGCACTAACAGTCATCTGTCAAAACCTTGACAGTCGTCTCTCAGGCTTCTGTCTTCAGTTAAGCTATACTAAATTGGCCAGTCGTCTATCCATTAACAGACAGCTGTCTGTCAATTGACATTTTTGCATTTCAAACATATTTTTAAATTCTCTCTTCTTTGCTCAATTAATCTTGGAATATGAACTTGTTTGACTTTGAAATATTTGTTCCAAGTTTTATATTGAGGTCTCTAAGTCTCTTTGCCTAAAGAGCTTCAAAATGAAAACTTCATATTTGAATAAACTTAGAAGTACTTACAAAGATTTTTACCTAAGTTGTTTTGTCATTTTCTTGGCTTTAAGTCCTTTCAGTGCTGCTCTTCAATCTCTTAGACTTCTTTTGGAGCTTTCATTTATAGATCTTTGATATTCTCATGAACCTCTCTTTGTTCCTTGATCTTTGAAGGCGTTCATGTCAGGGTATATGTACTTTGAGCAATTCATCTTTACTTGTAATCATATCACTTGAAAATATATTAAATAACTTTTACTTTGTTATCATAAAAACCAAGAGTTTGTAAGCCTAACTAGGCCAACAATCTCCCCTTTTTTGGTGATGACAAAGAATGAGTAAAGATATAAAAATTAAACTTAATGCTCCCCCTGTCAATAAGCATAGGTTTAAAATAAACTCATTAAGACACAATAAGGCATAAGTTCAGAAGAGCAAAGATATAAAAAATAATCTTAATGCTCCCAGAAGATAAGATCCAGGATTAAGGCCATATATTTCCCTTCATAGATCTTAAAATACAAACAAAATTTCAGAACAGAAATTACAAGCAAATATATACACAACACTAAGCACATAGACATTACACTTCGCTCACACACCATACTCCCCCTTTTGACATCAACAAAAAGGTAAACTACAACCAGACCTAAAGTATGTGGAGCATACAAAAACAACATCAAAAATCTATGTTTCAGAATCAGTGTCACTATCTGCAGCAATGCCTTTGCCTTTGGATTGCTGTGAGCCTTCTTCTTCTTCTTCTTCTTCTTCTTCTTCTTCTTCTTCATTTTCAGCTGCTTATTCTTCTTCATTTTCAGCTTCTTCCTCATCAGTATTTTCATTACCCTTGTTATTTGAATCAGTGTCATTTTTAGTGATATGATGCTCTATTTTAGTAATGCGATTATCTAACAAGGTATATTTGTCATTAATGGTTGAGATTTTATCCTGGAGAGAAGCAAAATTTTCCTGCATTTTAGAACTAAAACTTGTATAATTCTGATAGAACGGAACAAACCAAGGTGACATATCAGCTTCTTCAAGAGCTGGATTCCTTTCTTCTTGTATAGGTCTTGCCTATCTATTGCCCCAAAACATCCATCCCTCAGTATACTTTTTGTAACCCATTCGTTTTAGTGTAGTAGATGAGAAGACATGATAATGGGTTCACTTCACGATATTTGAAGATGGAGAGAGGACTTGAAAACGAACAAAGACCAAGGAAAGAATGCCACCATACGGAAGCCCAATTCTAGGAGATTCGAGCTTCATAACCATCCATTTCAGTATAATGATGGATACGTCTAATTTTTTCCCTTTTAGTAAGCACCACTTTATGAAACAATCAAAGAATGATACATGATCAAAGGATCCAAACCTCAAAATTATATTGTATGCAATGATCTTATGCAGGATTTGTACTTGAAGATTGAGCTGTTTATATGGTGGAGGATGTCCAAAATAAACAGGTGCATCGTTCATTACAAGAGGCATAAATTCTTGTGGTGAAAAACCTTGTTCCATAGTCCATTGCTTTTCAACTGGAGTACACTCAAAATTTCCATGCTTGATGTGAAGAATTTTCCGTAAAGAGTGTGGGGGTAAAAGTTATCTTTTGGCCATAAATTTCGATAGCAATTCCAACTTTTTTCTTTACTAAGTTTAAATAAAATATCTTAATCTGATCTAGGTAATACCCCTTCACTCAGTGAAGAATGAACTTATCCTATCCTATAGTTTTGAACATTGCGATAATTTTAGAAAAATTTTCTTCAAAGAAAGTGACATCTAGTACTTTGTAGAACATTGGATCGATTGCCGAAATGTGATTTTGATATAATGCTTTCGCATGCGAAGAAACCAGCCATTTCTCTATGTCGTCATTGTTTGTAGGCTTTGAAGAAGACAAGGAAGCTTTGTCCTTTTTCCCAAATTTTTGGTACGAACCATTCTGATGAAGCTGAATTTTAGGAAACCCTAGGTGTGAATGGATTAAGGTTATGATGAATGGTTGTTGGGAGGAGTTTAGGAGAGAAGGAACTTTAAAGAAAAGGAAGAGGAGTTGATTTAGAGACGGGTATATGAATGGACAGACGTCTGGGGGGGTTTTAAAATAGTGTTTTTATGTGAAATAAACATAACCCGTTGCAAAATAGTCGTCTATCACTAAGTTGTTAGTCGTCTTTCCACTATCTTTTACACAGACAGTAGCCTGCCAGTCGCCTGCCAGATCTTTGGCAGTCGTTTGCCCTGACCAACTGTTCTTTTTCTCTTTTAGTTAACTTTTCTTATATGTAACATGCCTAATTTCCGTCGAATAAATGCAAATTGATCCTCGGCTAATGAGTTGGTAAATATATCAGCTAATTGATCATGAGTATTAACAAATCAAGTACTATTTCTTTCTTGTCTACAATATCTCTTAATAAATGATGACGTATATCAATATGTTTAGTTCTTGAATGTGATACCGGATTCTTTGAAATATTTATAGCGCTTGTATTACCACACTTTATGAGGATTGTTTGGTATTGAATTTTGAAGTCCCTTAATTGTTGTTTCATGTATAAAGTTTGAGCACAATAGCTCCCAGCTGCTATGTATTCTACTTCAGCTATAGATAATGCTACGGAATTTTGTTTCTTTGAAAACCAAGAATCTAGTGAGTGCCCTAAGAAGTGACAAGTCCCACTAGTGCTTTTTCTATCTATTTTGCATGCCACATAATCTGCATCTGAATAACATATCATTTCGAAATCAGTTCCTTTTGGATACCATAATCCTAAATCTAGTGTGCGTAGCAAATATCTAAGGATTCGTTTCACGGCTATTTGATGTGATTCCTTAGGAGCCGATTGGAACCAAGCACACATACACACGCTGAACATTATATCTGGTCTACTTGTTATTAAGTAAAGTGAGCTTCCTATTATGCCTCGGTAATGCTTGGTATCTACTTGTTTCCCTTTTTCATCCTTGTCTAGACTAGTTGAGGTGCTCATGGGAGTTCCTATAGGATTACTTTCTTCCATATCAAACTTCTTTAACATGTCTTTAATATACTTAGTTTGATTTATGAAAGTTCCATTTTTAGCTTGTTTGATTTGTAATCCTAGAAAGTAATTTAACTCTCCCATCATGCTCATTTCAAATTCTCTTTGCATAGTTGTAGCAAATTGATTACGCAAGTCTTCATGAGTTGCTCCAAATATAATATCATCAACATAAATTTGTACTATAAGCATATCATTATCTTTGATTTTTATAAATAAAGTGCTATCAATCTTTCCTCTTGAAAAATTGTTTTGGAGTAGGAATTTGCTTAGTTTATCGTACCAAGCTCTGGGAGCTTATTTCAATCCTTATAAGGCTTTAGTTAGCTTGAATACATGATTTGGATTTTTAGAGTCTTCAAAACCTGGAGGTTGTTTAACGTAAACTTCTTCATTAATATAGCCATTTAAGAATGCACTTTTTACATCCATTTGGTATAATTTGAAGTCTTTATAGGTTGCATAGGTAAGAAGCATCCTTATTGCTTCCATCCTTGCTACAGGAGCAAAGGTTTTTTCATAATCAATGTCTTCTTCTTGATTGTAACCTTGTGCTACAAGCCTAACTTTATTTCTTACAACTACCCCAGTTTCAACCTTTTTATTTCTAAACACCCATTTAGTTCCTATGATTGACTTATCTTTGGGTTTAGGTATAAGTTCCATACTTGACTTCTTTCAAATTGATTTAGTTCCTCCTGCATAACTATAATCCAAGAATCATCTTTTAAGGCTTCTTCTATATTCTTGGGTTCATCTTGAGACAAGAAAGCATAATGGTTAAAAATGTTTTTTAATGAGGCTCTTGTGGTTATTCCTTTTGATGGTTCTCTAAGAATTTGGTCATTTGGGTGACTTTTAGCATATCTATCCATTCTTTAGGTAGTTCTAGATTTTCAATTGTGTTTTCTTTTGAAGCTTCATTATTATTTTCTTCTTTTATTTCAATATCTACTTTTTGTGAAATATCTTCTTTTTCATCAATCTTAATTTTGTTGACATGATCATTTGATTCATCAAATGTTATGTGTATTGATTCAATAATTGTAAGAGTTCTTTTATTGTAAATCCTATAAGATTTACTATTTGTTGAGTAACCCAAGAAAGTTCCTTCATCAGATTTTGCATCGAATTTTCCTAGATCATCTTTAGTATTAAGGATAAAGCATTTGCATCTGAATACATGAAAGTGAGATATTGGGTTTTCTTCCTTTCCACAATTCATATGGTGTTTTGTCTATACTAGATCTTATGGATACTCTATTTATGATGTAACAAGTTGTATTCACAACTTCTGCCCAAAAATATTTAGGTAAACCATTTTCGTTTAACATAGTTCTTGCCATTTCTTGTAGGGTTCTATTTTTTTTGCAACAACAAAATGGAGTTGTGGAGTCCTAGGTGCTGAAAAATTATGGTTTATTCCATATTCATTACAGAATTTTTCAACATTTTTGTTTTTAAACTCCCTACCTTGATCACTTCTAAAGTTTGTTATATTATAACCCTTTTCATTTTGTAATTTATTACATAATGTGATTAGCATGTCATAGGCTTCATCTTTGTTTGTTAAGAATAATACCCAAGTGAATCTTGAATAATCATCCACTATTACAAAAGCATATTGTTTACCTCCTAGGCTTAAGGTTCTAGTTGGACCAAATAAGTCGAGGTGCAGCAATTCTAGGGGTCTCTTAGTAGATATATATTTTTTTCTTTTTGAAACTTGTTTTAACTTGCTTTCCCTTTTGGCATGCATCACACATCTTGTCTTTTATAAATTTGGTATTAGGCAGTCCTTTGACAAGATTTTTCTTTGATAATTTGGATAATAGGTCCATGCTAGCATGTCCTATTTTCCTATGCCATAGCCAACTTATTTCATTCATTGCTGCCAAACAAGTTACGTTCTGATTTACTAAGTTCTCAAAATTTATACAATAAACATTATTTATCCTATGAGCTATAAACAAGGTTTCATTGTTGTTAGGATTTTGGATAACACATTTTTCTTTCTTAAAGGTTATTTCAAACCCTTTGTCACTTAATTGACTAACACTTAAAAGGTTGTGTTTCAATCCTTCTACTAATAGCACATTATCAATAGTGAGAGAAGGTTCTTTACCTATTTTTCTAATGCCGATAATTTTACCTTTGGCATTGTCGCCAAAGGTGACATATCCTCCATCTTTTTGTTTTAGAGAGGTAAACTTGGTCTTATCGCCGGTCATGTGCCTTGAACACCCGCTATCCAAGTGCCACTTATCTGTTGACGGTGTTGTCCTAAAACATACCTACAATGGAGGATTCATTGTGTTAGTCTTTGGAACCCAAATTATTTTAAATTTCTTTGTTTTGTTGTTAGTTCCATTATTGACTATCCATTCTCCTTGCACTTTAACATACTTTCTTTTTAGTGGGCAATCGAACATTACGTGATCTTTAGTCTTGCACATATAGCAAGTGGTGTGTTCATATTTGTTGTTTGAAGAGGTGCTAGCATAGTGCTTGGCTTCCTTGACGAAGTATCTCATGTATAATTTTTTATTCTTTTTATTAGTTTTACCATTATAACCAATCCCTTCTTTATTTCCATGTAGCCTTTGCTGACCAATCATCTTTTCAAAATTTTCTTTACCTTTGGCTTTACCTTTGGTAAAGTTATATATAATTTTCTCCTTATCCTCTACTAATTTTTTTAGTTGATTTACTTCTAAATCTTTTTTATTTAAATCATCTTCATGATTTTTGCTTAACTTTTGAGTTACTTTAATTATTTCCTCTTCTAACTTTTTAATACAAGAGTCTTTTTCTTTTTCAATGATTTTGAACGATTCAAGTTGCTTCAATAGTTCTTTATTTTGATCTTTCAAAATTATATTTCTCTTGGAAATTTTTATGAATCTCTTATGCAAAGAAAACAACTTAGCTTGCAATTCCTTATAGGAAGGCATGCTATTACAGGACTCATCACACGACTCATTGTAAGATTTTGTAGAGGAATAGTAGGAGTTTACCTCTTCTTCATTCGCCATGAAACATATATTTGTCATCTCTTGTCCACTTGATTCGTTTTTTGTCTGACTAAAGCTTGAATCATCCCACGTAGCTTTCATAGCTTCCTTCTTTTTCTTCTTGTCTTTCTTGAGCAACCAACAGTCCGGTTTGATATGCCCTGGTTTCTTGCAGTGATAACATATTGGAGGTTCATTCTTACTTTTATTTTCTTTCCTACTTGTCTCTCCTTTTTCAGGTTTCTTTTTATTGAATTTTCTAGGAAATCTTTTATTCCTTCTATAGAACTTACCTAGTCTCTTAGTGATGAATGCTAATTCATCTTGATCTAAGTCACTTGTTTCACTTTCCTCTTCACTGGAGCTGTGGCTAGACACTTTTAGTGTAATGGATCTATTATGCTTTGGTTCAAGATTCCTTTCTTTTAAGGCCATTTCATGGGTAAGAAGTGAATCTATGAGTTCATTTAAAGAGGTGGTCTTAAAGTTTCTACCTTTAGTGATAGCTGTAGCTTTTGGTTCCCATATTGAGCGAAGACCTTTTAGAATTTTTCTGATCATTTCGTAGGTAGTATAAGTTTTCCCTAAGGCACTTAAGGAATTTATTATGTGGGTAAATCTAGTGTACATACTTGATATTGTTTCATCTGAATTTATCTTGAATACTTCATATTCGCTTGTTAACATATCTATCTTATTGTCCTTAACATCTATAGTTCCTTCATATGTCACTTCTAACTTATCCCATATTTCTTTAGCCGTCTTACATGCCATGACCCTATTAAATTCGTTAGCATCTAAGGCACAGTACAAAGCATTTATAGCGCTTGAATTAATTTGAAGCATTTTATAATCTGAATCGGTCATATCCTTTTTCTCTTTTGGATTTTGTTTCCATCTACTATTTTAGTGGGAATAAGATCTCTATCCATAACTACTTCCCGTGCTTTCCAATCCATGTGTTGGAAATAGATTTGCATTCTCTTTTTCCAAAACGTATAATTATGTCCACAAAAAATTGGTGGACGGGTTGAGGATTGGCCTTCACCGAAGGGTGCTACTCCTATATTTGCCATTTGATCTTTTTATAGTTTCTTGTTAGGAATTACTATAACTAGGCTCTGATACCAATTGAAATTAGAATAGCTTCGCAAGAGGGGAGGGGGGGGGGAGGATGAATTGGGTTTTAAAAATTTTATTCCCTTTAGTCTTAATTCTTTTGAGTTGTGACAACAATCAAAACTTAAATACAATCACAATAAACACAACAAGATCAATCACTCAATTGTTGTAATAATAACCCTGTATATATGTGAAAATTTGATGAACTTGTAATAAGCCTTGTATCACAATTATTCTTCTTCCTAATGTTCAGTTTTTAAAAAAACTTTCAAATTAATAGGTCAAGGATGATCAACCAACGTAGTCCTTTTCGATTTTTGCAATCAATGCTGATCAATCCAAAACGAATTACCTTCCTGCTTATTTAACAACCAAATACTCAGAATTGAATTTTAAAGCAACCACACAGATTATATCTTTTGTAAAAAGAAAAAATACAGAGTAGAGTAGAGAAAGAAGAACACAGGGATTTTTATGAGGTTCAGCTTCAACACAGCCTACGTCCTCACTCTCGGCAAAACCACCAAAGGATTCACTATTATCGTTCCTTTACCAGGTGGAACAAGACCGGTTACAAACACTCCTTGGATAAGGCTAGAGCCCGCCTTCTCCAAACAATATCCCCTTGTTTGGTCCAACGATTCAGCACTCGAACCGTTAATTATCCTATTACAAAGATATAAAACAAGACGTACAAGAACTTGCTCCTCAAAGAGTTGATTAGTACAAATTGAAACACTATGTACTTCAGTAAATTCAGAACATGAATTTTAGAATGAAGCTATTGGAAACTTATCACCGTAGGTATTTTTCAATGGATGAAAAAATCAACAACTTGATACACAAACTCAGTGAGAAACTTAGCAAAGCTTTCAGAGAATTTCGTGAGTGATGAGAGCAATAGCACACTTTTAGACTTTCAGAATTTTAGTAGGCTTTGAGAGAGAGTGAGAGCTGAATTGATTTCTTGGTGTTTAAAACAATAATCCTTGAGGGTATTTATAGAGGTAGAAAACCTCCTTGCTTGTTCCCCAAGAATACTTAGAGTTGTTTCCAAAAATTACTATTATTTAAGCTTCCAATAATTTGAATTTCAAAAATTATATCCGTTGAAAATTTGAAAAATGCCTCTAGCCAGACGACTGTCAAGTCCTGACAGTCGTCTGTCCATATGTTATAACTATAAAAACATAGGCAGAAAGGTGGCAATTGTCATTCCCTTGATTGGCAGTCATCTGTCACCAGAATAATGTAGTTATAATACAACTCAGTAGGGTGACAGTCGTCTGTCCATATGGTGACAGTCGTCTATCCATAAACAATTCAAATTTCTCAATATACACAGAGGGTGGACAGTCATCTAGAAAAACACTCATAGACTTCTCACTTGGCACTGGCAGTCGTCTGTCAAAACCTTGACAGTCGTCTGTTAGGCTTCTGTCTTCAGTTAAGCTATACTAAATTGGCCAGTCGTCTGTCCATTAACAAACAGTCTTTTGTCAACTAACATTTTTGCATTTCAAACATATTTTTAAATTCTCTCTTCTTTGCTCAAGTAATCTTGGAATATGAACTTGTTTGACTTTGAAATATTTGTTCCGAGTTTTATATTGAGGTCTCTAAGTCTCTTTGCCTAAAGAGCTTCGAAATGAAAACTTCATATTTGAAAAAACTTAGAAGTACTTACAAATATTTTGACCTAAGTTGTTTTGTCATTTTCTTGGCTTTAAGTCCTTTCAATGCTGCTCTTCAATCTCTTAGACTTCTTTTGCAACTTTCATTTATAGATCTTTGATATTCTCATAAACCTCTCTTTGTTCCTTGATCTTTGTAGGCTTTCATGTCAAGGTATATGTATTTTGAGTAATTCATCTTTACCTGTAATCATATCACTTGAAAATATATTAAATAACTTTTACTTTTTTATCATAAAAACCAAGAGTTTGTAAGCCTAACTAGGCCAACACAAATCTTCTCCAAAAATCAAACTTCGAACAAGGTACCATCCGGTAAAGGTTAATACAAGAGAATATTCAGTTGACTCGAGTAGATAGAGGCGGTAATGGATTGGATGAAACTGAAGAATGTTCATGAGATGAGAAGATTCTTGGGTTTGATAGGGTACTATTCCCAAATCATGGAACGGTTTTCTAAGTGATTAGGCTCTTTGATAAGTTAACAAGGAAGAATGTGACGTATGAATAGACAGATTAATGTGAGCAAAATTTCTAGGAGTTAAAGCAATGAGTCATCCCTATGCCAATACTAACAATTCTTTTAGAGGAAAATAATTTTGTGATTTACAGTGATGCGGTTCAGAAAGGGGCTTGGATGTGTTTTGAAGCAATAGGAGAAGGTTGTGGCATAAGCTTCTTGGCTACTCAAGAAGTACGGGAAGAGTTATTCCATACATGTTTTGAAATTGGCAACAGTGGTATATGCGTTGAAATTTGGACGCACTAATTGTATGATGGTAAGTGCTAGACTTTTATAGACCACAAAAGTCTTAAGTTCTTCTTCACATAGTAGAACTAAATATGAGACAAGGGAGATGACTTGAATTAATAAAGGATTATGATTGTACCATCAGTTACCACTCAGGGAAAGCTAGTGTGGTAGTCGATGTATGAAGTCAGAAGTCAGGGAGTACATCAATTTCAGTAGTAGCAGATCAATATCAAATTAGAATGGACCTAGAAGGTATAGTGTGGAATTAGGGGAAAGAAATCACCAAGCATTCATTGCTAATTTGGTCATTCAACTAAGCACTACTAAGTGCAGGGTGGACTGGGGGCATAATTTAATATCTCGGATGATGGGGTCTTAAGGTTTCGCACCAAACTAGGGGTACCCGATACCGCTGAGATTAAAAGAACCATTTTGGATAAGGCATATTGTTCTCTTTATTCAATGCATCCAGGAAGCACCGAGATGTATCAAGATTTGTGGGAATTTTTCTGGTGGAATAATATAAAGAAAGAAATTGCCTGATGCATAGAGCAATGTTTAACATGTCAACAGAGGAAAGCTGAGCATCAGAGTGGTGCAGCGGAAGCGTGATGGGAGCATATCATCATAGATTTTGTAATGGATTTACTGTCAATATTTCACCCTAGACTGATGGACAGACAGAGAGAATAATCTAGATACTAGAAAATATGTTGCAAGCTTGAGTGTTGGATTTTGGGGAAAACTAGATTCAGTACCTGCCATTAATAGAGTTCGCCTATAACAATAGCTACTAGGCTAGTATTGGGATGACACCATATGAAGCATTGTAAGGTCAAAGGAATCAATCTCCACTATATTGGCATAAGATATTTATGAGAATTGTGTACTAAGGAAAATTCTGTTGGTATAAGTATTAATTAACAAATTTCGAGGACAAAATTTTTATAAGGAAGGGGAAATGTAGAGACTCAAAAAATAGTAATAATAAAAATAATTAAAAAAAAAAAGAAAATTTGGTTTGGCACAGGCCAAATCGTCGACGGTTTTGGATGAGCTCAGAAAACAGTCAACGGTTTTGAGTTACCATGGCGCAGTAAAGGTAAAACAGTAAATAATTGGCTGGGTTAAAAGCCAAACCGTCAATGGTTTCTGGAAAACCATCAACGGTTTTGTCTAGAATAGGGGCTTATAAATAGGGCAGCAACTCATTTGTTTAGAAAAAATATGATAAACTCTCTCTCTCTCTCTCTCTCTCTCTCTCTCTCTCTCTCTCTCTCTCTAGGGCTGTGGCTCTCCTTCTCTCTTTCTTCAATTTCTACCTTGAATTCAGCCCGAATTGACTAACAAACATCATTTCAGGATCCTGACAATGTTTCTCTACAATTTAACCGAAGCAAATTAGGTGTTTGAGGATCCTAGGTACCACTCCAAAGTTGAGGTAAGGAAAATGAATTTGTCAGTTTTTTTTAGAATTTAACCTATTAATGGGAGTGTGTAAGCCTAGGAATGCTAGAATAGTAATTATATCAGGATTGAGCTATTTAAGCTAAAATATATGGTTACAGGGTTTTGTACTCCGAATGCCGTAGGTATCGTTTCAAGGTCCCTACAAGCCTTTCTTTAGTAAATAGGTAGGGGGAATAAATTAGGTTAGCTTGTTTTCTAAGATTAAACCATTTAAAACTGAGATTTTAAGTACAGAAATGTTATATGTGAATTTTTGAATGGTTGGGCAAATGGGAATTTTGGATTATTATTGTTGTAGTTATATATTCCTAGAGTTTGTTATACCATTATATTCAATATAAAAATAATGTTATCCTAGGCAGATTATTATATTATAAGGTAATACTCAAATTGTGTGGCATGAGATTCGTACAGAATAATAACGATATGATAGTGTATAAGTTGTAATATGAATTATCGTCTAAATTATGGGGCATGAGAAATAATTGTGTTACAGTATAAGTAAGCTTGATACTAAATTTTATGATGATATAGAGCAACGCATGTTTTATACTGAACTCAGGGAAAGTTGGGAGTACGATAGATATGGTAGCTTGTTATGATATGACATTGTTTAATACACAATAATGATATGACAATTTTTATTTTACCTATTATGACATGACAGATGTGATATGATAATATAATATGATTTATACAAACAATGTAACCCCCTATGTGCCGATCCAAGAAGTGTTGCGGCAAGTAGGATGGGCAGACCAGGTTGGGTGTTTAGCCGACAGTGCAACCACGCTATTCAGAAAGTGTTGGGTTGGAGGCCGATTAACCCCGAAGTGTTGCGGCGAGTAGGATACCCACCGTGTGCCGACCTAAGAAGTGTTGCAGCGAGTAGGATGGGTAGACCAGGTTGGGTGGGCAATCGTGCGTAGTTATGTTATGTTTGACTTAGCCTGGTAGGCCAACCATGGTTAAGTTCAGCCCTTGGACCGCACAACCCGATCATGTGGGGTTAAATCATGATAGTATGTTGTATTCATATAAATGCTTGGACACTGTACCTCCACCACTTATGAATACATTTAGAAAGCCTCACCTTATACGCAAATTGTAAAAAGTAAATCAGACAAATTATAAAACATGAAACATATAATCTTAAACCATGAAACATATATTTAACGATAACAAACAAATTATGCTTAGGATAACCAAAAATTGCGAATAAAACCACACGATGAAAATGCTCACCAAAACATATTGTTGTTTGTTAAGGTATGGGTATGAATGGCTAGTTTGAGGGACAACGGTATAAAACACCTCAAACTCAACGAGTGTAATGTATGATTAACTGATTGAGGGACGAAGGTATGAAATTCCTCCATCATGATAAATGAATGTTTGATTAGTTGATTGAGAGACGGTGGTATGAAACGCCTTAATCATGTGGTGAATGATTTATATATGTACAGATCATGTAACTTGTTCTTTTTATGCATAGGGCTTTTGAGCCTAGTTGTGAACTGAAACAGAATATATACTATGAATTGTATAGGTATGAGTATAGTCTAAATTGTTATTTCATTTAAGTTAATTAAGAAATGAATCATATGTGTATATATATATATATATATATATATATATATATATATATATATATATACATATATAAACTCATTGCCACACGCTGACACTAATTTATTACGTCTTATTGAGAGGTGTCTAACCCCATTAATATTTCGACATTTTTGGATTTTTAGGTAACCAGGCTTGGGAGCTCAGGGACGGGGTGTAGATATTACAAATAGAGTAAGTGTTAGTCTAAATCTGTGTATATAAATGTTTAGAGTTTTGGATTATAGTTCTATCTTAGGAGATGGTATAGTGATGGTTAAGAGGTAGAACTCTGGTATGTACAGTTATGGATAGGTCTATTTTTGCTTTCGCAAGCAGTGAATGGGCAGATGTACTATTTATATCATCATGTATATATGTGTTATGATTAAAATGAAAAAAAAAATAGAAATGGGAATGTAAAAGTATGGTATCAGAGATGTCACGATGATTTATTATTATTAATATTATTATTATTATTTCAGTAGATATTTTCTGGGGCGTTACAATCCATACATTTACTAGGGGCAAAGAAAATTTTGATAAGCTCTTAGGATTTCAGAAGATGACCTTAGGTAATGAAAGTATAGGTTTAATGGAATTGAAAATAAGAAAAGAAATAACCTATACATGGGGTACTTAGTAAGAGCATCTAAATTTTATGCTCGTACCTCCTCTAGTCCATATACTCACACCACCTGCTTCTTATGTAAAAAGAAGGGGCGCATAAAATTTGATTGCCTATTCAAAAGAAAATTTTTGAAACCTAAACAAGTCTAGAGAGTCATAGAAACGCCGGTTTTAACCTAGCAAGACTCAAAGAAGAATGGGTTATCAAGAAAATCAACCCCTTAGAAACCAAGGATAAATCGGTTCTAATAGGAATTAGATAATCATTTAATTCTTCCTTATATTTTAGGGTGTATCATAAAAGGGGGTAGTGATGACTATAGGCTTGGGAAGTGGTCTGTACTTAAAATGTTAAATCTTAGTACATGCATTCACTATACACTATGGTTATACTAAGAATCTTTAAGAATCAAGCCAATATGAAATCACAAGTGAAATATCTAATTTAATCACTTAACGCATATATATTGTAACGACCTACTTATTTTACCATTTTTTTTCATGATAATAATAATAAACACCGTTATAATAAACCCAGCAAATCATAATCAACCTGAACCTGTGGGTACCAGGGATACATCAGAAAACAACATGGAAGCCTAAGCAGCAGGAAACATAAAATCATATGCATATCATATTACCATTCAATACAATGCCAGAGTGTACTACATCCATCATATACATCCCAAACAGTCAAACCAACCCTAGGGTCGACACCCAAAATCAATCTGACCCTTAGTAGAAGACTTACCCTTCAGATAGGGTAAGACTAACGAACTCTAGCGCTGCGGAACTTTATCCGCTCTCCTATTTGGGGCTCCTGAAATGTTCATATATTTTGGGGTGAGACAACTCTCAGTAAGGAATAATAAACTAATACCAGTGTGTGGCAACATGAGTTTTCCCGTGTTATACATAAAACCATACATAAACATATTTGGTAAAACTGTCTATGTCATATCTGGGAAAAACATATATAATCTTATCATGATAGAACATATTGGATTTCTATAAACATAATTCATCTCATATGATAATAATACAAAAACAACCCTGGAAGGTTAGCTGGCTGGTGTCATGTCTTACCCCTATATGACTGGGTTGTGTGGCCTGAAGGCGAGACCTAACAATGGCTGGCCGACCACTACCAAGTCAAAAGCTATAGTCTGTAAGTACGATGGGTCTGCCAGACCTGGTCTGTACACCAGGGGCGCCAACACTTCAATAAACCACATCGACTATCCATCCTCACGCTGGCCCGTACGACAGCAATAACACTAATATCATAATGATCATGATCACATAACTACGGTATCGTGCTCGTGAGAGCCTAAACCAAGTCAACCAGGTTCTGATAACATATAACATATATTAAAACAGTGATACATGGCTATTTCATAATAATAATTGCCAAATTAATACCATCATATCATTTTGCATATAAAATGTGAAAATCATCGGCCCGTACACCGACATTTCATATTTTACCATTCACGGTCCGTACACCGTATTACATATCAGATTAAATTCTTGGTCCGTACGCCATCATATCATATATAAAGCTCAGAACGTATGCCGGCATATCGCATATAAAGCTTGGCTTGTACACCGGCATATCATATAAAACCCTCGGCCCGTATGCCAGTATATGATATCAAAGCTCTCGGCCCTTACACCGGTATATCATTTAAAAATTCCTCTGTATCATTTCAGCATTTTCCTAGAAATAGTAATTCATAATAAATTCTACTCATGCCACACAAAATGGGTATTACACATATTTAAAGCATATCGTCATTTATAGTAGTATTTCCTCGAACATAATGCTAATGTATATTTATTTTCCTGAAATTAAATGTTGTAAGATTATACATATATTTTCATAAAAACAACTAACTTAGCTTATCTCCTTACCTGATTCCTGAAGAACCCTTACTATATACCAATCCTGCACCTGCAGGGATCCCCCATTCAATACCCTGAAAACAACATCTCACAGAATAGAAATTCAATATTTCTTCGATTATTACATTTTCTACAACTGCAAGAAAGTCAAATACTGAATAAAAAACCTTACCCCAAATTTGGGATGGAATTCAAACTGGCCCCACCAATGATGCACTCCAACAGATTTGAAGAGAACTCTCCCAAAAGTGTCGTGGTGGCCTCAGATCACCGAACCGGCGAGAATCCGGCCCAAAAACTTAGAGAGAAGGGGTGGAAATCGAAATGAGAGAGAGAGAGGAGGGTATTTTGTGTGAAAATCTGCTGAAAAATCGAGTTTAGTGTTATTTATACATTGGCCTTCATCGACGAGCCACGTCACCTTGTCGACGAGGTCACGAAGGAAGTTCGTTGACGAACGATTGTTCCTCATCGACGAATTTCAGAGCTGGGAAAATAGCCTCTCGGTATTTTCTCGTCGACAAGACACATCCCTATCAACGAGCCCCTTATGTTCTCTCGTTGACAAACCCCCTGTGTTCATCGACGAGGCTCTGTTTAATTATCTTCTTTAATTCCCTTTTCCTCCTTCTTCCATTATTAAAAATAGCATAATTTCCCCAGGTCACTGCATATATCCTAATTGATTAAAATATGAAAATATTAGTTATAGCATTCTAACTTTGAACCAAAAAGGAATGAGTCAATCTCTGCTTGAATGGGACGTTGGTCTCCACACAATCCACCTCATTCCTCTGAAATGTTCAAAGCAAAGGTTAAGGGCTTAACTGAGTAAAATATCTAGAACATTGTATTTTTGAGATGAATACCATTAATTATCATATCCTAAATAACATCTCAAAAGCATGCTTGAGTGAAATCCTCCTCCAAATGGACAATTGTTCTTTACTTGTTAAATATTTCTAAATGCTTAACTCATACTTAAATATGGAAATCCAAAAGTTAAGCGTAGTTTGTCCATGGCCCAAGGCTGAGCGTTAGGGAATCTATTTCATACTTTATATCATTTAACCCTAAGCTCATAATATCTTTGATCTAAAATTAGTCATCACTTTGGTCATAAGCACTGATCATCATACGTTCCTATTCTACTAGTGCTTATCTAAAGACATCCTGTTATAATCAAATTAGGGGCATTATCTAAGGGATTCAAGCCTCTCACCTAGTTAAATTAAATTATACCTTCTTTGCTTGAAATGCAAAAATTCTGTAATTTTGATTCATCAAAAAGCTTTCTCATTCCATAGGAAATCTTTACCAACCTGATCACATTTGGTAAGGATTCATCTATTCATTGGGTCGTATCCTTTCTCTACTTTGTGATCACATTCAAAGGATACCTTCCAATAAGGAAAAATCAAAATTCTCTAGAGAGCAGTGTTCAGAAATTAGTATACTCCAAAATGCTCTTTGTCAAAGCAATTAGGACATATTCTCTAGTTTGTGTATCCTAAAAAATATCATGCTTCTCCTGAATACTCTTCTGAACCCATTAGATTTAACTTTTAAGAGTATTTATCCACACTTCCTTCATAAGCTCTCAACTATAAATCAAATCAATAAGAGCTTTTGAATGGTGTTGAATGGCTAAAATGATTGCACTAGATTTTAATCTAAAAGAAGGAACTAATGTCTTAAGAAATCTGTGCACGAGCAATTAAAATTGAAAGCAATTCGAACTTGTGTCTCTCATAGAATTCAAAGCAAAATTCATGATGATGAAATTTAAGAGCATAAGATGATAGTGTTTTGGTTGCATAACTGAGGGGGAGTAGCAACGTTTAAAATTTATCTGATAAACACTTGATAGTGTTATACCTATCTTTTTGTTTATTGGATGCTTTGTGAGAACTGCAAATGACTATCCATTTTTTTCTGAATACTTTATTGTATCTGATGGATAGTGATTCATTTTCCATCATTGAGCTATACTGGAGTGCATGCTTGAACTAAATGTAATTTGCATGGCCGATGCAGAATCTTGTGTATTACATGTTGGTAGTTGATCTAGGTTCTTACATGTTTGGTTTGAACAATATCTACATGGCTGATCCAGTTTTGTGAAATGCATGTTGTAGAAACAACCAGGTTGTGGTGCATGTGTTTGTGAATAGATTTAATAGAAAAATGAACTAATTGCAAACGATATGCTGCCCAAATTTTCCTAGAATGCATTAAATCATATACACATTCTATGATCTTAGGGAAATCTAGTTCATGGACACACCATTTGGTCTAATCTTTGAATACTGAACTTAATTTAGGACCAAAATGGTAAATCATCATGTTTTAAATGTTGCATATTTTGATGATCGTCCATAAATTAGGGAATATGCATGACAGAAGGTACAATTCTTATTTCACACTCAGTCATTGAGTTATTGAACCCCAACTACATAGTTATTGCATAATTATTGAGTATAGCCTTGATTGGCTATCATATGCTAAATGAAATACAATATGCAGTATGTGGATGTGCTGAATGATTATAATCTCTTGCATGCTAAGTTTTATTATGAAGGATGAAAATATGATGAATGATTTGTTGAAATGAAATTCATCCTTAACTATAAACGCACTTATATGTGCTTGAGAAAATACAAGGGACCTGAGCTCCATTATTAGAAGAAGAAAAGCTTTAATTTAACATTCATGTGGATTTCATATGTATCAAATTATTATTGTTTTTGTTTTTGAGTCTTGTGGCTTTTATGAAAACCATGAACATCATATCCTGCTTTTATGGATCTATAATTAGATATGGATTGTTCTTGGAATTTATGAACCTTACATGTCTTAAATGTTGATCGTCTGATGCATATGAGTTCTATACGAATAATCTTAGTGGATGATAAAATTGGTTTATTCAAATATTCAGTAGAAATGTATAAAGAATCAAAATGCTTGCCTATATTTTTTACACTTAGTGATATCATTTTTGATAGATATAAGCATTTGTTTGCATCTAAACTATCTTTCAAATTAAAAGGGGGAGCTTCTGATTTTAAAAACTCTTTTTTTTTTTTACTCTCCTATCTTTGGCTTAGATTCCTATTTTAGAGTTTTGATGTGGCATGTATGTTTAAGCAAAATGATTCTCTAGAAAATCTTAAGTAGAAATATGTTAGTTAGCCACTGTCATTCTAAGTGTTGCCATATGATCTTGCATCTTTCTGGTTATAATATGACATGTTCTAAATGCTTACCAGAAAGAGTTCAGCTTGCTTGAACCCTTGTATTAAAGTTTCTTTTTCAGCAAGCAAAGTCCCATGTACTCATTGATGATGATATCTAAAACAGGAAATATTTATAAAGGCATTATTTTCTTTGGCAAGATTTGTACTTATAAAAGATAAACCTTATATCTTGCTGCAAGTTGTAAACTTAAAGGCATTCATGACATGCACTATTCAAATTTCAAATTTTATTTTGTCATGAAAATTCTAAAACCTTAGGGCTCTACTGTGTAAATAATCTTCTTAACAAAGGAGGTATTTCTTGAGCCCTTTTGCTGATGACAAAAGGGGGAGAAGATGTTTGAGCAAAATTCTCAATTCTTTTCCTTCACATTTGGTATCTCCCTGCCTTTTTGTTATTCACAAATGGAAAATGATAAACATGATACTCATTTTAAAAAATTGTAATTACTTTTTTGTATCATGTAACTTTGTGCTTAATTGAATATTTTTTAAGATAGCTTCAATACTACACGCACAATGAACCGAACTGCACTTAATTTCTAGACTTGAAAATTCTAAAGTCTTCTTGTTTGTATATGCTTGAACTGTGTTGAATATTTTTTTTTTTTTGAAATTGTGCATATTCTTAGGGGAGCCTTTTCAAGTTGAACCCAATTTTACTCCTATGTTTGTTGTAAGGACCCAGAAAATTATAATGATTAAATAATTAGGAAGATAATAAATGGAAGAGATAAATAAAGAAAAAAGGGAAAAGGGAAGATTTAAAAGAGGAAGAACAGCAGACCTTGTCGATGAATTTCCTATCTTTGTCGACAAGTGTTCTTCTAAAGATCGTTGAAGAAGTTCAGTCCCTCGTCGATGAAGCAATCCCGAATGAGCAAGTTTCATATTTTGAGTTTCATATCTTCTCGTCAACGAAGCCACGTGGCAACATTGTGTATAAAAGGAACCAAGGTTGCTTCTCTATGAAGAAAATAGTTTTCCTTCGCTTTCTCTCTCTAGAAATCATTTTATCTGCCTTCTCTATTCAAATCTGGCCCAAATTTAGCCCGAATCGACAAACGGAGACTGCTACAATGTTCTAGGGGTGATTCTCTACACCTTTAACAGAGTAGATTTCTAAACTAGGCTTTTCGAGAAATGCTCTAAAGTTGAGGTAAGGGTTAGGATTCCTAACTTTTGGGTTTTAAAAGGTTTATTTGAGATTTATAGGTTGAGAAAATGCTGAAATAGTAGGTTATTTGGGGATTATCTAATTAAATTAGGGTTTTTGATCCAGGGTTCAGGTGAGCGCCACAGGCATCAATTTGGTGTTCCTGTTGGCGTAATTCAAGAAAGCAGGTAAGGGGAATATATTAAATTAGGGTTTTTGTGAAATTAACTGGTAAAAATGGAAAATTTATGTATAGATGTATATGATTTTCATGTGAGTTCTGAAAAGCCAACCATTTAAATGGTAAATTTCTGAGCTTAGGGTTGTGTTACTAGTTATATTTGCGAAAAAGGAAAGATGAAATGGTAGATTTTCTGGATAAATTGTGTAAGAAATTAAATGTTTATTTTTAATGTATTAACAATGATTATGGTTGGCATATTTTTCAGTAAACGTATGATTATATGTTGTTAAATTGTATGGCATGAGTAAAAGGAAATTTTTGTGCTGAACTATGATATATGTATGAGATGTAAGAAATATTGGAAATGTATTGATAATAAAAATGGGATATGGTTTATTATACATGTGTTTGGGATTGTTAAATGGTAATGTATGGTTTGAGAACTCTGGTAAACTGGAAACTAGCAAACTAGAAAATGGGCACAGTACTGTTGTAGCAAACTAGAAAACTAGCAAACTCTGTTAAATGCTAGTGCACCCACACGTCTCAGATAGAGTGTGGAGATGGGATGGTCGATTGTGCTAGGAAGGGTAGTGTCCCCCTGGAGTCTAGACCAGTGTGGGAGCAGCCAATCGTATCTACAGACAGTGGAATGTGGTTGATTTAGGTCTGGTAGGCCAACTAGAGTTAAGTCTAGTCTTCGCACCGCAAAACCCATCATGGGGCAGAAGCATAACTACAATATTTGATTAGTATAAAGAGTTCTAAATGCATAATTGTCATTTTAATCATGAATAATATGGAAATGGGAAATATGAGAACAACGGATATGGAAACTAGTAAATGGAAATGATAGGAACAAGGATGATATGGAAACAGGTTATGAGAAATATGGAATATGAATATGAATGTAATGATTGATACGGAAATAAAAAAATATTGAATAAAGAAAGAAATGTATTATATATTATATTATTACATGTATTTGGGGTGGGATATACTCTTCGTCCGAGGGCTTGCTGAGAAAGACGAGTGCCCTAATAGGTATCAGATGTAGCTATGGGTTGTATAACGTATTAGGGCAGAGGGAAGCTGTAAAGACCTAGGAAAAAAATAAAATAAAATAATAATTATTAAATAATTAATTATTATTAAATTTAATTAATTAATTAATTAATTAATTAATTTGATGGTTAAATTAATATATATATATATATATATATATATATATATATACACATAAATATGCCTAAATTTATAAGGATCAAAGTATATATATATATATATATATATATATATATATAATATTAGTTTAATATAATAAAGTAATGATTATAGAAATATATATATATATATATATATATAATATTAATATAATGTACTATATGTTATATATGTAAGGGGAGATGAATCTTTTTAAAGAAGATTTCAATTTATGGTTCATCCCCCCTTGACGTCTCAGCTCTCTCAGGCGTCCTCTCTCCTTCTCTCTCCGTCACTCTCTTCGTCTCCTCTCCCTCTCTCCTCAATTTTTCGATGGATATTCGGCCAACTGGGAAATGAAAGGTACTGTTGGGTTCCTAGTTCCGCCACCGACATTTCTACTGGAGCAGATTTGTTGTGAGAGCGGCGTAGGTACCATTCTTGGGATAAGGTAACTTTTCCCAATTTACTCAATTTCTCCTTAGATCTTCAGCCAAATCGACGATCGGGCATCACCACGGGGTCCTAGTCACAATCGTCGTCATTTTGACAGAAGCAAATTTCCAATTTGGGTTTCCTAAGTCCCACTCCAAAGCGAGAGTGAGATTTAGGGAATTAAGTAAATTGGTTATATTTAAGGGTATAATTATTTATTTGGAATTTAAGGGTTTAGGAAGTATTAAAATAGTATTTTATTTAGGATTGATTTAATGAAACTAGGATTTTTATTTCAAGGTCTGGGTGAGCGCCGCAGGCATCTTTTCAGGGTCCCTATTGGCGTAGTTCAAGAAATCAGGTGAGGGGAAAAATATATACTAAACCAAAATTTTTATGAATTTAATGGAAAATGAATTGTGTTATATATACGTGTATATGTTTCGATATGGGTTTAAAATGTCAACCATTTAAATTATGTTTTTCCAAGTTTAAGGCTGTTTATTAGATACGTATATGCGAAAATGAACTGATGAAAGTGGAAAATATTTTCAAGATAATTATGTAAGAAATGAAAGGTATTTTCAGTATATAAACGTTAAATGTTGGTTGGCTTATTTTACAGGCAATGTTTGAATTTTATTACTAAATTGTGTGGCATGAGTAAATGTAAGTTCTGTGCAAATATATGTTAAATGTATGAGATGCAGGCTAAGTAAGTAATGCATTGAGAATGAAACATAATATGAACTATGCTACTTGTATATGTTAATGCAACCATGTAAATGTAAGACAGCTGAAAAGAGCCATGTTAGCAGATTCTAGCACATTTCTATGTGGACTAACTGATGACAGCTAAAAGGAGCTGTGTTAGCAGATTCTAGCACATTTCTATGTGAACTAACTGATTACGGCTAAAGAGCAGCTGTAGTACGAGTGAATGAAATGAAAATGGAATGAAATGGCAATGAAATGACAATGGAATGAATTGTGAAATGTGAACAATGTAAATGGGAAAGAGTCACTTAAAGTGAAATGAAATGAAATGTTAAAGTTATGAACATTAACAAATGTGAATGGTTGAATAATGATAGAAATAATAATGTATTATGATATTAGAAGTATTTATGCTAATAGAATATGTTACATTCGGGTAAGGCAAACTCTTCGCCTAAGGGCTTGCTAAGAAAGGCGAGTGCCCTGGTTGTATCAGGTGTGAGAGTAGGCTGCATAACGTGCTAGGGTAAAGGAAAATTACTTGTATGGGAAAAGGTATAATTTTTATGATATTTTTGGGATATATATTAAGTTATGATTTATGTTTTATGTTTTAAGTTTTCTGAGATATGGATGATTGTGAATAGTGGCTATGTATATATGATAATATAGATGATAAATAGTTATTTTGGATTATAGATAGAAATAGTAAACTCTGGTATTATATTTGTGGAGAATATGTTTATGTTTTCCACTACATACATGATGTTAGAATGTGTATTATTAGGTAAATGAATGGATTAGTAGCATTCCGGACCCACATAGGGGGTCGGGGCATTACAGAAGCTACTTGTATGGGCAGGTAATCTTCTCTATTCTCGAAAACTTCTGCCGGTAAACTTTTGTATATATGTGTGAGTACGAGAAAAACTAATCACCTGAGGGCTTACTAAGTAAGGTAAGTGCCCTGATATGCTTCAGATGTGACCGTAGGTTACTTAAAGTATCAAAACAGACAGGTGCCACTTGTATAGGCGGGTAATAATCCCAATCCTTAGGAACTCTGGTTGGTAAAATACCTTACATGAGTTTGAGTAGGAACAAAGAATGGTTTTATAATTAGAGTATCATTTGAAAATAATGAATATGTATGTATATTGTACACAAATCTCATGTTGGCCACACACTGCTTTAATGTATTCCATCCCACCCAATAGTTGAATTTCATCTTTTCAGGACCTCCACGGGATCGAGCTTAGAGAGCTCGGGGCTGTTGTAGCATTTTTGTAGAAAGAGAGGGTATAAACTTTGATTATGTTTTTTGGGTTGTAATATGTTTTTGTTTTTAGAGATGTATATGGATGTTCGTGAATACTGGATGTTGAGTTATGTTTTGAGATGTATATAGGTAGAAACTCTGGCTTATTTTATTGAGGATATGTTGTTATTTCTGCTGGGTAATTGATATAAATTCGGGTATTATGATATCAGATACATGTGAGATATATTGGATATATATTTCGTATAACCCTCTGGACCCTAGTTTCTGGTTCGGGGCGTTACATTTGTCATCATCAAAAAGGGGGAGATTGTTGACTTTTTGAGTCCGATCCCTGTTTTGATCATGACAAACCACAACATCTCATTTGTGTGCTGAGTGTATGAACAGGTTAAATGTCAGTAAAACACAAATGATGATGCATTGTGGAAGTCATGAATGAACTTAAAGCTTACATCAAAGTGGTGCATTCCATGAATTACAAAGAGCAAAGATTGAAGACTTCACTATTTTAAGTTGTAATAGTAATTAGGTCTTTATTTGTGCACGCATGCTTACATGATTTATATTGAAGCTCAAAATTGACCTAGATTGACCTTAGGAACCCTAAAGATAAGAAAACATTTTTATACTTAAAGATTAAACTTTTACCTAAGGTTTAAATGATTTTGAAATTAAATAAAGGGCAAAAACTCATTTTTTGTAAAGGCCCGGTCGACCGACTGTTCAAGCCCATTCGGCCGGAGTGACCATAAGGGCAATTTTATAAAGGCCCAATCGATTGCCCTCTCGTAAGTCTATTTGGCCCAGTCAACTAAATAATTCATAAGGCCAAAATTGTAATTTAAGATGTCCCAGTCGACCAGCTGCTTGAACGCTTAGTTGGCCCAGTCGACCATCCTTATGATCCGGTAGACCGAATCTTGGTGCCCGGCAGATCGAAGCTCGTGAAAAAGGAAATCCCCCTTTGGTTTCATTGACCGAACATTGGGATTGTCGACCAAACCTATCGGGTTGAGCTAGTTTGAGCTCCAAACAGTCAAAAAAATTCAAATTATATTATTATTTTAATGTCCAACGATCATATAACGACTATATTTCCAAAATGCCTATAAATACTTGGCCAAACCTCTTTTGAAATGTTAGAGAAATACTTTGAAATTATATTTGATTATTCTTTGATTGTTTCTCTTGTTTCAAACCCATTTTCAAATATCGAAGTCATTTTCTCCTACTCTCTTTTGGAAAAATCTTTTTGAAGAAAATCTTGGGGTTATACAAGTAAGCCTTGAACATATATAATTTATATATACTTGCTTGAGAAGCTTCTTGTTCTTGAGATTTCAAACATCAAATTTCTCCCACATACTTTCTTTTGAAAAATCTTTTGGAGAAATTTGTAAGGGTTTCTTGGAAAAGGCTTGAGCTTATATTCAAGTTCATATATCTCACTTGAAAGTCTTTTATTGTATTTTTTTAAAGTCGTGGTATGCTTGGATAAAACTTGTCAACCCAGGAGTATATAGTCCAAGAGGGGGGTGAATGGACTCTTTTCACGTATTTCAATTTTCTCTATAAAATAAAATCCCTTGGCAAGATTGGATGCAATTATATCACAATATATATAAAATAAATCAAGCACGAGATAATAAAATTAAGAGAAGGGTAGAGAAAAATCAACACCGGTAGTTTTACGTGGTTCAACACCAAGCCTATGTCCACACC